>NC_133543.1:52924392-53233471 GCF_048773025.1 Camelus bactrianus
AGACACACTCCGTTGAAACATTTTCTCATTTTCATCTACAAACCATTTACAGTTCCCTATGCCAAAGATGGTCCTGTTGTTCCCTTGTATTCCAGGGTATTTTGTGTTCCAATTTGCCTATGTCTCCCTCAAATCAACCCAGCCATTTTAAGGTCTAGGGTCTTTCTGTCAGTCCCATTTCTGACATCAAGCTGTATCATCAGACAGAAAAGTGATACAAAGATACCAACAGAGAGAGTTAGAGGATACAAAAGTTTTGTAATAGAAAAGTGTGTGAAAATTTACAGAGATTACCTCCAAAATGCAGGGGACCACAAAGCATGCTGAAGGTACAGGCTTTACAAATTTTCACAAGGATGTACAGCTGATGAAGATACCACTTATGCACGTGAGTTTCCTCCAGGCATGAGCCACTCAATTTTGCCTTGTCATGGGGAATTTTATACTTTCCTGATTCTGGAGACTCTGGCTCTGTGCCTCCTGTTAACCAGGTACAACCAGTACAAAGCAGACCCAGCATATTCCTTGGTTTCTACTGTGAGACGAGGTAAAGAGAAGGTCAGTTCCCTGGGTTTGACATCCCTCAGCAGGCCCAGATTTCATACATATCTGAGATGTTTCTACAAGAATCAGTGTTGCCAGGTCTTACGATGTTTTTAAGGGTACAAATCTTAACTTATGTTAAGTATTCTAATTTTTAAATGGTGGCCCTTAATTCTGATTTTAAAACACTACACAAGTGCCCTGTTACAAGCTTGTATGACTTTCTGAGCAAGTACTCACTTTTTCTGTCTCAGAATCTATCTTAGAATTTTGATAATGTGCTATAATAAATATTTGTTGCCCATTTTGAACTTAATAGACTACACAGAAATGCCCAAGAATGCTTTTGAGTCATTGTAGGGACGTTCCTGCCTATAAAGACTGAAACATTTAGACACAGCAACCTCTGTGACCGGCTCATGCGTTTGATCATTGAACTCATTAGGTGCTCTGTCTTCAAAGAACAGCACTGCTAATTGTGCCTTTAATGACACAGGAATAAAACAAGATGCATTTTAATAACTATTGATGCCTGCTAGAAGAAACGTATGTTATGCAAGGAAGTGCAACTAGTAATAAAATGTCCGTGTTAATGAATACTAAAATTACATACAGATTAATGAAGTAACACTTTAAGGGGAGAGTACAGTGCAGTGGTAGAGTGCCTGCCTAGCACGTACAAGGTCCTGGGTTCAATCCCTAGTACCTCCATTAAGAATAAATAAATAAACCTAATTACCCCCCAAAACAAACGAAAATTAAAAAAAAAATCCTGAAGAATTTGTGTGTCTGCTGATGTTATTCTAAAATTCTGATGAGTGATAATGCTACATGTAGGTGAATTCAAAAGTGCATGGTCTCTGACAGTCATTCTAATAAACAATGTCATTTGGGGTATAGTGCTACAGTTAGTGTGTTTTTTAATACCTAGGACATTTACTCATCTTTGAAGTTTTGAAAAATATATTGGTGATCCAAGGAGAATTAACAGATTAATCACAATGGAGGGGAATTTGCCAAGTTGTTTTTTTTAGCAGCAGAACAGCCCAGTCTCATAAAGGACTATGAGGATGTCCTTAATGTATCCAGGGTGTTGGAAGGCAGATGGAAATGTCCCATTTGGGATATTACTGAGGATAGGAAACCTGGGAATCAAAGCTAAGGACCTCAAGGTCCTTATCACAAAGGGAGAAACTTAGTTTGAAATGATTTCTGATGGTGTCCCTCCCAAGTTTGGGTCTGCATTTCAAGAAAGGAGTCTAGATCTCTTTAAAACACCAGTTACTGTTAGCCACTATATCTTCAGTGTCACTTCGATATATTGTAACTGGACTCCTCACATTTCCATTTCAGGTACAAAATTTTAAATGTTCAACAGTGAGAAGTAAATCCCTCTCTCACTCCTTTCCTGGGTCTTTTCTGGGCAATCATTTTCTGATCCTAATCTTTTACATTTAGAGCTACAATCCACCTGAACTTGAATTTCGTTTATAGCGTGAGATGGTAAGGGGTGGTGTGGGCAGGCAAAGGGGGCTTACAAAGTCATTCTTGACCCTTGACGTATTCTTTACTCTTACAGTTTAGAATCCACTTGTCAATTCCACAAAAAATTAATTCGCTGCAATTTTGATTAGGATTACATTGATTCTATATAGAGAAATCTAGGGAAGAATGACATCTTCACTATTTTTGAGTCTTCTAAAATATTGACAGAATAAATCCTGCCATTTATTTAGGTCATTTTCAATTTCTCTAAAAATGTTTTCAAGTTTCCTGTATAGATGCATTGCTTATCTTTCTTTCAATTAATTACTAGATGTTTGATATGTTTTGGTGTTATTATAAATGGTATTTTTCAAATTTCATTTTTTTAATTGAAGTATATAGTCAGTTACAATGTGTCAATTTCTGGTGTACAACATAATGTCCCAGTCATGTGTGTATACACACACACACACACACACATATTCTTTTTCATATTCTTTTTCATGAAAGGTTATTATAAGACATTGAATATAGTTCCCTGTGCTATACAGAAGAAATCAAATTTCAGGTGAACTGAAATTCCAGAACAGTAAGAATCCTTCCTAGGTGAACTAATAATTGTCTTTGTTTTCTTCCCTGGTGGGCTTGACTTAGGCAGAGACCATACTAGAAGAAAAAGAAGCCAGCAGAACTTTTAATAATAATACAGGGCTGGTGTGACCTATTAGAAACTCGAGGAGCCCAAATGCAAGGCTGGTTTTCCCTGTGAGATATTGCCTGAGAGTGATGTCTGAAGCTGGGTGCTGGGCCAGAAAGGTAGATTGTGATCACCCACTGTCTTGTGGTACTCAAAGGAAAAAATCCTACTAGGGGAAAGAAGCCTTTCACAAATTCACAGCTAGTCTCCTCCTCAGGTGTATGTATGTGGGTGTACAAGTTTGCTAGGGCTGCCATAACCAAGTACCACAGACTGGGCAGCCTAGAAAAAAAGTTTGTTTTCTCACAGTTCTGGAGGACAGACGTCCAAGATCAAGGTGTCAGCAGGGTTGTTTTTTTCTAAGGTCTCTTTCCTTGGATGGTGGTCTTTTTTCTGAGGTCTCTTTCCTTGGATGGTGGTCTTCTCCCTGTGTCTTCACATGGTCTTCCCTCTGTGTGCATTTGTGTCCTAATCTCTTATAAGGACACCCTTCATGTTGGATAGGGCTCATGCTAATGAACTCATTTTAACTTAATTACCTCTCTTTAAAAACCCTATTTCCAGCTACAGTCACATTCTGAGATACCGGGGGTTAGGACATCAACATATAAATAGAGGGGGGGACACACAATTTAGGCCATGATAATGGGGTTGGATGCTAAAAAGATAACTCAAACCTCTAAAGGATGGAGCTACAGGGCTAAGGAAACAGACCTTACAAACTCAAAAACCCTAACCCAGTTCAATCACTGACTGGATTGAGCCGATCTGTCTGTCACTCTATCTGCCTAACTGAGGAAAGGGGGACCCTTCACTATGGGAGATATCAGCAGGAGCTTTCTTCTTTTACACACACAGTCTGTCATATAATAAAAGATTATTAGACATGTAAAGAAGAAAAAGGTGACCAATGACCAAGAGAAAATACTAATAATAGAAGCAAACTCATCCTTTCATTGAGAAGGTTTTAAATTACAGATTCAATTTGCTTAAGAATTTTTGAATTATCTGGTTTTCTCTCTCTTCTTGTGTCAATTTTGGAGAGTTAGGCCTTGCTAGAAATCTGTCCCTCTCCTCTAAAATTTTAAAGTTACAAAGTTGTTTTATAATATCCTTTTGTGATCGTTTAACATCTAAAGGATTTATAATAAAGGCAAGCACATGTGAAGCACCTGGAAGTTCAGTTCACAGGTGGTCCAGGCTGTGGTAATATGAGATATTTTTACTTTTTCCCTTGATTAGTCTCATAGGAAGTTTATTATGTTCATTAGCTTTTTTCAAAGATGTATCTTTGATTTTCTCCATCATATGTATGTTTTTATTGCATTAATTTCTCCTTTTATCTTTATGTTCTCCTTTCTTCCACTTTCTTTGGGTTTTATTTCTGCTATTTTTCTTTTTTCTTTTTTTTAGGTGTTCAAACTTTTAATTCCCACAAAATACGATAGAAATAAACCCAAACTAAACAGATACATATATGTACATATTTACAAAATTTTACTTCTGAAAAAGAATCTATGAAAGTAGACAGTTAAAAAAAGGTTTAAAATTGGTACTATGAAATTGATTTCCTCGAAGTAAAGAAATAGTAATTTAAAATTGCTGATTGTAGTTAGTTTTCTAGGCTTATTTACATATTTTATTGTGGTCAGATATATAAAGGCGTTCCTTTTATTTTAGAATATCTTCAGTTTCATTTTATTTCATCGAATAGTCCTGAATTTTTTTCCCTTTACAAATCTTTCATTGAGGACATGGCATTTAAGTTACAAATCAACTCCAGTCTTCTTCCTCTCAAGTCACAGGTCAGAAAGGCAATGTGATTTGTCCTATTTCAGGATCAGACATTTGAAGACTTCTAATCAGTTCTTGACGGAAGTGAGCTTATGCTTTGGTGGAGTAAGCAAGATAAACTGTCTGAAACATTGGGAATCTGCCATCTTGAGTATCATGTCCATTACAGTTCTTTGGTTAAGCATATCATGTGGACATCCAACTCAGCCAGCATCTGAAAGAAAATTCAGCAATAGGCCACAGAGGAAGAATGAAGCAAACCATGGAAAAAGAACACTCACCTCCAGATAAGGCCCTCGTGCCATTGAAAGCAGCTTTGTTTCCCTCTCCAGACTGAACTGATATAATAAAGGTTTCATTCTTGTGATCAAAATTTATTTTTCCACAATAGGCCTGCTAAGACAGTAACTTGTCCAAGTACAATCTGTATTGTAAAGTCAAACACCTACATTGCTGATGTGTCCTTACGTCTTCCAGTAATTTAATAAACCTTTTAAAAGCCCTTAATTATCCAGGTCAAGATAGGTTTCTCTTACTCCCTAGTACTGTCTCATCATTTCCTCTTGATCTCCATGATCAGCATAGTCTACCTTCATCTTTTGTCTTAATCTATTAATGTCTTTATCTAGAATTGATGCTAAACTTTTTTCTTCTGTCCGCTCTGGGCAGATTTGTCTTCCTTTCTTGTGACATTTTATCCTCTAGTTCTTTTTCTTCCATACCTAGTTCTCATTTCTTTTTATTTAAAGTATCCAAGTGTTCTTTTTGTTCTTCTTTATAATGCCATTTCCCTTGTTTTGGTTATCCAGTTCAAAATCAGCAAGGTTTAATTCATCCTTAAGTGGATCTGCTAGCTGATTATTTTTCATTTTAAATGCATCATACTTGTTTTCTGCTTCTATTTTCAGATGTTTAAGACGTTCCATATTTTTCTCAACCATTTTCATTTTTATCTTATTTTCCTGAGCCTCATCTTCCAAGGTTGCAATATCTATAAACTTATATTCTTCTACATTCTCAAGTTCCCAAATTTTAGAATTACTTTTTTTTTAATTTTCACTTTTAACTCCTTATAATGTAGTTGGCTCCTTCTAAGAAAATTTTCATTGTATTTAATATCCTTTTCAAGGACAGACAAATGTTGCTAAAGATTTAATATCTGGGTTTATTTTCAATCTCCTTCTCCAAGTCACTTTGAAATAAATCCACATCTCTGCTTAGAAACTTAAGTCTTGTATTTTCAGATGAATAATAACATCCTGCAAAAACTTGATCACCATCAGCAGTAAAAGCTTCTTGGATGGCTTTGGGACTTCATTACTGCATGAGCTACACAATTGTTTTTGATTAGTAGCACTGTCTCCATGCCTTGCATATCAGTTAGGCTCTTTGCAACCTCTGCATTTTCTATTTCTAAAGCTGTCAGAACTGTTGGAAACTCTGGATGATAAGCAGCTCTGTGTCTAACATCAGACATCTTATTCCAAAACTCAGAAACTATTATCTGTGGCTGTGAGGTCCTTGGTGGATAAAACCTTTTCATCAGTGCCTGAAGTATTTGTTCATCAGCATGACTGTTGGCAACAATAGGTTTGCAGAAGTCGTTTCAAGCAAAATTCAGCAGCCGAAGCAAGCTCAGGGTCCCGAAGATGAATGCAAGCTCCTGGAGGGCCTACAGGTCTGTGAGTTAAATGTCCATATCTACAAGCATCCTCTATGGCTTCAAGAAGAGCTGGAACACGAGGGCCAAATCTGTTTTGTCCATCAGTATTAGTTATCTTTCAGTTGCCTCTGATTATAGTTCAGCATGTGCTTCACATCTAAGTCTTCTCTCTTAATTCTGGTATGTTCTTCTTTGTCCCTTTTTATGGCTTGCTAAAACTGTTCCATCTCTTGATTGACAATTTTCTTGATCATGTAAGGCCTTTATACCCTCTTTTAACCATCTTTTTTTAAGGTTTGTTTTTTTTTTTTTCCTTTCCAGATGCTCAGGTTCCAAAGATTGATTGGTACTTATTTCTTTAATTCTTCAATTCTTTTGCAAAGCTGCTGCTCATCACCTTTCTTTAATGCTCTCTACGCCTTTAGGAAATGTTTATATAAAACTTTAGCTTCATTACAGGCCCTTTTCTTAGGAGTAACATCTGCTTTCAATCCCATACATTCTGGTGTTCATGCATTTGTCTCTTGACTTATCTTTTCTATTTTATCTTGAATATCCTTGTATTTTTTTCTGCTTCATTACGCTTGACCTGCTGTTCTTCCACTTAAGTCTAGCAGCATGATCTTCTCCAATTTTTATATTATCTCTGATAGTATTCAATTGTTTTTCAATTTCATTGACCACTGCCCAAGCCATTTCACGTTTCAAGTATTCTAAATTAACTTTCATCGTATTTAAACCAGCAATACTTTGAAAACATTCTTTTTTCTCTAAACAGTGGTGCTTTAGTTCAGTAAGTTGTTCTTCTCCTTGACTTATCTACTCCTTTGTTTTTTCTTTTGTTTCCATAATGTATAAATAATCTTCCTTCAACTGTTCAAGTTGGGTTGTTTTCATGGAGAATTTGTATTTGTCTCCCTCAGTTTTAAGCAGCAAGAGCTGGTTGTTCATCTCTTGTGTTAAAACAGGGACCGTGTATCCATCTGCTAAAATGATGGAGAACTGCTATCAGCTCTTCTCTCTTACTAGAAACCATGGCTCCCGTTTCATGTTTTAGTGTATAACATCAACTTCATCCATGCTGGTGGGATGTTGCACAGTTATAGAGTCATTGGACACATTTATTCTATAGACATCACCTCTGCTGTTCCTTAATGTTACTGAGGTGTCTGCTGAGTTTCACTGTTGCCAACAAGCAGATTGGCATTGGAGCCAAATTTAAGGGATCCAAGCATTGAAGGACCCATGCAGTTTCTTAGCTGAAAATTCTCAATTATTCCAACTTCTGTGCAAAGTTAGAAGTACCATTAGTGAAAGAAACTGCATTACATCACCATCTTTGTCAAGATCCTCCAACCCTTGTTTTGGTCTTTGGCTTTTTCTGGAAAGAAGAAATCTTCCTTTCTTTTGCCCATCAGGCCTTGAACAAGTTGAAGTCTCCTCAGTGTCACCCTATGCTGAGGACCTCTTGGGGGCATCTTGACCTCTCCTGGCTGCCACTGGCCTCTGGGAATGATGTGCTTGTCCCCTGACCCCCCATGCTCCACGCTTGCCTCTGCAGTTTTTCTAATTTCATGAGATAGATTTTTAGATCATAAGTTTTTCAGTCTTCCTTCTTTCCTAATACGTGTATTTTATGCTATAAATTTCCCTCTCAGCATGGCTTTTATTGCATCTCACAAGTGGTGACAGGTTGTATTTTTAATATTGATCTGTTATAAAAATTTTCTAATATCCTTAATGATTTCTTGTTTGAAAAATGGACTATTTAGAAATATACTTCTTAATTTACAAACGTGTGAATTTTCTACTTCTAATTTTATTTATTTCTGGCTTGATTCTCCTATGGTCAGAGAATATGCTCCATATCATGTTAGTTCTTTGAAATTTGTTGAGACTTGCTTTGTGGTCCAGTATTTGGTTAATTTTGCTTAATTCTCCATGTACACTTGAAAAGTTCTACTTTTCCCCCAAATTTTCCTGTTCATTCCTGGTACTCTCTTGTGGCTTGTTTATCTTAGTGGTGATTTCCTTTTTTAAAAAATTAAACTGTGAAATATAACATGCATTGTGGAAAAAAACATAATTCAAAAAATAACCACAAAACAACCACATAACCCATCTTCTAGGTCAAGAAATAGAATATTATTAGCACTGGAAAAGCCACATGTGTATGCCTTTCTGATCACAAGTCTATCTCTCCCCTAAGATGTAACTATTGCCCTAACATATAGTAACTTCCCTGTTTTCCTCTATAAATGTACTACCTCCGTATGCATCTCTAAACAAAAGGGCTTACTTTGCCTCTTTTTGAACTTTAAAGATATAATCACATTGTACATATTGTTTTGTGTCCTGTTTTTCATTCAACATTAGATAAGTAAGATTCATTTGTGTTGTTGTATGTATCTGCAGCTTGTTCCTTTTGTTGCATTTCAGCTGATTTTTATTACTGTATAATACTCAGTTGTATCAAAATATATTTATCCATTCTACTGTTGGTGGGCATTTGGGTTGTTTCCCGTTTGGGCCAATTACTAACAATACCACGGTTGAATGTTCTTATACATACATCCAGATACACATCTGCAAGTACTTCTTTAACATATAGATCTTGGATTTAAAGTGTTGGGTCAAAGGTTACATATATGTTCAACTTTCCTGGATGCCACCTGATCTTTCAGAAATATTATACCAATTTGCCATCTCACCAGCTTTGTTTGGATGTTCCTCCTTCTCCATTTTCTCTCCAACACTTAATATTGTCAGACTTGTAATTTATTTTCCAGTCTGATAGGTGTGCATCCCTGTTTTGGTTTTAATGTGTACGTCCCTAACTACTAAAGGGAATGTCTGTTTACTGGTCATTTGGATATCACCTTTTGTGTAGTACCTATTAAAGTCTCTTACCCATTTTCCTTTTTGGCTGTTTTGCCATCAGTTTGTAATAGTAATGCTTATTAGGCTTTCCTAATATGTATTGCAAATACATAGTATATGTATTGCAAATACCTTCTCCTGTCTTTTTTCTTTCTTTTTTAACTCTAATAATACCTAATAATAATGGAGTCTTTTGAGGAACAGAAGTTCTTAATTTTAATGTGGTTAAACTTATCAGTCTTTTATTTTATAGTTGTTATTGTTTGTATCTCCTTTTGTAAATTCATTACTGTCCTGGGGCCATGAAGATACTCTCCTCCATTCTTTTCTAAGAGCAGTATAGTTTTGCCTTTCTTATCTAGGCTTTAATCTACCTAGGACTGGATTTTGTGTTCTTAAACACCTTAATCATTGTTTTTCTATATTTTGTTTATTGTTTGTGCAGATTCTCACTGATGGTACCTTGCCTTGCCTTTTCATAAGCTTGATGATCTTGATTATGAGCCATTTCTTGATCTTAATCTGTGAGAGTCCCATAGTCCCAAACTGGGAAAGCTCTCCTCCAGACAGGATTTATTTCTCCTTCTGTCTATAACCAAAGATGCCATCATTCTGGGACGACTTCCAGGTCTTGGCTCAGTTCATCCTTCCCAAGCCTGTGTTGGCCAAAACCTAAGTACCCTGATAGCAGTGTCACTATTATTTCCCTTAGAATAACTCTGGTTTTATTTCAGTTTTTGAAGGGAAAGGGTCTTCAGAGACCTCCCCTATCTCTTGAGAGACCAACAATGCCTCAAACAGATGTGTTCTATCCAAGGTCTAGTTCCTTAGCAGAAGGGTCCCTCTGTGCACCTAATCAGCCATAATATAATTTGGAAGTCTTTAACAATATATTTTGCATATTGCTTCAGATCAGTACATACAGAGACTTTCATTCTTTTATAATGAAAAATGATAATCTATTATATAAAATTTAACCAGTCCCAATGGTGGACCTTTAGATTCTATCCAATTATTTATTATTACAATGTTGCAGGGCCATTTCACATCTATGTGAGTTTGTCTATATTATAAATTCCTAGAAATAGAATTACTGGATTACATGCCCCACCCCCCACTCCCAGCCTAGAGTTTGTATCAGTTGAAATTCCAGAAATGTAGGAGAATGCCTAAATTTCCACATTGTCACTAAGTGCATTATAGAACTTTTATGTTTATCCATCTAATAGTTGAAATTGATATTTTGTTAATTTCATTTTGTATTTTTTCACCATGGGTGAGATTGAATGCCTTTTTATACATCTAAGATAAATTTATATTCCCTTTTCTGTGAACTGTTATATTCCTAGTCTTTGTCTTTTTTTTTCTATTGTATTTTCCGTGTAATTTTTTAAAAATCCTAAAGTTTGCAAGGTCTTGTTGCCTTACTGCCGTATTTCTGTTCAAAGAATATTGTTTATAAATCTGAAATAAAGATAGAATATTTGCTTTATGCAGTTTTAAAGAAATATACCACAGTGGTTTTTTGACAAAGAATAGATGCAGTGATTGCAATTTAAATATTTTAGTGAGCCATTAAAAAAGGAGATTTTATGGAGTTTGGATAAAAAGTAGAGTTTTAAAAGTACACATAGAATATTAAGCAAAACTGGTCAAATGCTTACCATAAAGCAACTCTCAAGTGTCCCAAGTGTTATTCTTTACATATGAAAGGCTTTCTTTTTCTTTCTCTATAAAGAACCAAACTTTACAAAGATTTATTACTGTCGAACTTTTAATCTAGTCAATTACCTTGTGAATCATTTAGTTAAATTAATTTAAATAAGCATACAAGTCTGAAGTCCTATAATAGATTAGATGTCATGGACTTGAAGGTATGCAGCTAAAATGGGTAACAGATCCATTATCTTATTTCCTCTGCCCTTAAAGCTAATAGCACTTTCCAGTGATACTTTGATGATAGACAATTAGCCCAGTTTCTTCAGCATTCATAAACTTAAATATAGCTAAACCTTAAGAATATAAACACTAATCATTAACTTAGTACATTGTTAATTGAACTGAACTCTGTTCTTGTTTTAGAATTATAGTAGTAAATTCCTTTGAAAGCAAACAAGGGCAAAAGATTTTTATGTCATCCAGGTTTTTCAATTTAGGACCCTAGAGTATCTAAGGTAGACTGTTTTCAAAGTAAAGCTAGTTCATACTCACATCACTTTAAAGAGTTTTAAGTCTTTGGGGGCCCAATAATTTTGTGTATTTGACCAACAGAATATATTCTTATACTTCCTATGTTTGAGCCACTGATTAAATTATATTTGATTAAACTGCAAAAGAATTTGACAATTCTACTTCAGAATATATCCAAACTAAGCATATAGCCTTAACCCTGTGGTTAGAAAGTTTGACGGTTAATCTCAAGTTATTAATCTTGCAACATATGTGCTCTTTAGCACTTGCCCTTGGAAAATACTAATAACCATTTTAAACATTTGAGCCACAAGTAAATACCGATTTTAAAAGATTAAGTTATTTTAGGATTAGAGGAATTTTGAATACCTCGATTATTCCCCTAATTCACCCTAAGTAAAAAGTGAGGCACAGAGAGATTGTGGTTTGCCCAACAGATAAAAGTAGCTCAAATATACAAAACTTTTTGATTAAGTCTGCTTCCAGGATATTAATAGAATTATCATTCCATTCTAAGTTTCACTTTTGATGTATGAAAGGAGACCATCCAAAGAAAATAACCTCTCATTCTTTACAGCTGGATTTTAGTAATAAAGAGGACATTCTGAACAACTAAAGTAGTCATTCTAGTGCTTATGGAGAAGTATCAAATCAAAGGCTCCCACTAAAAATTTAAGGATGATGGCAAATATCCTTGCTCCTGAAGCCACACCACTCTAGAATCAATGTAAAGTATTCTAAATTTAATCTTGGAAAACTATTTAAGGGCAGCGTATAGGAATGTATTCTTCTCGGTTTCAATGTCTATGTCAAACCAGAACACTAAGGCTGGACTTTAGATCATTATACATTTCCACAGAACACCTTCCCATGAGTTTAACCTGGGAGAATCATGCAAATTAAAAAAAAAAAAAAAGTCATCAGTGCCCCCAAATAAAGACTATTGCCACACAGACAAGTATGGGCAAGACGTGAGTCAGAACAAAGATGGGAAACATGGAAAATACCCTAGCTCATTTTATAGTTGGCAGGTTCTATCTGCTGTTATAGTGGAAATTACCAGCCAAATCATAGTCCTCAAACCAGTGCTTATCTATTTTATATGTAGTAGTTTGTATCTCTTAATTCCATACCCCTAATTTGCCCCTCCCACTTTCCTCTCCCCTTTGGTAACCACTGGCTTGCTTTCTATGTCTGTGAGTCTGTATCTGTTTTGCATATACACTTATTTGTATTATTTCCTAGATTCCACATCTAAGTGATACCATACGATATTTGTCTTTCTCTGACTTATTTCACTAAGCATTAATATTCTCTAGGTCCATCCACAGAACAAGCATTTATTATTTTTGGTTAAATCTTTCCAAAGCACTATGTTAAGAATTTATTACAAAAGAAATAAGAAAATAGTCAAAAGAAAGAATAAGCAATGTCAAAAGAAGAAATACAAATGACCAATTGATACACGAAAAACGTTGCATCCTATGATGCAAATTATAGTGAGACATCATGTGATGTCTACCAGGTTGGCAAACATTTTTAAAATACAGAACAATAATACCCTTTATTGGCAATGGTGTGAAGAGGCAGGATCATACAGTTCTGGTCAAATTGCTACAATCTTTTGTGCGGTAATTTAGTAAATTATTTAAAAAATTTTAACCTAGCAGTTTAACTTGTAGAAATTTGCCTTAAAGAAACAACCAGAAATGTGTAAAATTATTTACGTATAAAGACATTCATGAAGGCAATTTTCTAGTAGTGAAAAACCATAAACATAAATGCCAATACCAACAGATAGAGAATTTATTAAAGAAATCATGTCAGTTTAGCACAGTATCTATGAGTGAGGGCTCCAGAACCAGAGTACTTGAGTTTGAAACCCAGTCCTACTCCTTCCATGCCCTGGGAACTTTGTACCTTCTGTGTGGCTCAGTTTTCCTATCTATAAAATGGGGTTGTTGTAAGAATTAAATTAATAAATACCTGGAGAGTTCACAGAACTGTGCCTGGCATATACTAAGTGATCATAGTATTAATAATTTTCATGCTTAGTATAACCATTGACCATAATACTTAGCACAAAAGAGACCTGTAATCACTCTGTATTGATAGAGGGTGAAGGAGGTTAAGTCTCCATCTGGGACCTTGGTGGTGATAGGCAGGTCTGAGTGTTGGGGGTTCTTGTCCAAAATGTGGCTGCTGGGAGGGAGAAGAGCCAAGGTAGGGGAGAGAGGTGTAGAAAGAGGGGCAGCAATATATTCACGATAAGCAGGGTCTGACAGTCTTGCCTCACCTGGCTGTGCTTAGAGAACACATCTATCAGACCATCAGTAGACAAAGATTAAGCAATCAGGAGACAGGCTTTTTATTCTTGAGGAAGTATGACACTCAGGACAACTCAGCATTTAACAATGACTCTGGATTAAGATAATAAGGTTTTTCTAGGTTGGTTTTCCAAGAGACCTATCAACTTCAAGTGTTTACATTCCTATCGAGGTAGGATGGTGACTGCACTTTGTACGATGTGAGGTTAATTTAGTTGACAGCCTTCTCCTGGATTTCTGGATTCAGCTGTTCAAAGGATAGATTTAAAGGTAAGGGATAAGCCTTAGAGGTCACTGAGCTCAGGGATTCTCAACCTCTGTGTGTCATGACTCCTTTCACAGGCTAATAAGGTCTATGGACTTCTCCAAATATTGCTTTAAAATGCATACAATTTTTTTAAAACATGGGATTAAAAAGGAAACCAATTACACCAAAGAGGAGTTATCAAAAATTTTTTTAAATTGTGATACAACAGTATTTGTGCTTCATTATTGATGCATTATAGGATCCAGCTGCAGGCTTACTAACTGTTGTGACTCTGAAGAGGTGCTGAGCACAAATGATAAGTTAAGATATCTGCAAGAACTCTCCATGGGACGTGAGCATATCACTGATTTCTACTGGTGACAAAATCATAACCACTGCAAACACCAGTGGAGCTGCTTGTCTGCATTCATGATTAATGAAGTTGTGAGATTTCAGTTAGAAGTTAATGAAAATAAGGGTGCAATTTTACTCCTATTCAGGTTCTATCCATAGACATCAGGTTAAGAACCCTGATCTATGCCTCACAATGGTCAGAATATCCATGATAAAAACATCCACAAACAATAAATGTTGGAGAGGGTGTGGAGAAAAAGGAACCCTCCTACACTGTTGGTGGGAATGTAGTTTGGTGCAGCCATTATCAAAAACAGTATGGAGGTTCCTTAAAAAACTAAAAATAGAGTTACCGTACGATCCAGCAATCCCATTCCTGGGCATATATCTGGAAAAAACTCTAATTTGAAAAGATACATGCACCCCAACATTCATAGCAGCACTATTTACAATAACCAAGACATGGAAGCAACCTAAATGTCCACTGACAGAAAACTGGACTTCAAAAGATGTGGCATATATATATATATATATATAAAATCTTTTTTATGGCTGGAATATTACTCAGCCATAAAAAAGAATGAAATAATGCCATTTGCAGCAACATAGAGGGACCTAGAGGTTATCATACAAGTGACCTAAGTCAAGACAAAGACAAATATCATATGATGTCACTTATAAGTGGATTCTAGAAAATGATACAAATGAACTTATTTATAAAATAAAAACAGATTCACAGACATAGAAAACAAACTTATGGTTATCAAAGGGGAAAGCGGGGAGGGATAAACTTGGAGTTTGGGATTAGCAGATAAAAACTACTAAATGTAAAACAGATAAACAACAAGGTCCTACTGTATAGCACAGGGACCTATATTCAATATCTTTTTTTAACTTTTTTTATTGATTTATAATCATTTTACAATGTTGTGTCAAATTCCAGTGTTCAGCACAATTTTTCAGTTATTCATGGACATATACACACTCATTGTCACATTTTTTTCTCTGTGAGTTATCATAACATTTTGTGTATATTTCCCTGTGCTATACAGTGTAGTCTATTCTACAATTTTGAAATCCCAGTCTATCCCTTCCCACCCTCCACCCCCCTGGTAACCACAAGTCTGTATTCTCTGTCTGTGAGTCTATTTCTGTCCTTTATTTACGCTTTGTTTTTGTTTGTTTGTTTGTTTTTGTTTCTGTTTTTGTTTTTTAGATTCCACATATGAGCCATCTCATATGGTATTTTTCTTTCTCTTTCTGGCTTACTTCACTTAGAATGACATTCTCCAGGAGCATCCATGTTGCTGCAAATGGCATTACGTTGTCGGTTTTTATGGCTGAGTAGTATTCCATTGTATAAATATACCACCTCTTCTTTATCCAGTCACCTGTTGATGGACATTTAGGCTGTTTCCATGTTTTGGCTATTGTAAATAGTGCTGCTATGAACATTGGGGTGCAGGTGTCATCCTGAAGTAGATTTCCTTCTGGATACAAGCCCAGGAGTGGGATTCCTGGGTCATATGGTAAGTCTATTCCTAGTCTTTTGAGGAATCTCCACACTGTTTTCCATAGTGGCTGCACCAAACTGCATTCCCACCAGCAGTGTAGGAGGGTTCCCCTTTCTCCACAGCCTCTCCAGCATTTGTCATTTGTGGACTTTTGAATGACGGCCATTCTGACTGGTGTGAGGTGATACCTCATTGTAGTTTTGATTTGCATTTCTCTGATAATTAGTGATATTGAGCATTTTTTCATGTGCTTTTTGATCATTTGTATGTCTTCCTTGGAGAATTGCTTGTTTAGGTCTTCTGCCCATTTTTGGATTGGGTTGTTTATTTTTTTCTTATTGAGTCGTATGAGCTGCTTATATATTCTGGAGATCAAGCCTTTGTCGGTTTCACTTGCAAAAATTTTCTCCCATTCCGTAGGTTTTCTTCTTGTTTTATTTCTGGTTTCCTTTGCTGTGCAGAAGCTTGTAAGTTTCATTAGGTCCCATTTGTTTATTCTTGCTTTTATTTCTTCTAGGAGAAAATTTTTTAAATGTATGTCAGATAATGTTTTGCCTATGTTTTCCTCTAGGAGGTTTATTGTATCTTGTCTTATGTTTAAGTCTTTAATCCATTTTGAGTTGATTTTTGTATATGGTGTAATGGAGTGTTCTAGCTTCATTGTTTTACATGCTGCTGTCCAGTTTTCCCAACACCATTTGCTGAAGAGACTGTCTTTATTCCAATGTATATTCTTGCCTCCTTTGTCGAAGATGAGTTGACCAAAATTTTGTGGGTTCATTTCTGGACTCTCTATTCTGTTCCATTGGTCTATATGTCTGTTTTGGTACCAATACCATGCTGTCTTGATGACTGTAGCTCTATAGTATTGTCTGAAGTCTGGGAGAGTTATTCCTCCAGCCTCTTTCTTTCTCTTCAGTAATGCTTTGGCAATTCTAGGTCTTTGATGGTTCCATATGAATTTTATTATGATTTTTTCTAGTTCTGTGAAATATGTCCTGGGTAATTGGATAGGGATTGCATTAAATCTGTAGATTGCCTTGGGCAGTGTGACCATTTTAACAATATTGATTCTTCCAATCCAAGAGCATGGAATATCTTTCCATTTTTTAAAGTCTTCTTTAATTTCCTTCATCCATGGTTTATAGTTGTCTATGTATAATTCTTTCACCTCCTCGGTTAGATTTATTCCCAGATATTTTATTACTTTGGGTGCTATTTTAAAGGGGATTGTTTCTTTACTTTCTTCTTCTGTTGATTTATCGTTAGTGTAAAGAAATGCAACTGATTTTTGAACGTTAATTTTGTAACCTGCTACCTTGCTGAATTCTTCAATCAGCTCTAGTAGCTTTTGTGTGGACCTTTTAGGGTTTTCTATATATAGTAACATGTCATCAGCATATAATGACACTTTTACCTCTTCTTTTCCAATTTGGATCAACCCTTTTATTTCTTTCTCTTGCCTGACTGCTGTGGCTAGGACTTCCAGGACTATGTTGAATAGGAGTGGTGATAGTGGGCATCCTTGTCTTGTCCCAGATTTTAGTGGGAAGCTTTTGAGTTTTTCACCATTGAGTACTATGCTGGCTGTAGGTTTGTCATATATAGCTTTTATTATCTTGAGATATGTTCCCTCTATACCCACTTTGGCGAGAGTTTTTGTCATAAATGGGTGTTGAATTTTATCAAATGCTTTTTCTGCATCGATTGAGATGATCATGTGGTTTTTGTCCTTTCTCTTGTTGATGTGATGTATTACACTGATTGATTTGCGTATGTTGAACCAGCCTTGTGTCCCTGGGATGAACCCCACTTGGTCATGATGTATAATCTTTTTTATGTGTTGTTGGATTCTATTTGCTAAAATTTTGGTGAGGATTTTGGCGTCTATGTTCATCAGTGATATTGGCCTATAATTCTCTTTTTTTGTAGTGTCTTTGCCTGGTTTTGGTATCAGGGTGATGGTGGCTTCATAGAATGAGTTTGGGAGTATTCCCTCCTTTTCGATCATCTGGAAGAGTTTGAGAAGGACTGGTATGAGTTCTTCTTTGTATGTTTGGTAGAATTCCCCGGTGAAGCCGTCCGGTCCTGGACTTTTATTTGTAGGGAGGTTTCTAATTGCTATTTCTATTTCCTTTCTAGTGATCTGATTGTTCAAGTGTTCAGATTCTTCTTGATTCAGTTTTGGTGGACAGTATGTTTCCAGAAACTTGTCCATCTCCTCTAGGTTATCCGGTTTGGTTCCATATAGTTTTTCATAATATTCTCATATGATATTCTGTATTTCTATTTTGTTTGTTGTAATTTCTCCATTTTCCTTTCTTATTTTGCTAATTTGTGCTCTCTCTTTTTTCTTCTTTGTGAGTTTGGCCAGAGGTTTGTCGATTTTATTTACTTTTTCAAAAAACCAGCTATTGGTTTGGTTGATTTTTTTCTATGGTCTAGTTAATCTCTATTGTATTTAATTCCTCTCTGATCTTTATTATTTCCTTCCTTCTGCTGCTTTTTGGGGCTTTTTGTTCTTCTTTTTCTAATTCATTCAGGTGGTGGGTTAAATTGTTTATTTGAGATTGTTCTTCTTTTTTGAGGAAGGCCTGTATCGCTATAAACTTCCCTCTTAGCACTGCCTTTGCTGTGTCCCATAGGTTTTGAGTGGTTGTGCTTTCATTCTCATTTGTCTCAAGGTATTTTTTAATTTCAGCTTTGATTTCCTCATTGATCCATTGTTTTTTCAATAGCATATTGTTTAATCTCCATGCTTTCCTTTTTTTCTCCTTTGTTTCTCTGTTGTTGATTTCCAGTTTCATGGCATTGTGGTCAGTAAAGATGCTTGAGATAATTTCTATCTTCTTAAAATTGTTGAGGTTTCTTTTGTGCCCAAGTACATGATCGATCCTGGAAAATGTTCCATGTGCACTTGAAAAGAATGTATATCCTATTTTTGGGGGGTGTAATGCTCTGAAAATATCCACCAAATCTAGTTTTTCTATTGTAGTATTTAATTTCTCTGTTGCCTTGTTTATTTTCTGTCTGGAAGATCTGTCTAGTGATGTTAATGCAGTGTTAAAATCTCCAACTATGATTGTATTCCCATCAATATCTCCTTTATCTCTGTTAGTAATTCTTGTATGTACTTAGGTGCTCCTATATTGGGTGCATATATATTAACGAGTGTAATATCCTCATCTCGTATCACTCCTTTAATCATTATAAAATGTCCTTCTTTATCTTTCTTTATGGCCTTTGTTTTAAAGTCTATTTTGTCTGAAATCAGTACTGCAACTCCTGCTTTTTTGGCTTTTCCATTTGCATGGACTATCCTTTTCCATCCTTTCACTCTCAATCTATATGTGTCCTTCTCCCTAAAGTGGGTCTCTTGTATGCAGCATATTGAAGGTTCTTGCTTTATTATCCAGTTTGCCACTCTGTCTCTTTTGACTGGAGCTTTTAGTCCATTAACATTTACAGTAATTAATGATAGATGTGTGTTTATTGCCATTTTGAACTTATCTTTGCAGTTGAATTGGTATATCCTCTTTGTTCCTTTCTTCTTCCTTTTGTGGTTTGGTAATTTTCCTTTGTATTATCATGGATTTTATTTAATTTTTGTGACTCCTTTGTAAATTTTTGGCTTGTGGTTATCCTTTTTTGTAAATCTATCAACCCATTACTATAACTGTTTTTATTAAAATGATAGTAACATGATCTCAAACCCATCCTACTGTTAAAAAAAATTAAAAAAGAAAGAAAAAAATATTCTATATTTCCCTGCCTCCCTCTCCCACTCTCAGTGATTTGTATGTCTTCTTTTATAATTTCATGTTTACTTTATTTGTAATTCATGAGTTATCACCTTTCCAGTTGTGTGTTTCTCATTTCTGTAGCATCCTGCTGCTTTTCTATTTAGAATAGCCCTTTCAATATTTCTTTTAGCATGGGTTTAGTGTTGCTAAACTCCTGCAGCTTTTTTTTGTCTGTGAAACTCTTTATTTCTCCTTCTATCCTCAAGGATAGCCTTGCTGGATAAAGGATCCTAGGCTGCATCTTTTTTTCATTCAGGGCTTTGAATATATCTTGCCACTCCCTTCTGGCCTGTAGTGTTTGTGTAGAGAAATCAGCTGAGAGCCTTATGGGGGTTCCCTTGTAACTTACTCTTTGCTTTTCTCTTGCTGCCTTTAGAATCATTTCTTTATCCTTGACTCTGGCCATCTTGATTATGATATGTCTTGGTGTGGGTCTATTTGGGTTCTTCCTGTTTGGGACCCTCTGAGCTTCCTGTACTTGGATATCTGATTCCTTCTTTAAGTTTGGGAAGTTTTCAGTCATGATTTCTTCAAAAACCTTTTCGATCCCCTTTGATCTTTCTTCTCCTTCTGGGACCCCTATTATGCGAAGATTGGGACGCTTTATATTATCCCATAGGTCCCTTATGCTATTTTCATTATTTTTTATTTGCTTCTCTTGTAGTTCTTCTGAATGGGTGCTTTCTATTGCCCTGTCTTCTAGATCACTAATTCGTTCCTCTGCATTATCTAGTCAGCTTTGCACAGCTATTAGATCATTCCTCATCTCTGTCAATGAGTTTACCCATTCTACTTGGCTCTTCTTTCTAGCTTCAATTTCATTTTTGACATATTTTATATCTCTAAACACTATCTCTTTTAATTCCTTCAGCAATTCGATCACCCCTTTTTTGAAATCTTGATCTAGTAGGCTATCGATGTCTATTTCGTTGATCTTTCTTTCAGGGGATTTCTCTTGTTCTTTTAATTGGGAAAGGTTTTTCTGCTTCTTCATCTTGCTCATACCTCTTTGGCACTGTGGTTTATGGAGTATCAGTTGTTTATTTTGGTCCTTAAGGATTTTATCTATCTGATGCCTATTTAGGAATAGAACTTAGGAAAAAAAGAAAAAAAAAAATGAGAGAGAGAGAGAAAGAATTTTAAAAGAAGGGAGAAAGAGGGTTTGAAAACAGTGTATAATGAATAATAGAAGAGTGAGTTGAAGCAGAGTATTAATCGGGTTGAGACGTCCTTTTAAAACCTTTACAAAAAAGGGGGGGGGAGATGAATAGATGTATTTGAAACCTGTGTCTAATCAATAGCAGGACATCAAAACCCAAGAGAAATAGAAATGAATTAAGAAGTAAAGATTAAAGAGTAATAGAAAATAGAACAGATAAAAATAGATTTTAAAAAGGGGGGGGGGCGGTTTGTCGGTGTTCTCCTGGAGTCTGTGTGCTTTTAATGTGAAGTCTTTCTGTCTTCGTCCTGTTTTGGAAGCTCAGCTTGCTGTTTTCAGAGGCCCTCCGTTGGCGCCCTCTTCTGTGCTGCTCCCAGCACCTGTCGGCAAGCAGATCGCGCCTCCTCCTAACACTGGGTCAGGTGCAGCTCTCTGCTGTGGGCGGGCGGTTCGCTGCCCCTCCAGATGCCGCAGTCAGATGTTGCAGACTGGCCGGGTAGGAGGGCGGGTCGTGCCCCCTCCCAGCACCTCGGTCAGGTGCTGTGTTCCTGCCCGAAAGGCGGGGAGCCGCTCTCGCTCTACCTGCGCTGCCGGTAGTTCCGCTCTCTGTGCGGCTGCGCGCTCCGCCCTGGTCGGCGCTCCGCAGGTTGGCTCAGGGAAGACCGAGGGACAGCCCTGTCCCTGCTCCGAGCCAAAACCCAGCTCCTTGTTTGTCTTTGTGGAGCAAGTTCTCTGAGGGACCAGGATGGAAGGATCCTATCTGCCCCGGGCTGCAGGCCAGTCTCAGTCTGGCCTTTGAGGCTGCTAAGCCCTTCCGTGCGGATGCAGGTTTCGCGCCCGCCCCCGCCTGAGTGCTAAGCGCGGAGGATACGGCGGCTGTGCCTGAGCCCCGCCTCTCTTCCCCCGAAAACTTTCCGCGGGTTTTCAGAGATGGGGGTGTGCACCCTTCCCCCGAGAGCACATCAACCTTGCTGTTTTATGGAGGGCCCAGGTTGTTCTGCCCTGTGCACCCACAGCCACGGCGCGCAGCCCCTTGCGTTCCCCCAGGGCTGCCTCCGTGCAGACACTTCCGTCCTCCGCCCGGCTTGTGCAGCCCGGCCCTGCCCGCCGCTGCCGGCCCGCGTCTCAGGCTGGGTGTCGGGGGGACGCTCTGTGCCCGTTTAACTTAGTTCTGTTAGTCAAGGGCTGCTCTGTACAGATCCGAGCCTCGGAGGCTCCCCATCCGTCCCGCTGGCCTCTCAGTTGGAGAGGGGAGACCCAGCGAGCGAGCGCCAGTCCTCCTTTGCCGCTCCCTCCTTCTTTCTTTTTTCCTTTTCTCCTACCAGATTTTTGGCGTCTTTGTCTTTTGAAGAGGGCAATGTTCTGTCGGAGTTCCACAGGTGCTCTGGTTGGCTGAGTGGGTCTGTAGATGTGGGTCTTGGTGTATTTGTGGGAGAGGGTGACCTGCGAGCGTCCTTCTACTCCGCCATCTTCTCCATCTTCTCCTTCAATATCTTGTAATAACCTATAATGAAAAAGAATATGAAATATACAGTATAATTGAATCACTATCTGTACACCAGAAACTAACATATTGTAAACCAACTATTCTTTAATTAAAAAAAAAAAAATACCCTGATCTAGTCTGAAGCTGTCCTGTCACAGATTATCAAACTGCCTCTTGGTTTTTGGCTCCTATAAACTGTCTGGTTATACAGCGAGCTGGTAGCAGATTGAAATCTTGGAACAATGTATGTTTTTTTATTCCAGACTGCTTCCTGTTGACCGGAATCTCAGGGATCTAGGCTTGGAGAAACATATAAATGACAGGAGCCATGCTAAATTATTTTGGAACAAAAGTAAAATTTGGACCAAAAGTAAAATTTGGACTTAACACCATTTGGTTTTCTCTTTAAAAAAGAGTTTTACCTGCTAACAGAAATTATCAAGGCTTCCCAAGATTCCATGAGATCTGTCTAAGCTGTTTGCAGATAAAATTTATTTAGTCAAATATCTGGCCAATTAAGAAAGCCTCTCTGGTCTACCTTCAGAGTTCTTTTTTGGAAATCCACAATTCCTTTGTACTTTAATACAATCTTGACATCTGTGAGCCAAAATTCTGGAAATGTATTTCTGAGACACTCTGTCTGTGAACACCCTTTAAAAAATGCACAATGACAAAGAGGACTGTAATTAGACCACTTATTCCTGTTACTACAAAGCCGTACAAGGAAGCATCCACTAAAAATTCTCCAAAAGTAAATGATGTTTTTGGCTACCCATTAATGATAGTATAACCCAGTTCGTCTCACACTATGATGTCTCATCCAAATAGTCCAAAGTGCTTATAAAATTTGATTTATGTAGAAGAAAGCTTGGTCTTAAGAAAAATGTTCCAGAGCATTCCTTCACTTGCTAGTTCTCTGACTTGATTTTAGGCTTCTGGTCAGTCAGGTAGTCAGTCTAGGAATGCTTTTTTAAATGCCTTTTCTCGTCAAGGTCTGTTCTAGGCTGTATTAACTATATTTTCTTCCTTTCCATATTTTTCCTCCAGTTTCATTGAGATATAATTAACACACAGCCTGTATAAGTTTAAGGTGTGCAGCACAATGATTTGACTTACATACATCATGAAATGATTAACACAATAAGTCTAGTGAGCATTGATCATGTCATATAGATACCAAATTAAATAGAAAAAAGTTTTTTTTCTTGTGATGAGAACTCCTAGGATTTGCTCTCTTAACTTTCATAGATAACACACAGCAGTGTTCATTCTATTTATCATGTTGTACATACATCTCTAGTCTTTATTTATCTTACAGTTGCAAGTTTGCATTCTTTTCAGTATTCTTCATGCTCTGGCCTTTGGGGCCTTGTTGACCAGGACCCACCCTTCCAGGGTTAACTGATTCCTAGAGATAATTTGCCCGCCAGCACGCCTTTGATATTCAGACCGACCACTTTGAAGTCTATCTCCCCCACTGGGCTTCTTTTACGAGACTTTCCTAGTCTAGGACACCAACCCCTACCCCATCACTACAGGGCCAGGTGCCGGACAACCGAGGACACCCCTATAACCAGGGCGGCCGACATTACCCAAACGAACCAATTGTAAATTCGTTCCACCTGCTTAACTTGCTTGGCCCATTCCTCTGCTCAGAAACCACAATGCAGTTGCCCTCTCTCTTTGCTCATCCCATTTTGGTGCTTCCCTGTGAAGCCAGCCCTGCAGGGTGAGCCCTGCCTCCTGCTCCTAGGGAACTGTGACTACCAAAAAAAAAAAAAAAAAAAAAAAAGAGCTTTCTTCATGGCAATCGTTTTTGTGTCTGTGTGTCATGCTACACTTGCTCAAAACAAATCCCAGCACATTTTTAGAACATTGGCCTTGGAAGAACAGCAGCAAATGAGACAGACCAAATCCTCACCCTGACAGAGTTTATATTGCAATCCAGGGCTTATACATTTGCATGGGGAGGAGGGCTCTGGAATAAACAGAACCTGTGTGCAGTCAAGTCCCATTCTTTTCTTCTTCACCTGGGTATTTCCTGCTAACCTACGGGGTAAAGGTACTAAAAGAAAATTGGACTGTCGAGGAATTTATCCTATTTCTCTTCTGCCTGGGTGTGAAATAAAATTTCTATTTTATGGCCAGACAAGAACAAATTTAAACATAAAAAATTCTTCTCTGCCCTTTGACCTCCTCTCTCCCCCTACTGTGCATTGTGCATCTGCACTGTGCAGCGATCAAGCCTCCCCCATCAGCAGGGACACCTGCTCAACCATAAAGAGCAGCATTCTCCTAGCATCAAGACAGCTCCTTAAAAGATCACATTCCTTCTAGATCTTGTAAGGGGTCAAATGACCTGCCAGGATGACACTTAGATCTGGAATACATAAACTGTCAGTACATTTTACGTACAACACTGTGTCTCAAAAAAACTTATAAAACTGTGCCTTGATTTCTAACCAGTGGAACAATTCTCAGAGCTTTCTGAGATGCTCTTCATGGGTTATAATCCTCAAATTTTGCTCGAATAAAATTTTCCATTTCTTTTTAGATCGACTGATTAATTTTTTGTCCACGTGGGTGAGGGCCAGACTCTGCTTGGACTAGATGCCACCTACTAATATCTGGGCTGAGGAAACAGGGCCAGGACAGGGTCATTCTGATTTTATCTTGCCAGACAATTAGGAAGAGTCACCAGTCTCTTTCCTAAGTGCTTCCTGCTCCACCAAACTGGGATGAGATGATAATGTAAGCAATTTCAAACATTCCACAAAAGGTGAGGTAGATTTTACAAAGCAGCGGAGGGGGGCAGGAACAAAAGCAATGCCTTGGTCTGAACTCTCCCCTCCCCCGACATGGGGAAGAAGTTCTGTCGAGTTAGGCCTTAGGCCTTTCGCCTAGGTACCCCTCAACACACTCTCCTCGCTCCCTAGGCTCTCCCCAGACACCTTCCTCCTCTCCTGGGCCTGCCTCCTCAGGAAGAGGGTTACTTCCCACCTCTGGCCACCCTGGGGTTCCTCAGGCTGTGCCAGATACAAATGAAATCTTTCCTCACTGCCCTGTTAGGGCAGCGGGACTCTGAGAGCCTGGGGTCAGGGAGGCTCCACAGCCGGGCTCCCCACAGCCAGAGCTGGGGCTCATCTCCTCCGAGGAGAAGCACCTCAGCAAAGCAGACATGTGCTTTTTGCCCTGAGGACACCACACAGTCTACCCTCACATGAGGAAAGTATATTCCTCTTATTAACATAGGTTTGATTTTATTCTTTTCAAAACCGTAACCCTTGCTTTGGTCTGCTAAGGTCCTTTGACCACGGCCTGGGCTTGGCTCACAGTGTGAGTCAGGGTGTCAGCTGTGAGGCGCTTTATCTTAGTCACCTGAAACAGCTTTCTGATCCCCAACCCTCTTGTCTAGTGGGAGAGAGGACAGGAAGATGTGTGAGCTACTCCTCCTGCCTGTGACTTCTTCTTGCTTCATATATTCTTCCTTCACGGTACGTCCTAAGAAGGCATAGATGACTGGAGGGGGCTGGGGAAAGGGCAGTATTAGGCAAGAGTATTTTTCTACTTAACTCCGTCAGGAAACAGCTGGTCTACACAAAGGCTTTAATTAAGGGAGTCTAATAAAGGGACTTTTTACATGGGTGCAAACAGTTTCTTAAGTCTGTTTGAGTTAAGAACCCATCAAGGAATGAAGACCAGGGACAAGCAGGAGCAGGTAGCCGATGCCACATGCAGGCCTGCAGAAGTGAGGGGCCATGGTGTTACTGGACCCAGGGAGAGTTGTAGCTGGGGAAGAAGGGACACTCTACACTTGATCTTGGTCAAAAGGCTGAGAAGCAATAGAAGAAGGGACACTTGAAAGTCACCATGACAAACAGGAACACAACCATTGTAAAGACGGTGGTCTGGCAAGAGGGTGCAGGGTTGTAAATAGGTCCATGACTCCTCTGATCTCTTTCCAGCGCCACCTACTGGCCAGAGTCAATTGGAAGCCGGAAGACAAGGAGCTTGCCAGGGCACAGGACGAGGCCAAGCAGGGTGGAGAATGGAGGGGCAAATGTAGAGTAACCAACACACAGTCAGCATTAGAAAATTGAAAACATGGTCCACTCATCCCATAAAGCAAACCGCTATGTACAACTTATTATATTTTACATTAGAATACTGGACCCTATGCACCAAAAGAAAGGCGACACTGCCTCATGCAAGTTTAATAGATAAATAGTATACTGGGTACCTGGTTCCTGATCCCATGATGGGTGGGGTTTGGACTTTTTTCTCCACATCGCTTCACACCCTATCTCCTTACTCTGCATCTTGTGTCTATCAGGGACAAAAAATATCTGTGTCAGAGCATTCTCAGGATAGACCATGTACTCAGTCACAAAACCATCCTCAACAAATTTAAGAGGATAGAAATTATTTCAAGCATCTTTTCTGACCATAATGGCATGAAACTAGACATCAGCCACACAAAGAGAAATGAGAAAAGAATGACTGCATAGGCTAAACAACATGCTACTAAAAAACAATGGGTCAATGATGAAATCAAACAGGAAATTAAAAAATACCTTGAGACAAATACCAATGAAAACACAACCACACAAAATCTATGCGATGCAGCAAAAGCAGTACTAAGATGGAAGTTCATAGTGATCCAGGCCTTCCTCAAAAAAAAAGAAAAATCTCAAAAAAATTCTGTGTCAATATGTACATGTTTCTAGAATCAAAGGTCTTTAGGAAGGCTATCGTTCAATGCCTCCACCCTGGCCCCTGTCCTCCCCTCACACATCAGGAAGCCCTTTGATAGCACTGAAGTAACAAGTACTTGAGTAAAGTACTTGATTACTATACCAAGTACTTTAGTAACTACTTCAGTGACAAACTGTTTACCACCCCAAGGGAAACTAATATTATTTAACAACTCCATTTTCAAAAGTTCTTAATAACAACAATATTTATTTAAAAATTTCCTCTTTCAAGTGACACGTTTTATCAAAGTTAGGTCCTTAGAGGACAGCTTAAATGTTGAAATTCTCTCAGTTTAGCTTATAACTTCAGGATGATTCGACACCATCCATACTATTTGGCTGTGTTTTCATTCTCCTGAGGTGTTTTGTTAAATGGAGTCTGGAATCCCCAAGATTCTTCTTTGCTGCTGCTGCAGAGCAAAATCAACCAAGAGCAGAGTGAAGGTGTTGGATTAAGGGGGTGAAGAAGGTAACTGGGGACAAGGACTAGATACTTTTAGGGAGAAGATTAGGGACACAATGACATTGTTGTTAAAGAATTACTAGCTAAAGGTCGAAGAGGAAGAGAAACAGCATAAATTTAAACAGGGAAACTTTGTAGCACTCAGGAACCTAAAAGTCTGAAAAAATATAACTGGAAGAGTCAGTGATAGTTTTGGTTTATTCCTAGGGATCTACTCTTACCCTTCTCCACTCTGCTGTGTCCTGGAGGGACCTATACGAGCTATATCATCTTTCCTATGGGTTTCAGATTATGTTCAGCCATGTGGGACCAGGCAGGCAAGAGATTGGAGGGGAAGAGAGAAAGGCTAGAATATTCATGCAGCCTCCCACTCTTCTTCCCTGTGGGGTCCCTGCAGTCTGGCTGCATCCCTCAACTCAAGGTCACAGCCCCAGTTGACTGCCCTCTCTACACAGCTTGCTTGCTCACTCTCTCTCTCTGGATTTCAGTGACCCTCTCCCATTCAGGCCTGGGCACTGCAAAACCCTTGTGGTTCCCCACACCCTTCCCACAACTTTGTAAATAGTTCAGTTCGTTATTAAATTGCCCAGCTGGAATGAGCCATCTGTTTCCTGTCAGGACCCTGACTGACACACTCGATCTCATTTTTCTCCCAACAAACACTCACTGAGTAACTACTATATGTCAAGGAAGAATAAAGTGATAAATTAGACGGTTACCACCCTATCTGGGAAGTGGAGATAGCCACAGGGACAGATGGTTATATCACATCCTGGTAAGTGATGCAGAGAGGCACTGGAAGTGAGGTGGGTAGAGATGTGAAATAGCCAGGGGCATAGGCAGGCTCAGGGAGGTTTCTTAGTGGAGATGGGGTCAGTCAAATGTAGATGCAGACACATGAGTAGGGAGTTATTCAGGAGCTGGGAGAGAAGCAATGGACATCAGGGCCAGTCAGGTTGTGGTAGAGGATTAGAGTAGGGGCCGAGGCTGGGCCAGACCATAGAAAGCCTTATACTGTGGGGAGGGGTCCTAATTTTCCATTTGTTTTCTCTCCCTTTCTTTTTCCCTATCAAGTGAAAAATGACACCAGTAAAGTCTGCAGCCTCTTACCCTTAAGCCTTAATCTTGCCCCACTACCAGTGCTTGACACTGGTACGTATACTTCCTGCACATTCTCAGGTGTTTCAAAATGGCAACAAGACAATATAATAAACTAGTCCTTGGAGATAAGCTACAGGAGAGGGCTAGAAGTGAACCTTCCCAAATGCATTTTAGGAACCCTAAGAGCCAGAGGACTGTTTTCTCTAACAGCGACAGATAACACTGACACTTTTCAAAGTCCAATGGAGAAGGGTGAAATTAATGTTGGAAAGAGGGCAGGGAGTGAGAGAGCTTCACTCCACCAAGGTGGGGCTTTAGTCCAAATAGGTTTGGGCAGGTGGGCTCTTTTAAGATCCATTTTTATCACACTATATGGCCAGCCCAGGGTTCAGGATGTGTCTGCCTTCCCTCTAAAGCGCAAACTGCAAGCAGTTTCCTTGCTAGGTAAGGCCAAGCCCATACTGTCCCCCAAGTTCCTCCTTGGCACATCCTTGACATCAAAGACCGCCAGTCCTCTAGGACTGCGGCTCAGGAGGGTCCGTGAGTCAAAATCACTCACACGTCGCCACCCAAAGGACCCCCCTCTTCTGTTGACCGAGAGTGTGCTCAAATAAGAGACACGGGAAGAGTTAAAAGAAAATGGTGGGTATGGACTATTCCGGGCTGTCATTCTGAACAACTAACCGGATCGGTATCTCGAGCTCTCTGCAAGCTCAGATGCGGGCCAGGGGCGGCCACCGCGGAGCAAGAGCTCTAGGCGACCACGAGATCCCGAGGGTGGGGCTCGTCTCTGAACAAGGGCCAGCTGCCCACCCCGTGGAGGCCCCACGTCCGGGACAGGCCCGCGAGAAAGCCCCTCCCCCGGGCGGAGACGACTCCTAGAAGTAGACGCCGCGTCCCGCCGCGGGCCCGAGTAGTACCCAGAGGCTGCCGCCGCCTCGCCGAGTTCCTGCGGCTGCCATCGCGCGGAGTATGGGCGCAGATGGCCATGGAGGGCTACAGGGGCTTCCTGGGGCTGCTGGTGTCGGCGCTGCTCGTCGGCTTCCTGTCCGTGATCTTCACCCTCATCTGGGTCCTCCACTACCGGGAGGGGCTTGGCTGGGACGGGACCGCGCTCGAGTTTAACTGGCACCCGGTGCTCATGGTCACCGGCTTCGTCTTCATCCAGGGCATAGGTACTGGCACCTCCTGGGAGGCGGCGGGGAGGGAGGGGCCAGGGGTTCCCGACTCAGTTCCAACCGAGTGGGGCTGGGCGAGGGAGGGGGTGAGGGAGCAGAGCGCGGGCGGCGGAGCCTGGGAGTCGAGTCGGCGGGGCGCGGCACGGCGCGGGAAGGGGAGGAGGGCGGGCTCCCCGGGCCGCGGGCCGCGGGCCGCGGGCAGGGCGGTCGTGGGCGAGCGGGGGAGCCGCGGCGCTGGGGCGGGGCGGAGGGGCCCGCGGGGCCGGGGTTCGCAGCGAGACGCGTAGCGGGGTCGGTTAGGCACTGCTACGGCGGGGAGGGCCAGCCTGGGCGCTACGGCCCCACTTGGTTAACTCTTTGGTGCGAGTGGCTGGGACGCCACTTGAGGCGCGCCAGCGACGCCGGACGCGGGAGTGGAGGAGAGATGCGGGAGCGCGGTGTACCTCGGCAGACCACGAGCCCCCGAAAATCGCCCCCAGTGGGCCGATCTTATGCAATCAGGGGCGCAGAGATCTCTTTAGGGGAGGCCTTTCATGAAACTTGCTTGAAGCTACCGGTTAGGAGAAGGCAGCAAGGGAAAATGGAGGGGCAACAATTTGCTTCTTGTCTTATCCACACCCCTGAGTGAAGGGGCCAGGCTGCCGGTGGCCGGGGTGAATGAAGGCAGCATCAGCCCTGGTTTCACTCCTAGAGCGTTAAACGCAGTAGAGCCCGAGAAGCTGCCAGGACTCAAAAGGGTGTTTCGCTGCCTTGCCTGGTCATTGGACAGTCTTGAGCCCGACTTGTTTTTGTGGCTGCGAACTGGCCAGAGTTCCCCTGCGGGGCTTCCTGTTGGGCGCTGGCCCGGAACGCAGGGCCAGAGATGCCCGCAGGGGACCCGCGGCTGCCTGGATCCAAGAGATGCTTCTACTTAGGACATCTTTCGGGTTTGCCGTGTCGGCGTTTGGCTCGGGTGAGCCAGCTGCGGGCCTGCATTCTCTGGGATGAGATTGGCACGGAGGGAGGAGGACTCAGTCGATGAAAGTTTGTTTTTGGAGATATAATTGACATTAATTTCAGGTGTGTGACATGATTATATATGGAAATAATCACCTCAATGTTTAGTTAACATCCATCACCTCACAGACTTAAAAAAAATTTCCCCCTTGGGATGAGAATTTTTAAGATCCGTTCAGATACGGGATATACTATAATTAACTGTAATCACCATGCTGTACATCACATCCCCAGGACTTATAACTGGAAGGCTGCACCTTCCGACCACCTTCACCCATTTCACCTGCCCCCTTCCCCCGGCCACACAATGGCAGTTTTTGTTGTCATTGTGTAGTGCTGCTCACAATGTCCTCACAGTTTCCTTTCCTTCAGCTGCTATTGGGCTGGAGGAACCTCTGGTTAGTGGTGCAAACACCATTTCTTTGTAACCGCTTTCCAAAAAGTGAACTCAAGGGCTTGGCGGAGAAAGTAATTAGGTAAAGGTAGAAAGTGGTGGACTGGGGTTAATGTCGCAGAAAATAAAGAAGAGTGGAAACGGCTAGGGTAGAGGTGCCCATAGGCTGAAACTTCTGGCCTTGCCTCTAAGCAAGGCTGCCTTTTCTCCACCAGCATTTAACTTTCCACAAACAAATGAGAACAAAAAAGCGCCGACCTCATTCCTAAAGAAAAGATTTTTGTTTCCGTTCAAACCTTGGGCAGCCGCCTTGGCTGGCCTGGCCAGCATCCTCACACTCTGGGAGGTAGTGGAAGCCTTTGCTAATGTCCAGCTGTGGTTGGGAGGCTTCCTGGTTGTGAGATTGGCACCCGGGTGTGAGTACCACTGGCCAGCTGAGTTATTTTGTTGCGTAAGTCCCAGTTATTTCACCACTAAAATGAGAAAAACATACTCAAGTTCCAAAGTCACTGTCAGCAGAAGCACTCTTTCCTTCGAGGTGGGGCTCTTAAGATTGGCCAGAGCTGTCAACACTTTCTGTTTGCTCAAAGCGGTAGGAACAGTCTCTTCATCTCTCTACCAATTCTTCAGAGCAGCTCCTAATACTAAGAAACTGCAGAGGGACTGGAATACCTTCTCATGACTGAGGGTAAGGGAAACATAGATGATAATCCTTGTTATGAGGAGACAGTCTACCATTTATTGAGTGCCTTTGGTGTGCCCACTAAATTCATCATTTCACAGATATTTAAGAGTAAACTGAGGACCGGAGCAGGTCAGCAACTTACCCACACAAGTAGTAGAAATGTTTTCAGTGGCTTTATTTTCGAGGTTCATTTCTCTGCTTTTATGGCAATATGCTGATTTTCTGCAAAATATCCTTTTTAGAGAAGCAAAAGCCATCTAAAATACACTTTGAAACTTAGAGTCCATTATAGTTTTCCTAAAAGAATTTCTGATTTCTCTGAACTTTAGACTGTTCCTAATCTGCTTATATTCACTTTGCGGCAAAAATGTGTAAATGGGTATTTTGGAAATTTTCATCTGCTGCTTTTATTTAAGCTTAGCTACTGTGTTTGTATTAATTTTGGAATGTTTGTCCTGTCAACATTACTCATCCTGTTTGGATTCCAGATTTAATCAGATAATACATTTAATAGGCATGATTATAAATGTTTTCATACATAGATACAGATACATAGCACTTATGAGTTCTTGCAAGTCTTGGCCCACCTGCACCCCCTCACATCCAGCAGTACTGAAGCCTCCAGAAGGACTAGGAGTAAATATTTGACTTTATAGACCATGTGGAAAACACACATGTTACAGACTAGCCATGTTATAAAAGCTTTTTTCCTGTGTGTAATTGCTTCAATTGCAAATTTTTAGGCTATGCTGTTTCAGATCTCTAATAATGAACATGATGTAATTGAGTTCTTCTGTGATACACAACTGTTTAGAGATGAGAAGGGAAGGCTAAAGTACCTTTAGTTATTACCCTAAGCATAAAATGCTTTACAAATGCAAACAGTAAACAATATTTAAAACTAAATGAGAACAAGTATGTGCCCCTTGAAACACCTTTCAGAAGTAAGCGCTGAAGAAAGCAAGGCTGACATAGAAGGAATAAAGTAAGTATCTGTGTCTGTATTTTGGAAAACATAAATATTCTAAAATAACATCTAACAGACTATAGGATATCTAAAAGTGAAATAAAACTTTAAGCTAGTCGGAAATCTAGCAAACATGAATGAGGAAGTTCCAAAGAGAACTTTAGAAGAGGCTTTGTGCTTCTCTAGAAGGAATGTTTCCCATGAAATAAGTATACTGCCAGGAAATCAGAGAAACAGAACTTGAAAAGGCCACAGAAAAGACTGAAACAAATAAAGGCTCTCAAAGTGGCTGTTGACCTTTTAAAAGGTTCAGCAAGGTGGAATGTGTTCTTTAGTAAAAAGTAGGAAATTCAAGGATATAAATTTAGTGAAAAGAAGTCTCGGCAATTCTGTACTCCTTACTTTTCCACACGTAGAACTCGTCACTGTATAAACTGAAGGAGGAGAAATTCAATAGTATAATGATCTCAGGTTGGTTTTGTGAGAGAATATAACTTCATTTAAGTAACATTTAAAAGAAATTAAGAATGGTTCATGAAAGCCAAATGCAAGATCCTATTAATGTCTCTAAAAGTGACCAAATTTCAAGAATATATTTTAAAAGGCTATTGGGGTAAAACCTGGCAAATGGGGTAAAACCTGGCAAAGAAGATAATGGACAAGGTGCCCCAAATACCTACTCCAAAACCATCCTTTGGGACACCATAGATAATGAAACCTATTAATCTAAAAGAAACAAGGGTTTTTTACAAAGCATAAAGACAGCGTTCAAGGCGACCCGAAACACATTTTTTTGTTATAAGTAAGTACGTGCAGATCTCTTTTTAATGTAACTATTAAAAATGTTTTAGGCATGATTGTTTTGCTCACGATTATATCCACAGCATCTGGAATAACACCTAGCACTGGCATAAAGTCATCCAGTAAATAGTTGTTGAATGAATGAGTGCTTATTCCGGTACCATCGTTAATTGTGAGTAACAAAATGCAATTTTACAGCCGTTCATTTGTGGTGACAATGGTAAGGATCTAAAGTAAAAGCGCCCTCCTCTGCCCTCAGTGATTCTCCTGTTGAGAGCCAGTTTGAAAGCACTGATTCCATCAACCTCAGGGAAGAAAGGGCATGATGATACTATATTGGAAATGCATCTTTATTCTTAAGGCCTCAAGCTCATTAGAATGCTACTTGCCTGACTACTCTTTGTGTCCCCTTTTGCCTACCTAAGGACATCATGTCATCAACTCTCCCTTTCTCCTTGTGCATCAAGTTTCTCCCCAATTGGATTATGTCCAATATGTTATAATTTATATCATCTTAAAAACAACCACACTCTTGACCCCATATTCCCCCTTCAGCTCCTCCTTCAATTCTCTGCTTGCTATACCAGAAAACTTTTAGAAATTTTTGTCAGTACTTGCTGTCTCCAATTCCTCTCCTCCTGTTCTCTCTTGAACCCACTGCAGTCAGGCTTTACTCCACTACTCCTCCAAAATTGCTCTTAACATAGTATCAATGGCCTCCACATGGCTAATTCCAGTCCTCATCAATTCTCAGTCCTTACCTTGCTGGACCAGAAAGCAGCTTTTGGTGTAACCGACCCCTTACTCCTCCCTGGGATGCTTCTTCACTTGGCGTCCAGGACACTGGACACTCTTGGCTCTTTTCTCCTCATTGCCTACTCCTTTCAGTATCCCTTGCCGGTTCTTCCTCATTTCCTTGATTGCTTAAGACAGACAGCCCAAGGGCCAGTCTTCTGACCACTTCTCCTTTCCCGATGCACTCATCCCCTTGGTGATCTCATCCAGTCTCGTGGCTTTAAACACCATGTATTCACTGAATCCTCCTATATTTATATCTTCAGCCTGGACTTCTCCCCTAAACTCCAGACCCATCTGTCTACTCAGACTCTTTACTTGGGCGTCAAATAGGCATGTCCAAATTTCAGCTCTCCATCTTCCTCACATCCCCAAAACCACTCCTCCCCCAGGTTTCCCTGTTTCTGTAAATGGCAACTTCATCCTTCTGGATCATGACAGAATAGTCGTCTGTACAGTTGTCTTTCATTCCTCCTCCTCTTCCATGTTTCTCATCCAACCCATCAGAAAATCATATAGACTCCAGATTCAAAATATAGTATTATCCAAATTCTGACCACTGACTATTTTCATTATTTATTCATTCATTGTCTGTCTTCTACTAGAGTGTAGGCTCCCTTGTCTGTTTCTTCACTGCTGTATTGTATTCATGGCGTATAGAAAATTACCTAACACATAGTCGGCATTTAATAAATATTTACTAAATTAGTGAAAGCTTGGCCAGTCCTTTAAGCCAGGGGCCCTACCTACAAGGAAACTAACATACATTTATTAAGCACTTACTATATGCCAGACACTGTAAAACAAGTGAGTAATCTATAGCCCTGTCTACAAGCTGTTCCCATCAGAGTTTGTTAGAGCTGAGCTATGGTTTCTTCTAGGAAACCGGAGCCCTAAATATTCAGAGCTGTCTAGGATTTGAAGTTCACCTCCTAATTTTAGAGATCAAATGCCTGACCAGGATTAGACCATCAGATGATGTCAGAGCCAATAGTATTTCTAATCTGTCATAATACTGATATGCAGCACAAGAAAATATAGCCAGTGTCTCTAACAACACAACATTTCTTGGTATTTGTAAACATCTAGTCAATTAATTGAATCTTTCTCTTTTCATACACTATTTGTTACCAAGTAGCTGCCTTTGTGAGGATTTCAGTCACTTCAAAGAGATGCTTCTATAGCCAAGATGCTAAAACAAATCTTCCAAACCACCCAAATCACTTCCCTCATTTCAATTCTCCAAAGGTTTTCAGTTTCATGATACTTCTCCATGAGACAGTCTGACCTCACAGGCGTGTTTCAAAGCTCAGATTCCCATTGATAGCCACTGCAGGAATCTTTTCAAGGAGTGTATTTAAAGAGGGTTCTCTGCTTTTCCATTTAAACTTGAGGTCCTCTGGATTGAGTCTGGTAGATTCTCAGGTGCACAGGGAAATTAGTTATAAATCTTGATCATCCTGCTCTGAACACTCTACCAAGGAGATCAAAATAATACCTTTTTCAAAGAGTGAAGAAAAGTGTAATGGGCACACCATAGTTCAGTAGATTATAAGTGTCTTAAAATTCTAATATACTTCAAACTCAGAAACTTACTCTTATTTTATTTGGGGGTTCATTTAAAGCTTCCCTAAAGCTGTTACATGGATCCAAGTGCAGAATACTTTTTACTTATGTGAAGGAGACCATTTGGTTCTATGTGAGCTAACACTTGGGTCAGCGCTACAAATTATCTTATTTTTTAGTTCATGTATTCTAAAAGAGGATCTGCTCGTTTGCTGGGAAATACTGAATGAATTACTGTACTTTATTAAGATTTATTTATTCAACACATACTGAATTCCTAGTATGTGTCAGGCTCCGTGCTAAATGCTGGGAGGTGACAATAGGCAAGACAGACATGCTGCTACCTTCTTGAAGCACAAGATTTAAACACAGAACTAGAGTCAAATTGTTTTCTATGTCATTCCCTGCAAATGCCCTTCTCCCCACATACACTTTGACAAATTCTGTATTTGCATTGCCTGCTGTGAGACAAACTGGTGTCTGTGGATAGTTTTGTAATCGTATGTGGATACAAGGCTGGTGTCAACCCTGAGATTACATCTTAGAGAATATGTATTTCACATATTCCTGAGTTGATTATGCTGCTAGGAAGGGAGAGATTTTCTTTCTTTTTTTAAATTTTTATACTTTTGGAGAGGAGGTAATTTAAAAAATTTTTTAATTTATTTATGTATTTTTAACTTTTTTTGTGGGGTAGGTAATTAAGTTTTTATTTATTTTTACTTATTAATGGAGGTACTGGGATTGAACCCAGGATCTATGCATGCTAAGCGCACACTCTGCCACTTGAGCTACACTCTTCCCCCAAGAAATTTTCTAATAATTCAATTCAATTCAAGTGACTTCATATTTCCCTTCATTGTCGAAAGAATAACTGTACACAGGTGTGGATTTCTTTTTCTTTCCTTCCTCCCTTTCTTTCTAAGTTTATCAACAGTAGCATGTTTCACCACCAATAATTTTTCATTTAAAAAGTTTTAAAATGTATTTTTCCCATATATGTGTTGATGTTTCCACTCATTTTCTGGGCAAAAATGGTCTTGCCAACTAGCGCATCTAACAGAAAACCCTTGTTTCCATCCCAAGCAGCTGTTTGATACCATTTCCCCTCCTCATGGGCTCGTGGGACCTTTTTCTTCCTTCTCACTGAGCCTCAGGAATGATGTCTAGGTGAGTGCCAAGCCAAAGAAGCAGGAATTACTTAAATTCCGCTCTCCAGGCGGTTTTTACAACTGTTGAGAAGAGCTTCTTGTTTAAGAAATGCGGTTGATTTGTTAAGGTTGCCCCTTTCTCCTGAAGTCCACCATATTTTGGTTATTTATACATTTTTAAAAGCATGTAAACACCTTATGCAAATGCACCATTTTGCGGTTTTCCTTCGTTTATCCAGAGAGTGTTCTGAAGCCTGTTCAGCTATCCAGCAGGATTTCTCTGTCGCCAGGGTATGGGCTGAAAACTGCCTCACTCATGTGAGAGCCCCTCAGATTTCCACAAGCTGCCTGCTTAAGAGTTGAGACTAATTGGCTCTGGGGTTTGCAAGCTTACAAAAACATTGTTCTAACTTTAAGGCTATTATGAACTCTTTCAACCATACAGAAAGTAATATAACAGATACCCACATACTCACCACCCAGGTTTAACAGATGGTAAGATTTTTGCCATCATAAAAATTGACAAGCCAAGCTGATAGGAATAAAAGATAATGCAGGATGATGGAGGGGAGAGGTTGGAGGCAGGCACCCTAACGTGAGCAAGAAACTAAAAGAGAAATAGAAAAACTCTAAATTAGACCCGGGGACTAAAAACTCACAATTGTCTGGGCCCCTTGGGATCAGAGGCAGGGACCTCTCCTGCTTCAGAAGTCCCTAGGGGCTTTCCCTTATTGTAATAGTATAGTATGTTTTATTGATAACCCAAAATCGTCAATAAAAAATTAAATTGTGTTCCATTCATGCTACTGTTGGAGAAGGAAAGCTAGTGTGCAACCAATCTGAAAAACATTTGAGTAAATGTGAAAGGCTTAAAAGTCAAATTTTGACACTCACAGTGGGTAGACTGCAGTTTTATGAGAAGTTTAACACATTTCTCTGTGGTGCCCATAGTACTGACAAGAGTGAAAATTCTTTACTGGGAACATAGTTGTCTTTGCATTTTGGGCAACACTTTTTTAGGTAAACTTTTTATTGAAGAACCACATACATGCGGAAAAGTACCTAAATTATAAGTGATGTGTTTTCATCACATGAACACTCATGTACCAATCATGAAACAACATTCCAGGCACCCCGGAACCCCCTGGTAACACCTGTAACTCTCCTCAGTCACGATGACTATTCCTGAGTTCTAACATCTGAGATTAGTTTTGATTTTGGAAACTTTTGGTATAATACAGTCCAGATTGAGGAGGAAAAGCTGTTGGGACTTACTGTTCATGATTTGCTTTTCAAGCGCACATCCTGAGTATTTCCTTTTCACATGTAGATGTTCAAGTTCCCATTCTAAGAGTCCTTCCCCTGGGGCAGTGCCTGGATGATATGGTGATGGTGATGATAACAACAATGGTACTGATTTTAAAACACTAATTGAGATTGAACAAGGTACTTCTCCTCTCTGTGCCTCAGCTCCCTCCTTGGTATAATGGTGATAATAATCACACCTTCCTCACAGACTTGAGAATTATGTAAACATGTAGAGCATTTAGCATGGTACCTACACCTTGCAAGGACTCAGGTATTTGTGTGTGTGTGTGTGTGTGTGTGTGTGTGTGTGTGTTTGCGCGCGCATGTGTTAAATGAGGCTAAACCAGGAGAAAGGGAGATGTATCATTAGGTTTTAATATTTTGCCCATTTTTATTTTACTGCTGCCTGATCACACAGATTGTAAAAGGCTTGACTGTTTGGATAAAAGATCACTAAGCCATTGGGTGAAGATACATTTGCTTTCTTTAAAAACTAGAGAATGATATAGTTATGACAATGAAATTTATTTTAGTAAATATTGGAAATAATCTATATGTCAATTACATTTCAATAATATACTATTGTTTAGTCTATTACCTAGAAAATCAAATGTGTATGAGAATATAGTAACACTCTGAATTCATGTTTTCAAAGATAATTTAACGATGTGTGCAATGTTTGTGATATAAGTTTAAGCATAAAAATAATTTTAAAATGCAAAAAACAGAGCAAAAAACCCACTAGAGACACAAGGAGGGTGTGCCTCTGAATCATCAGAGGAGAAAAAGCATGAGGAGGGGAAACTGTAAAGTTGGAGTTGCCATCAATTTGATTTCTGAACTTCGATCAGTCTGCAGAAAGTGCTTTTACATTTATTTATTTAAAAAATACTTAAGGATCTCATGAACACAGATAAAACTAATGAAATCTGAATGAGGTCAGTGGATTACATTGATGTCAATTTCCTGTAGTAGTACTGTACTGTAGTTATGTAACGTGTTGCCATTGGGGGAAACTATGTGAAGAGTATGTGGGATCTCTCTGCATTATTTCTTACAACTGTATAGAAATCTACAGTTATCTCAAAATAAGACTTAAAAAATACTTACGGAGCTTCATACATATTTTGAGCCCAGGGCTGTCCTGGGCCCTGGAGATACAAGGAGAAACAGCAAGACACTTTCCTGCCCTCAGAGAGGATGAAGTAGGGATGAGAAGGGCCCTTGAATTAGCTTTTAAAAATATACCTATTAAGGTGTTGCATTAAATGGTTTGAAAAGATTTACTGAATATAGAAATGATTATCTACAAAGTCTCCATGTCCTCAAGGAAATATAATCAATCAACATTTATAAGACACCTATTTGTGCACTAAAATTAGTAAGTAGTGATCGTTTAGAATTTGGATTAGATAAAAGGAATTCTGTCCTCATGGTGAGGGATCTCTAGTGTTGGAATGAAGCCAAGGAACAGGAAGGCTGACATCTTGCACTGAAAGCTTTAAAGAGGCTGAATTCACATTTGTCTTTGTAGGTTTTTTGTGTTTCTGCCTGAAAATGGACTAGGTAATCTATATTTTTATGATCCAATGAAATTTCATACATCCAAATTATGTCTTTAGTGGGGAGAGGCTGCTGCTGCTGCTTCATCTTCCTCTCCTTCTTTTCTGGCACTAAGAAATACAGATGATTCACTGCTGATATAATGGAATCCATCTTCCAAGAAAGCAGCCTTTAAACTTTTACCATCTGCCATACATTTCCAGCTATCTGAATTTTCCCTGACATGGACTGAAGGAGTAGGATGAAGGTGGATGGGGCAGGAGACTGTTTTCAGAACCAAAACTAATTGCATGCTGGTTAGGGTGGCCATATAATCTACTACCTAAACCAGGACACTTAAAAAAAATGAAAAGAAAAGATTTTCAAAAATCTTTTTGTTGAAGCTTAATGTACACGCAGAAAAGCGTACATATAAATATATAGCTTGATGACTCTTCCTTCAGTGATCTCCCACGTAACCAGCACGTAGATTGAAAATCAGAATATTAGCAGAAGCCTAAAAATCTCTTGTACATTCCTTTCCAGTTGCTGTACGCTCACAAGGGCATCCACTATCCTGACTTCTTATTGAAGAGTCTTGCCTGTTTTTATACTTCATGTCAATTGAATCATACAGTATATACTTGTATATGTCTGGGTTCTTGGCACTGACATTATAGCTTGGTCCATATCTTTGGGTGAAGTTCTACTTTTAGATCATTCGTTCTCTTTGCTATATATTATAACATACTATCAATATATCACAATTTATTTAATTCATTCTATTAATGATGGTCATTTGGGAAATTTCCAGGTTTTGGTCACAACAAATGGTGCTGCTAATAATATTCTTATGGTGAACATAAGTACATATTTCTTTGAGTTATATACCCAGGAGTAGAATTGCTGGATCATAAGGTATACATAAGTTTAGCTTAAGTAGATACTGCTAGTTTTCCAAGGTGTTTGTTGTCATTTAAACTCTTACCAGCAAAACATGGGTTCTGATTGCTTCACAACCTCTCCAGTACTCAGTATTTTTCCATGTTTAGCCACTCACATATGTGGCTGAGTTATCCTCATTTCTCTGTTGACTCATGAAGTTGATATCTTTGTTATGTCTATTAGCCACTTGGATATTCTCTTTTGTGAAAAACTTGGACATACTCTTTCGTCTATTTAAATCTTTGTGCATATTTTTCTATTCTTTAGTCTTTTTCTTATCAAACAAAGACACTTAGATGAAGAAACCAGATTGTAAGATTCAGAATTTAGTTTTGGATGTGTTCAGTTTGAGATATTTGAGAGGCATCTATATGGAGATGTTGAGAAGCCATTGGATTATGTGAGTCTGGAGTTCAGAAGAAAGTTCTGGGCTGGAGATGAGAATTTTGGAGTCCCTGCCATGTGGGTTGCATTTCAGTGAAATAGTGAATGAGATCACCCATAGAGCATGCAGAGGGAGGGAAAAGTCCTAGGACTGAGCCTGAGGGGCACCAAGATTTGTTCATAAGTTGGGAGTAAATGAGATGCCAGCAAACAGCCCAAGAAGGAACCACTGAGAGGCAGGGAAGAAGGGAGAAGGAGAAGCCAGGAGAAAAGGATTTCACGATAGGGAGTGTTCAGTGTGTCAAACTGTTCATCTTATGTTGATTCAGAAAAACCCCAAATGTTCTGTCCCCTCTTGTCTCTCTAGCCATCATTGTATACAGACTGCCATGGACCTGGAAATGCAGCAAGCTCCTGATGAAATCCATCCACGCGGGCTTACACACGGTTGCTACCATTCTCGCCATTATTGCTCTGGTGGCCGTTTTTGATTTCCACAATTCCAGGAACATCCCCAATATGTACAGTCTGCACAGCTGGGTTGGTCTGATAGCTGTCATTTTCTACATCTTACAGGTCAGTATCTCAGCGTATTTATAAGTGAGATGTAAAAAGTGAAACAATTTAGATACTATTCATTCATAGTTTCTTAGAAATCATTTCATTCCCACTGGTCATTGTTCCATTTGTTTCCATTATTTGTATTTTCCCCTGAGGGGGCCCTGGAACTGCAGAATTTGCTTGAATGTGAGGTTTTAAATATAGACACATGGGTGGAGGGAAATTGCCATCTCATAACATCTAAGCTGCCATTGATTGGACTTTACATTCCATGTGCTGGATAAACTAACACAGGCAAGAGCTCTAGGTTTCTTCCCCATATTTTCTGACACTTCTATTTCCTAAGTTTAACTTTATGAGTAAGGAGGTGACTTTTTATCTCTTTGTTAGATTTTGAAGAATTGGTATTTATTTTATTTTCCTCCCGTCTTCATTTATTAAAAACACATACTCTTGAGAGCACTGTCTTTGAATGTAAATTAATGGAGTGAGATAGGAGTTTGGCTGTTCTAGGTCACTAGAGTAAAGTTAATTTTGTATTTTCATTAACTTTTTAATTAAAAAAAATTTTTTTAATTGAAGTATAGTCGATTTACGATGTTGTGTTAGTTTCTGATGTACAGTATAGTGATTCAGTTATATATATATGTATATTCCTTTTCATAGTCTTTTTCAATATGTGTTATTGCAAGACATGGAATATAGCTCCCTGTGCTGTACAGTGGGATATCCCTTGTTATTTATCTAAGGTTAATTTTTAAAGTTTTTGGTGTTAACCACTTTGTTGAAAAATCTGTAAACTATGTCGATTCACTTCCTTTCTTTAGTCAGTACATATACAAACTCCTGATCAGGACATCACTTAACTTTACTTTTCTGTAGTCATAGGAGAGTAAGAAACTGGAGTGAATCCACAAAACCCCAAGGCATAGCTTACAATATATGAGTGTACGACCTCTTTAAAAAAGGACCTCTTAGCAGACATTAATTTGTGATTTTTCTTCTTAAAGTAAGACTTTTAAAGCCTTAAGTCTCTTTGAATTTTAATCAAATAAAAGTTTATATCTAGATATGATTGATTATTTAAGTTTGCCTTAGCATGCCTGGAGGTAGGGACTGGGGAGTTGAAAGGTGCCAGACATGAGGGGAGCACAGGGCAGATCCTGTGTCAAACATGATCTTCCTGATCAAGAATGAACAAGAAGACTATCTCATATTGGGTGTCTGAGCCGAGCTCAGCTCTCCTGTCCTCAAAGTTGACTTTCCCTTGGTGTTCTCATCTGGGAGGCAGCTTCCTCCTCCACTGCCCGCTGATGGACCCTCCCCCTTCAGAGAGTCAGATGGTAAGAGCAGGGGCTGTTGAGATGCTGCCAGTTGCTTTGGGGATCCCCTTGGCCTACTGGCATCTCTTGGGGACTTTTTCTCAGCCCACTGTTCTGCTTTCATTGGTCTGTTACCCTCACTTTGCCTCACTTCCTCTGCACCGCTCCAGAATGTGGGATTCTAGGGCCAGATTCTAGGGTTGGATAATTTAACCTATCACAACTATAAATCAAAACTATAAGTAAAATGAAAAGTTGATTCTTTTTTTTAAAAAAAAGGGGGAGGAAGGTATAGCTCAAGTGGTAGAGCACGTGCTTAGCACATGTTTCAATCCCCAATACCTCTTCTATAAACAAACAAACAAATAAACAAACATAATTACCCACCCCCCAAAAAAACTTTAAAAAAAATAGACTACAATAGGTAAACCCTTGCAAACCTGACTGAGAAAAAATTAAATATACAACATTCAGAATAAGAAAGAAATATAATCATAAATACAAATAATATTTTAAAGTAAGGACAGATTATTAGATTTTAATATGATAATATTCTTTGAAAAAATCTTAAAGAAAGAAAAAGGATTATTTTCTTGCTGAATATAAACTACAAAATTTGATCCAAGAGGAATTAGAAAACCTAAAAAGACCAATAACATTAGAAGAAATTGGTAAGGTCATTTGAAGTCTATCACTAAAAAAGGCATCAAGTCCAGATTGTTTTAACCTTTAGGAACAGATGCTTTAAGCTGTTCCAATACACTGGGAGGAAACAAACTCCTCTGAGATGTGGCCCAATGTGTACCATACTTCACATCTAAGGTGGCGGCTCTGATGGTAAACATCTCTACCAACATCCAGCAACAAACATCAGCCTAAACTCTAAAATACTGAGGACCTTTCCATTCAATAAGTAAGATATTGATGCTTGCTACCATTTGTCTTTCAAATTTGTTTTAGCAGTTTTAGCTAATATACAAGATAATGAAGAAATCTGTATAAATAATAGAAAATTTGTGAGTTTTTTTTTTTCTGTTTGCAGATCATATAATGTATGTCTAGAAACCCAAGAGATGACTAGAATAAAGAGAGAACTTGGAAAAGTGGCTGGATATAAGATAGCCATTCAGTATCTTTTGCCCATAGAAAGTAGAATCCTATAAATCTTAGAGTACAGTACTATAAAATCTTACTGAAAAACAGACAACATGGTATGATTAGAGCGATACCACGTTACTGAAAGAAAATCTCATATGGAGACATCCTTCCCTCTTCAACTAATATTTATGTTTAATATAATTCTCACTTTAAACCCAACGGGAGTCTTAAACTTTATGCAGAGAAACAACTGCCCAAGGATAACCAAGAAAATTTTGAACAAAGTAGTGAAGGGAGCCCTGCTTTATTCAAAACAAGTTATTAACACAGGAATAAACAAAATACATTCATGGAAAGAATAGAGAGTACAGAAAAAGTCCAGGTGTGTCTGAAAGCTTTTTCTGTGACACTATGGTATTTCAATTCACTGGGGAAAGAATGTTTATTTAACAAATGTTACCATCATAATTGACTATCTGTTTGGAAGAAACCAAACAAACAAAAAGACTCTGTACATCACACAAAGGAAGAAAGAAGATTCCGGATAGATTAAAGATATGAGTATAAAAATCTCTAAGTCAATGAAGAGAAAAAGAATGTTAAGAAGTGTATAATCAGAAGTAGGGGAGACCATAAAGTTAACAAGAAAGGAAGAGAAAGACGTATTTGCCTACATAAAATTTTTAAAAAGTTAGTCATCTTTCTGTATCTGCAGAGGATTGGGGGACACTTGGCAGGGCCAGTGACATGGGTTGGTAAGAAGAATTTACCAGAAAGGGAGAAGTTTAAGAACAAAGAAAAGTTTAATAGGTACGTTGCCACCGGCAACAGCAGGCCACACAGACCAGAGGTGGCTGCATGTCCACCGAGTGGGAATGTGCAGGGTCGTTTATTGAGAAAGGCGCTGTGAACACAAAGGGATGGGGGAACAGATTTCTGATTGGCTGTAAGTGAGGTAAGGGGCTTTGGTATGTGGGAGGATAGTGGATTTAGGACTCCAGTAAGATGGAGACATGGGCTGACACAAGTAAGGCAGTGGAATTTATGACCCTGATAAGGAGGAGATGTGGGCTGAGACAAGTCAGCCTGAGCTGCAGTGAGGCTGTCATTTCCCAGGGCTGTTCATTCTGTGAAGGCGAACACGTGTCGGGAGTTTATCTCTGGAAGAGGAGCAGGCAGATGCCTAAGGGTGGAAGTTTGGGGGCCACAGGGCCTTAGCAGGCACCTGTTGGCACTGCATTCATGTCTCTTGTCCGTGTAAGAAATGAGTTTGTTTTTCTTTTTCTTCAAGATTTGTGGGAGTTGTGTTAAATTCCTTCTCATTTATATATATTGCTTACATTTTCCATTTTGGAGCTTGTATTTTCTCTCTTTTGTTAGTATTTCTTGATAAATAGAAATTCTTAATTTTAATGAAACAAATTAATCATCTTTTCCTTTAAGGTTATTATTTTTTGTTTTGTTTTGATGACTTGTTTATGAAATCCTCCCCTACCCTGAGGTCAAAACAAACCAGATTCTCAAGTTGTACTCCAGACCAGCAGGATCAGAAACCCTGAGGGTGGGGCCCAGCAGTAAGTGCTTTCCCAGGCCCTGCAGGTGATTCAGATACACTCTGATGTTTGAGAACAATTGGCCTAAGAGAAAAGCCTGTAAATAGCCAACAGGTTACACTACAGTCATACTACTGGAAATCCTAATTTCTCCTATGGTTTCTATTAAGAGTATTAAAGTTTTGTCTTTGTTATTTAAGTACTTAATTCATCTGGATGCAAGTTTAGTTCATGATGTGATATGCGCAATTATGAACTGCCTGTTGCACCAGCATTTCCAGATTGGCAAACTTAGGGACGCATTGTATAATTTCTAGAAACATACATTTCCCCATAGCATAATTTCTTTCCTCAATGTGGTACAAGATATGTGTGTAAAAAATCCAAACATCTTTCATTTGTCTCTAATAAGAAGACAAAAGTAGGTAAATTTAGACTTGCTTAATAATTAATTTTTCAGTATTTTATCTTATTTGGAAATGATCTCGACAGTCAATGAATTCCCATCATTTAACTTAACATAGCAAAATTCTAAAGTTTCAAGTTACCAAAAAGATTTGAAGAAACTATTTTTAAGTAGACATATCGTAAAACATAGTTACTCTTAAAGAGTTCACCTACACACTCTTATCTCTTACAGATAATTTACTTATGAAAATATCATCATGCCAATTATTTTTCTTACTGACAGATTTTGTAACAGAGATAACATGAACTTATTTGACTTTTAATAAACCTAGATACAATAAAAGTTTTACATTTAATGCTGTTAACTTTAAAGATAGTCCTGTTAAACTAACAAACTTAAACTTGTTTTAATCCTAGATCACATGATCTTGGAAAAATTGGGGTTAGTTTCTATTACATTTAGAAATATTTAATTTATAAGCAATTACTTTTAAGCCAATTAAAGAGCTTTTTTACAAACTAATTTTGATAATATCATCCAAAAGCAGAAACACATCATACTATAATGTACAGATGGGCATATAGGCAGACACTACCAGAGATCTCATAGCTTCATTTTAAAACTTAGTCATGAATCAGATATTACAATGTAAAACTCACTAGTTTATAACAGTTGGAATAAATTAAGTTTACTCACCTGAGTTTAAAAAGGTTTCTTTTCCCATTTGTTCCCCCATCAGTCTCAGTTAAAAAATAGTCTAGATAAGAGTTTCCTGAGAAGACCTGGTAAAATGTTTACGTCTCAGAGGCACAGGGAGATAAATGTAAGCTCCTCCTAAGATAGACTTTTGTTCCCTTAAAGTCAGAATTTTGAAAAGGTGTGTGTGTGTGTGTGTGTGTGTTCCAAACCAGCTTTTCTAGTTGTGTACACAAAGCCAATCTGGGGATGTCAAAAGAGCTCCATCTTGGCCATTTCAGGGTGAGATCTTCTTTAGCATAGTTTTCCCATCTCAGTTAGTACTTGCAAGTATAAGCTTCATATGTACATAAACCTGGCCGGTGTGTTAGTCAGAGGTTGATCATCTGGTACTCCTTCTTCTGTTTGGGAGGCTTTCCCCCTATTTTAAAGTCTGTTTGTAAGGATAAAATTGCTATTGAAAACTGTGTTAGGTCAGTGTGCTGTTTGTGAGCTTAATTCCTTTAGGTGTCACCCTAGAGTAGTTTTAGTCCTTTTATGTGTCTCAGCTTCCCTTTCAGCAGTCTAACACCACCTCTGGCACACAGAGCACTGGACAAATGGTGTTTAATCCGTGCATGGGTTTTTCTGTGGGACTGCTGCGTGATAAGAGGACTTCCACAAGTTTCTCAGTTGCTTGACAGAGTCTTAGCTGGCCAGGAGCTATTGTCCCTTATCTTCAGAGCTAACAGCTCTCATATGGTATCTTCACTTTTAGTCCAACAAACTCTGTTAAAGTAGCCAATTCAAGAAAAGATGCCAAGTCAGCCCCTTCCTTACCTAATTGCCCAGTCCAAACCTTCTTAGTGACTTTCAACTGAGAATTCAGGTACCTCTTCCTGAACTGCCTTAAGTTCAAGGAAAACCTGTACCTCATAGTGAGTTTATCCATCACCAATAAAACTCCTGATTCTCAACCAAGATGGGAGATCCAAGACCCTGAAGAGACTCACTTGGTCATCTGGACTCTCCAAAGAGACAGCGGGCACAAGGGTCTGGTCCCTTGCTGGTACCAAGGCTCTGGATCCTTGCAGCATTCAGGTGAAGGAGAGAAGTCTGCTCTGGGTCCCTTCATGGTTGCCAAAACTGTCGACTGATAGAAAAATGCACAACGTGAGGGCTGTAAATTTAGGTTTTATTCTGGGTCTTACTAAGAACTGTAGCCTGAGAGACATCCACTCAGTAGCTCTGAGTAAACTGCTCTGACAAAGTAGGGAAGAAGCCAGTATATATGTCATTTGGGGCCAGAAAATAACTGCAGTCAAGTATTCATCTTGGTAAAAGATTACTGCTAGTCACAAAGAACATATATTTCAAGTTTATGATTTTAGTGTTTTTCTAATATATGAGAAGATGCGAGAATCTGGGTTGACTAGAATCCTTGAGACACACATCTAAATATCTAAGGGGACTATTTGTCCAAAGCACAGAGCATCCTGTTTTTGTCTTCATTTCCTCTGTCTGAAGCACAGAGTGCACTGTTGGTCAGTGACCACAGCAGGTTAATCCTTGCAGAATTGGATGTTGAGAAAAAATGCTCCTTTGCTTACAGTGAGAAAATAGAGACAATTCAATCAAGAGGTTTGGGTAAGAAGGGGAGGATAAAGTGGGTAGTACTGGTCAGAGACAAGAGTCATGGCAGATGTTTGGGTGCAATTTTTTTTTTTTTTTTTGACTTTGCATCAGTAGAGAAGGAAAGGTTGTGAATCCTGGAGAGGTGCAATAATCATAGCTGTGTCTTCGAGAAGCAGGTTTCTGAGACTGCTAGAAAATTGGAGGCCACCAACTCCATTGGAATCCAAGAAGGCAAAGAATTATTGGCTTGGGATGATTTTTTGGTTTGTTTGGTGGCAGATAATTGAGGCTGTTCTCTGAAGTTGCCTCTGTTTTTCCCATGCAGTGGTTGTAGGGTCATCTGCCAATAGTGGGGAGGCACCCAGGAGAGCCAGAATTGTGAGTATGGGGTAGCATGGAGGACCAGTTGATAAATCAGACAATAGAAGGATTGTTGATCAGCGCTGAAGTGCTTGTAACCGTGAGCATCATAACCACCCATTTATAGCAGTGCTAATCTCCTTGATTGCATGATCTACTCCACTGGTGCCTAGCAGACCAGGGGTAGTCCTGAGGGTGGCTAAGCCAGGCTGAGGTATTCCCAGGTGCACTTGATGAAAGACAGTGCAGCAAGAAGATGTAGGATATTGGAGACAGTGTCCAATTTGAATGTCTGTCATTTCTTTTTATAAAAAACTATGGACATATTCTAGTTGGTTCCGACCAGCCATGTTTGAAGAACACAACTTGCAAATGACCTAAGACAGAGCTTCTCAAAGTGTGGTTCCTAGAACAGTAACATTAGCATCATCAGGGGTGTTAGAAATACAGAGCCTCAGATAGGTTCTACTCTAGAGCTACTGAGTCAGAAACTCTACAGATGGGGACCAGAAATATGTGATTTAATGAAGGGATGAGTGAGTACAGTACCTGCGAGGGATATCTTCCAGGACCCCCATAGTATCCAAGGATGTTCAAGTCCCTTATATAAAATGGTGTAGTATTTGCATATATTCTGTTCACATCCTCCTGTATACTTTGTCATGTCTAGGTTACTTACAATACCTAACACAATGTAAATGCTATGTAAACAGTTGTAAATACAATGTAAATGCTATGTAAATAATTGCCTGACATTCAAGTCTTGTTTTTTGGAAATTTTTGGAATTTTAAAAAATATTTTCAGTCTGCAGTTGTTTGAATCCATGCTGACTGTGTATACATCGCAGAAAAATGAAGAGGAGCTGGGAGGAGCCTTCATATAATAATCTGTAAATCCCTTGATTGCTCATTAAAACCACCTCTATCTTTTAAAAAAAAAAAAAGCATATCATACCCAAAACAAAAGCTAGCTAGGCATGTTTCCTGATCTCATTAATGACTTTTGCAAAGAAAACTTTTTGTTATGTCTAAAAATTTACACATATCTTTTTTTAACTCATCAGTTTCATAAAGTAAGATAAAATTGTCAAAGTAAAGTACATTTGTATCTTTAAAAGACAATAATAATTAACTCAGAAAAGCCCAGGTATTTAACACGGGAACTTTAAGACTAAACTTTTATTGTCTGTTTTTAATTATAAAAGTAATATACATTTATTGAAAAATTCACAAAATCTGAAAAATATAAAGAAAACCCTGCAAAACATTGATAATGCCATTATCTAGAGATGTTATAGTATTTTGTTTATTTCCTTCAGGTTTTTACTATGTTTATGAATACATAGTTTTAGAAAATTTTAAGTATAATAGGATCATACTACATTTTCACTTTCATATCTAAAAAATAACTTTTTAAATGAGATTTTACTTTTCTTTAGCTCTCATAAGAACTCCATTTTGATGAAGAACAGTTTTCTGTAGGTGATGGTTCCTAAACACTGGAGCACTTTGCACATAGTTGGCACTTAGTGTTTTAGATTGAACAGAATGGAAGATTCTACTGCCTTCACTTTTAGGTATTTTCCAGACTGCAGTTAACCTGTATCTCCAAAATAATTTGAATGACTCAAAAGCAGTGGTCTTTAGACTTCAGTATGTGTTAAGAATCACCCTGACATTCTGTCAAAATGCAGATTCCTGGACCCTGCTTCCAGAAATTCTGAGTTAGCAGATTTGGATGTGGCCCAGGGGTCTCTTTAAATAAAATCTTGTGTTTCTGGTGCAGGTTTTCTATGAACAATACTTCAGGAACCACTAACTTAAAGGGGCTAAGGGATTTTGTAATATTCAGTCCACTAGATTTTAAGTTGACATATTACTTCTAAGATGGTAAGGTTAAGATGATTAAAAGGAAATAAAGAGTGATTATTATAAACTATAAAGTTTTATAAATTATAAGTTTGCATCATTTGGAACACTTACAATCAAAGTTAAGCATTCTATAGTTTTTTCCTTTCCTTTTAAAGTGATTTTCCTTTGTTGAAAAAAAAATTTATTTATTTTTAATTTTTTGAAGAAAATTTTTTAATTGTGAAAGTGACATTTAGGCAAATTAAGTAGGTTGCTCCTATAAGCAAATTTCTGATGTCCCATCTGCTTAGATCATTGAACTCTACAGGATTACAAGAGACACACATGATAAATCCTGAAAGAAGAGAAAACAAGAATCATTCAGAACAGTAAGACTCTTAGCAATGAAAAGAGGCAGGAGAACAGAAATAAGGAAAATATATTTTTCGATAGGTAAGTCACAGAAAAGATATGGTGACTTACTCATAGAAATATATTTGTGCTAAATCCTAGGCAGCCACTCACCTGAGCCCCATTTTTGTATAGAAAGCACAGCCTGTACATGAGGATGCTGGCCCGTGGATACTAATAGAATCACCAAAGTTCACTGAAGGAGAATTAGGAACATTCTGAAACACCAGGGGGGACTCTCTGAACCATTTCTAATCTATTCAGGTATTTGTGGTATTAAAGGACGATAAAACATGCAAACCTGCCTATCGAATGCATTTTCAATTACTTTCCATTCATCACCATTGCCTGTAAGCTGATTCTAAATGTGTTTTAGGGCATCACTCCCCTTCAGCCTTCATTCTTCTCTATCCCCCGTTAAGCCTTTGTTCTCAACCAGGAATAGTGAACATGATGTTAGCGTTTTCTCTTCATTCTCCTATCTGCTCCTAGTTGCTTTGTTAGGGTGGTAGATCCCAAAGAGATACCTAAAAAAAAGTCCCTTTAAACTCAGTAACTTAATGGTCACTAAGTCATCTTCATTTTCTTGAGGAGAACAGACTACTTAACAGGCAGCGGGTGTGGGGTAATAAAAACAAAACTGCGAAATCATTAGCGGAATAGTTTACCTAGGAATCTTGTCTTCTCTGCAGAGAATTATCCCACTAGGGATTTAATTATCAAGGAAATGGAGAGAACTTTTCTGCAGAACTCACTTCTTCCTCCTAAAACAAAATTGCCAACTTTTTTCCACATAATTTTTTAGGGTGAACTGACTAAATGTGTCCTATTGTTTTTGGATGTAGTGACTTAAGAATCTTTTACTTCCCTTCCTACTTGGCAACCTTGGGGACATTGATAAAAACAAACAAGTATGTATCAGAATGTTCACTGTAGCCTTGTTAACAATAGCAAAAAACTGGACACAGAAGCATTCATTAATAGGGAACTGAATAATTTATGTTACCATCTTAAATTAGAATATTAGCCATGAAAAAGGATAAACTAGGTAAGCATGTGTTGACATGCAGAGATCTCCAAGATACACTATTCAGGGGAAAAAAAGCAATATGCAGAACAAATACGTATAGTAAAACCCACTACTGCTTTTAAAACCTCTCCTCCTCTCTCTCTTTACACACACATGCACCTATACCTATTTCATCATAGAAATTTTCTGGAAGGACTTGAGAAAGTGATAATAGGTGTTACTTTTGAGTGGAACCGAAGTGGGGAAACTTCATTTTATGCCTTTGGATCTATATGACATGTTTTCTCATTTTGTACATATTGCTTTTATAATAATAATTTTAAAATCAGTTAAAACAAAATTAAATGATAACCTTTGAACTTTTTGATGTTTAGCTTCTCCTAGGTTTTTTCGTCTTTCTGCTTCCTTGGGCTCCACTCTCTCTCCGAGCACTTCTCATACCCCTGCATGTTTATTCTGGGCTTCTCATCTTTGGGACAGTGATTGCGACAGTACTTATGGGAGTGACCGAGAAACTGATTTTTGCCCTGTAAGTTGCATAGTTTTCCTAATACTTTTCAATTCTTAAACTGTATAATGTTAAATACTTGTTCCATTGGGAAAATGTAATAACATTTTTTAAATGTTGAAAATAAAAAGTTTGGATATTTATTTTTGCAAATGAAGACTATTATACATGTAATGTACCATTAATAATGCTTGGAAGAAGAACCAAAAAGTCCAACAAATTGTACCACTCTTACAAAACAACTCTTGAAGTTATACATGCCCTTTCAGCCATGTTGATGTGCATATTTTTATAGTAACTATAATTGTAGTGTACGTACATTTTGTGTTATCCTTTTTTCAATTTTTAAGTGATACGGGTGTTCCAGATGCTATATTGTTTTCATACTTACAGTATTTCATACAATTCCTTTGAGTGAATTATAAACATTACTTAAATTTCTCCTTAATATCAAGCTTTAAGGGAATTTACACTGAAGTTCTGCCAATGTGTGTTTTGAGCAGATAAATTCAAGACAGTTTGCCATGTCGCTGTTATCACCCTATTTGTAACTGGACACACTCTCTCCTTTTTTGTAGGAAAGATCCTGCATACAGTACATTCCCGCCAGAAGGTGTTTTCACAAATACCCTCAGCCTTCTGATTCTACTGTATGGGGCTCTCATTTTTTGGATAGTCACCAGACCACAGTGGAAACGCCCTAAAGAACCAAATTCTGTCCTTCTTCAGCCAAATGGAGGCGCTCCAGAGGGAGTGGAAAGTTCCATGGCAATGAACTTTGGCAATGTGGACAAATCAGATTCAGAGTTAAACAGTGAAGCAGCAGCGAGGAAAAGGAACTTCACCCTTGACGAGGCTGGACAGAGATCCACCATGTAAAACGGGGTAGAGATATAGCCACGTAACTTCACTTTAAAAAACCAGCTCTACAGTTTAGCTTCTCGTATTTAGCCCTAAGATGGTTGGGCTCCACTGAGTCCATATTTATTCTAATCATAAAGCAGAATATCTTGAATGCATTTGTATTGATTGAGGCCTATGAACTTACCTGAATTAGAAAGGAGATGATCAAAGTAAATAATAGTGGATATAAATTGTGGTGATGTTACCTCTCCCTGGTTGAGGACCAAAGCATTTAGCACAGTGCCTTGAACATATGATAGAACATACAATCAAAATGTGTCTGTTGGTTGGTAAATTTGATAAACTAAACTATCCCTGGCCTCTTGTCTTGCAGTCATTTTCTGTTAATTCTGGGAGTCCAGTCTTGAAGTTTTAGAATGAGGTCATGAATATCTGGGACAGGGTTTATGCTCCACAGATATCATGACTAGAGTACAGAAAAAAATGTAGGAAAGTAACTGGTTCCCTTTACCCTGTGCCTGCCCTCTGCTCCCTCCCTGGCCGGTTTGGCCTTAGGTTGGCCCTGGGGACCAGGGTTTGTATTAGGGTATTTTGGAGCAGTGACTGGGTTGTAGGTAGCTGAAGAAATCTCCAGCTGGTCCTGGAAGTTTTTCCAAAACCGACTTAGTCTCAAGGCTTACTTGGGTTCAGTGTACTTTATGATCCAGATTCCAAACTTAATTAGAATGAGAATATGCATGAATGCTTAAGCAGTATAAACCACTTAACAAATCTCAAAGAGTACTTTACTCCAAGTTTCTGGGGTTTTGTTTATACATGGAACTTACTATGTGCCAGACACTGTTCTAAGCACTTTGTAAACCTTAGCTCATTAAATCCCCAGACAAAACTTATGCAGTATGTACTGTTAAAATCTGTTTTACAGATGAGAGATGTGAGGCTTGGAGAGCTGTCACTTGCCTGAAGGTCACACAGCTCATAAGTGGTGGAACTGAGATTCAGTTCCACCACTTATGAGCTTGGCCAGGAAATTCATCATGGGCAGTTTGGCCAGGAAATTCATCATGGGCACCCTGCCACTGCCAAAGTGTCTACCTTGATGCCTCTTTGATCTTTAAGTTGTGTCTTGGTGACAAAGAAAGGATTAGGCAAGAATATCCATAGCATCCAAGATTCCTCAATTTCAATTTTTGTTCTTCAGGATCTTAGCTGCTGAACAACTTTGGGTTTCGAGATAGGAAAGACTGACTTCATAGTCTGCCTTTCCCTAGGGGCAAGAGCTAGGGTCTTTCCTGATTTTGGTGGAATTTTAGGGGATATCTTGAGTTTTGGATGGAGACTTAGAGATGACAACTTTCCTGCATGGAGACCTCTGTCTAGGCTCTGGACTGACTTAAATTAAAACCTAGAACAGTGCCTATGCTGAAATGATGCTTTTCATTTTGGGGTTGATTTTTGGTTTCCCTGCAATTTTATACTGGAGCATTTTAATGTTGATTTAAAACCTTACAGTTTATACCAAATAAACTTAACATTTTTGGTGCTTAGTGAATTTCCTTTTAGGGTAACTGGTAATTACTTCCATAGACTGAGTATGAGCTACACTCCATAAGGTCCCTTAAGCTTCATGGATAACCATTGAAGAGTCTCTGGCCAAAATACTGTTTTCTTCTTATTTAATTCTATTTCCCAAATTGTCAGTAGTGTCGTAATGATTCCCAGTGTCCAGCCCAGTGCCTGGCATGCAGTAGGAAGTAAATTCAGTATAAGTGGAGCATGCTGCAATTTTGGTGTTAAGTGGAAGGAGTAATTGTATCATCACACACAGATGTATTTTGGTAAATGGATGTTTCATTACATAGAGGTGCACAAAATTCCAGAGTTTTCTGAGGGGAAGGGATTGGTGACAGCCCCAAGGATAGAAGCTGCCATTCCATTTCATGTAGGCCAAGAAGGAGGTTATTAGTGAACAGTTAATTCTGGATTTGGCTCTAGACTTTTCTGCTCCATTGAGAAGACTTTGAGCACCCCTCACCTCAGCCCTTTATTTTATCCTTCTTGTGGGCTAATGTGAGGGTAATCTTACAGATATTATAGGAACTTCTCTTTCTTTCTCAACCTTTATGAAAACAATGCATAGTAAAATGTATCTAGGAAACCTTTCTGCTTGAGACTTTTCTTTTAATGGGCTTTTTTTATTCTAATGATAATTGTACCTTTATCTTTCAAAAGCTGAGATTTCCTACCTAAAGTATCTCCCCCAAAAATATCTCATTAAAAAGCCCACAAAAAGAATAGGAGAGAAGAAAGCCTTAAGTATCAATTCCAAAACAGTGATTGAAATCTTCCCAAATAATTATAGCTTATATCATCTGCAGAGATAGCCTGGCTTGGCTTACCCCATAATCTAATTTCAGAAGAAAAAAAGCCTTATTTTAACACTTGTCTAAATCAACACTAAAGCCTTTTGTCTCAAAGGGTTTATTGAGAAACTCAAAGGAATATCCTTTTTAAATTAATGTTATCAAATGTGTACAGCTTCCCGTTTGCCTCGTGTCCAACTAAATCCACCCTCCCAAGTCCTTCTTCCCTTTCTTTGCGTGGTCTCATTTAAGTTGTGTGGGTTAGAAACAGTATCTTAGATCTTACAATCAAATGACAAAGAAGGTAATTGCCCTTTTTAAGAAATACTGACAAGTGGCTCCTGTTTTCTAAAGGACAAAATAAAGATGTCTCACTTTTAATTAGGCTCTTTTCCCTGCTGGGTTGGAAATTCCAGTGCAATACCAGTTGACTACAACTGCCGAATCTGAAAGCCCAAAGGAAAAAATAAAGCTTTTTGCTAATTTTATTGCAACATGGTGGCATTTTTATCTTTGTATGTCCTTTTTTAGATAACTGACAGAAAACTGTAACTGCTTAGAGCTGCATAGGAAAGTATAGAAGAACGAAAACTATTTATCCCTTACAAGGTACCTGAAAACTTTTAAGTGGAAAAGATTTCTATGTTTAAATTTGCCTTTTTGTCTCAACACATTTATGGAAAAATATTAAATAGCCTGAATATTTTATAATTTTGTAGAAAAAATATACATCTATTTTTTTTTCTTGGCTTGTTTTTATATAGTAATAAAAGTTATTTTGGAAGCTATTTGTGTGTGTTACAATTTGTCCAGGCAAGAATTTGTAGGCATTGTTCTGAAAGTCTCTTTCCCATGTTTTGTTTGTTTGTTTTTCAGTGGGGAAAATTTTTTTTGAAGTTTGTTTATTGAAAATGCTGTCAGATCTCTCCATAAAGTGTACTCTAGTACCATACCTTTTACACTGCTAGAAGGATCTGAGGACAGTTTCAGGATTGTCAGGGTGTTCTCCTCCATATAAGATCTGAACTGGAGCCATCTGTAGTGTGGAAGGGAGGCAAGATGTAGGCAACCAAAGCTGATGAAGTTTAAGTTGGAAAAGCACGGAAGAAGAACCTGTTAAAAGTGCTGCTTATTACAACTCTGTGATTATAGTAACTTATCCTTGAGAAAGTGCGTAATTCATACTGGATGAACTATTGGATTTTTTTCAAATAAGAAGAACAATTAGTATCTAAGTAGTACTCACCCAGTCTTAGTTTAATTGCTCATGTAGTCTTTTTTTCACCTACTTTTTGTCTCCTGGGAAGTGTTAGTGGTATATTATGTTGTGCAGGTATAATAACACTATAATATTATATGTCCTATTATGCAATAGAGCTATAATATTTTATGCGAACTGGATTTGTATAAGTTACATCATACTTTGTCACTGATTTATATTATTAATTTCAAGGGTACTGTATTTAACTTCAAATTGATCTTAATTGATAAGTCCTTTTTTTTAAGGACAGATATTGATTTTAATTAGAACAAACAGCACCTACATGCTATATTAATTTTCACATCTTCCTACAAAAAAAATTCTTTTAAAGGTTGGTTTTCAGTTCTGTGAGGTTGATTAGACAGAGCGATATAATTAATGCATTCATAGATTGAACAATACCTAAGCAAGCTTAAGTACTTCTAAAAGCATTATTGTGAATGAAAAGCATAGACGGAAACGTCCTTAATACATTAGATTCTTGTTTATGACCAGTGAATGGACACTTAACAGACTTCACTGGAGTCTCAAAAGATGATGACAAGTACTTTCGACATTTTGTAATATATGGCTCACACACAGTATCATGTAATTTTAAATATATTAGCTCATTCAGTTTGATTTGCAATTGCGCTAGACATATAGTGCCCACGATGCCCCGACCCATCCAGGCAGCTCCGTTTTACTGCCTGTGCATTACCCACATTTCCTCAGCCACAGCTAGTTGGATAAGGTGGGGAGAGAACACATCGCCCACATTCCGCCTCTTCATAGCTGGCCAACACACCGTGCAGTGGCCTGGCATGAAATGAGAATGTCCTCTTTCATTTCATTCCAGATTGATGAATAAGGATTTCAGAGGATTTTGGTTCTCTCTCTTCTAGGAACTCAGACTGGAAAATACTTCAAGCATAAGTCAGTGAGAACAGAAGCTAAATGAACGTCTGGAGACACAAGCCATAAGGGATCAGGAAAAAGTCTATAAAGAGCCAAATAGATTTTGTGGATCACAGTTTCTGTTGCAACTACTCAGCTCTGCCCTTGTAGCCAGTAGATGCCACAGATAATAGTAAATGAATGAGTATGACTATGTCCCAAAAAAGTTTTATTTACAAAGGCACTGCAGACCACATTGGGCCCACAGGCCAAATTTTGCCAGTCCCTGGTCTAGACCGTGAGGTAGGGCCGTGATAGTTCATGGTAGGCTGAAATGGTGAGAAATCAAGAATTATGTAATAAAGAGAAAATGCTGATGGGAAAGAGGAAGAATTGGTAGTTGATGACAGGAAACACAGTGGACAGTGGAGCTGAGCCATCATGCTGGTGAGGAAAGCTAGACCAGAACACCTGAAGGCTACCTGGAGAGAGACCCTGGAGGGTGAGAAGTCCCCTTGGATGTTCAAGCTTCAGATGAGCTCACATGTATGAGAGATTCCAAGTGAGATCAGCAGAACTACCCAGCTGAGTTCCAGTCAGCCTACAGAATCATGAGAAATAGAACATTGTCCTTAAGTCACTGTGTTTTGTGGTAGTTTGTTACACAGCGGTGGATGTGATACATCATTCTTACTTTAAAAATCTAAATGGGTGTAGACTCAATCTAAATATAAAGTGTTTTCCAGAGTATGTTCTGCAGGGTTTATTACATTTTCCTTAGGGGTTTTATTTTGTTTTGATGAAAAAAGAAATTTTGGAAACAGGGTTAAAGAAAGTTAAACAGGTTTCTCTAATGTAGAACTTTGCAAACTTTTCCCTCCAACATCTCGTTATGAACATTTTCAAGCATACAGAGAAATGGGAAGAATTACAGAGTAAACATGCACATACCTACCCCATAGAGTCTATAATTAACAATTTGCTACATTTGCTTTATCACATTTCTATCCATGTATCCACCCCTTTATTCATCAAATATTCAATCTTAAATTTTTATACATTTCAAAAATTTTTATACATTACAAACAATAGTAAATTAGTACAGGTGGACATTCTTAGTTTGTTCACTGTCACAGAGGGAAAATATTCAATATTTTATCATTACATGTATCATATACAACCTTCATCAGACTGAGGAACTTTAATTTGTTGAGTTTTTTAAAGAGTCATGAATTGAATTATTAAATTGTGTCTAATGACTTCTGTATCTACCAAAACAATCATATTGTTTTTCTCCTTAATTCTGTTAATATGGTAGAATATATTGATTGGTTTATGAATATTGAACCAAATTTGCACTCTGTCATCTGTATTACAACTACATATGTTATAAACCAAAATATAGTGTTAAAAATTTTGCTTTATATAGTCATATGTATTTTAAAGAAATGAAGACATACTCAGCCCATATTGTAAATTAAAAAATCTTCTTACCAAGTAAGTGAAAAAAGAAGGGAAGACAAAGGAAATGCAGAAGTTAAAAAATAGCCTTTTATTAAAATTTACCCACATATTTACTTTCCCGGTGTTCCTCATCCCCTCCTGAAGTCTAAGTTTCCATCTGGCATTATTTACCCTCATCCTGAACAACTTCCCTTGACAGTTCATTACAGCAGGTCTGCTAATGATAGATTCTTCTTACTTTCATTTTCCTGAAATACGTATATAATTTTCAGTTTTGAAGGATATGTTCACTGGAGGTAGAATTCTGGGCTGACAGATTTTTAATTCTGGCACCTTAAAGATGTCATTCTATTGTGTTTTGGCCTTAATAATTTCTAATGTTAAGACAGTAATCAGTTGTTTATTGTTCCCTTGTGTGTAATGTGTCCTTTGCTTCTGGCTGCTTTCAAGATTTTCTTTTTAGCTTTGGTTTTTAGCAGTTTAATTAAAATATACCTGGGTGTAAGCTTTTTTTAAAAAAAAAAATCGTGCTTTGGGTTTTCTGAGCTTCTTGAATGTATTCTTTATCAAATTTGGGAAATTTTTAGCCATTGTATCATAAAATATTTTTCTGCCCCATTCTCTCTTCTCATACTAAAACTCTGTGTACAATGTGTTTGAGCTTATAATATTGTTCCCAGATCACTGAGGCTCTGTTCATTTTTTAAAATTATATACATTTTTTAGTTAACAAGAGTTCAAATCATTTTACATTTCTATAGTCCCTCTTCTACCTAAAAAAAGAAGAAAAAGCTTTTAATTTGGAAATAATTGGCTGTATGGAAAATCATCTTTATTAATTTTGGGGGGTAATTAAGTTTTTATTTATTAATTTATTTTAATGGAGGTACTGGGGATTGAACCCAGGGCCTCATGCATGCTAAGCATGCACTCTACCACTGAGCTATACTTTCCCTCTGCAAATTATCTTTAAAGATTTCTTGTCTTTGGAAAAAATGTCCAGTAGAAAGAGAGTGGACAAATACAATGTCATACTACTAAAAACTTATGTTGTCAAAAATTATGTTATAGGTAGTTAGCAATATGGAAATATGTTCATAAAATATTAGTAAGTAAAATAAACAATGTATAAAACAATTTGTAATTGTGGATGTGAATATATATAATACATATGCATATACACATAACTGGAAACATAATGTATCATATAGTTAATTAGTTAATAGTGTTTCTCTTTGGGGCAGAGTAGGATAATGGACATTTTAAATTTCCCTCTTTTTGTTTTATCTGTATTTCCTATAATTAATATGTATTAATTTGTACTAACATAAACATTTACAAGTACTTAAAATTATATGTTATTGAGACAGGCTGGGACCTGAGACCTGGGACTATTTACTGGAGTGCTTGCACCTGGACAAATGTCTCCTCCAGCAACAGAATAAAAAGAAACTATAAAGGACTAAAACTTAACTGCATGCATGCACAGTTGGGGTGAATTATGAACAAAAAAATATAAAAAGGCCAAAGTCCAACTGCCACTTCGGAAGTGCTGGGAGCAAAAGCAGGGTACTATGGAGGATCCTTGCTCACAGCACCACCAAGGCTGTGGGCAGATCATCTAAACAACTCCTCTGCCCAGACCCACGGACCCACCCCTACCCTCACCCCATTTATGGGGCCGGCTCAGGTCCCACCGCTTCGGAGAGCGAGCAAGAGCAGCTGTTGCTTGTTTTCACTCCCTCCTGCTGCAGCAGAAGTTGCAATAAAGCCTCGCCTGAATTTCTCGTCTGGCCCCTTATCAATCTCCATTGATTAAAGAACCCAAGAACTCTGCCTAGTTGAAAGTGTCCAAAACCTTGTTCAGTTTAAATTAACAAGAACTCAAAGACAATATTTTAAAAACCAAAATAAATACTTTCTTAACACCAGGAATGAGAGACCAGAGCATCTGCCAAGAACCCAACTTGGTCAGTCACCCAGGTGGCCCCAGGAACCGCTTGCTTTGCAGCACTGTGGATCCCCATCTCTGGAGGCATAGACTTGCGCAAGTCTTCCAAATGTAATGCAGAGTCCTGGAAACCGAGCCAAGTGGAATCCAGAGCACTGGATAACACAGGAAGATCTAGATTCTGGTAAGAACTCTGCCACCATCCAGGAGTGTAACTTCAAACAGGTCACTTGATCTAGTATCCTCTACAAAAACAGGCCTTTCTTATTCACTCACCACTCACTCACTGAGGCGCTCCTGTGTGCACAGGCACTGCCCAAGGTTCAGGCTGGGATGCTTTGAGCCTGTTATTTCACAGAATCTTACCCAATTTAATTTACACCACCATTCCCATCTTACAGCAGAGAATTATCTAGAATTCTCAAGATTTAAGAATGGAGTAAACCTTTTGTGATCTAGGTATTGAAGGCTCTAGAAATAAGAGAAAGTTAGTGGTCCTTGTAAAGATGATGTAAGAGGCAAGACTGGGGTAAGGGCTAAACAAAGGAAAGAGGGATGGACCAGAACCGAATCCACGTGGCTGAGAACAGCTTGGAGGAAGCAGGCAACGTGGAGAGCCTCTGAGCAAAAGTGGTGGGGAAAGGTGCAGATCATGGTGGCAAGTTCCTAAGCCTGATTGTCTAAATGCCTTATTTTCCTCAATGTACAACTCACTAGTCTTTTCAGGCAACCACAGCCTGAACCAAACAATGCTGATTTGTTTGCTGTTATGGCAGGAGAGGGAGAGATTAAGCTAAACATCTTTGTCCTTGGAGATTTAATACTGAACCTAATGGTTAAGATCACTGGTTTTCACAACTATAGGGACCATGCGCCCACATCAATAGACACTGGTGTTTTGTTCTAGAAAAACTACACAGACTAAACATGATCACAAAGGACAGAATAGCGTCGGGAAAAGTTCTTTTTACCCTTCTCAGAAGGTATTTAGACACATTACTAGACACAGCATTATATTTTGGTTTTGGTATATTATAACTGGATTGTTTTTCGTTATTGCACAACAGCTTGCATACCAAGAAAATTCAAAGGCCTATCAGCATTAAACAATGGGAAAACAAACTAGTTGGAACACACTCACATAAAGACATGCGCTTGTGTTCAAACACACACAAACAGACATGGAAAAATGCTATCTAAGAATTTTAACTGTGAGACCAAAAATACCTTTGGGCAAAAGTTGATGGATGCATTCCTTCTTTAGGAGAATTCAAAGAGTCCAGTGTCATGCAGCTTTAAAGGACTCCCCTCTGCTCAGTTGCCTTAGCCAAATCTGGGGCCCGTCAGGTAAAAGTGCATTGTGTGTCGAACTAGAGGGTGGTTGATGGGGATATAGACCCTAGTTAGGTGCTCTGAAGTCGGGACTGAAGATGTTTCTGGCTATTTTGACAGTTTAATTCATTAAAAGACCATGAGCATCAAAGTAAGCTCAAGTTTCATTCCACATACAAATAATAAAGTTCTTCAATTCATATCACACATGGCTGATGGGTTCTCCTCCTCATGTTAAGAAGCTAGAAAAGCTCAATTAAGATCATCTTAATGTCACTCAATTAATAACTGGGATCATATTAATCCAGAAATGTGCCATTTGAGGATTTTTCCAGATATTACAAGGATAGACACATGCTCTGTGTATATTCTAACATTACTGGACAATTTTATGTGTGCCAAGACCTACTAAAGCTTCTGCCTTTGCCTCCCTCTCCCTCACATGTCTAGAGCTTGGCTTTCCTAGTCAAATGTTGTGGCATTGTAGTGCTTTACAGATTGTACCTTACATATTATGTTATTAAATATGGAAAGTAAGCTCTGTGGTTCCACATCTTATCACTGACTAATTGTAAGATCGTCAGCAGGTCAGTCTCTCTGAATTACAGCTTCTACATCTGTAAAAAATGGGGGTAAGAATGCCTTTTTACTGGTGGTTTAAAAACAGGTCCTCAAATTCTTTGACACTCCTCCCATTAAATGGTAGCTTCCAATTCCTCTCCCTTTATGTGTGAGCCAAACTCAGTGACTCACATCTAAAGAATGGAATGTGACAGAAATAATACTGTGTGGCCTGGGAGATGAGTTTCCCCCTGACTCTCTCTCTCTTGGAATGCTTACTCTCGGAGCCTAATCACTTCACCATTTGATGAAAAAATCAAGCTGTTTCACAGAAAGGTCACGTGTAGATATTCCAACAACAGTGAGGGATGAGCTCCTGGGGACAGCCAACATCAGCCACCAGACATGTGAGTGGGTGAGATTTCAGAATATTCTAGCCCCCAATCTTTGAGCCAGCCCAGCTGACTCTGAGTGCAGCAGAAATTGTCTTCTCTAAATTCTTCCCCAAAAGTGTAGATTAATGAGCAAATAGCTGTCATTACTATTTTAAGCCATTAAGTTTGTGGGTGATTGGTTATGCAGCAACAGCTAACTGGAACAGATTTTGGTACCATAACAAAAAAATGAAAACATGTGGCAGTGACTTCAGAACTGGCCAGCAGGCAGAAATAGGCAGGGGCTTCAAGGGACTGTTGAAGGAAACCTCATAGTTCTTAAAGAAGTGATTGGTTCAGGCTGACAGGAATGTGAGGCAGTGTTATTGGGAGCTGTCACACAGTGGTAGGAAGTTGCGTGTGTGACCGATGGTAACATGGAAGAAAGGAAATATACCAAATTACCTGAAAGACCTATCGAAGGAGATTTTTGGGGAGATCATTGCTGGTGCTGCCTGGTTATTCTCATCGTCTACAGTAAAATGCAAGAGAGAGAAACTAAAGAAAGCACTGTTAAATACACAGGCGTTGCTAGGTTTGAAGTAACAATTCTCTAACAGAGAAGAACAAATCTGAGTCCATACTAGATCTGTTCCTTTTGCTCTAACCCTGTGCTCTGTTTCCTGTGCTTAGTCATGCTGGTTCTGCACCTTTTGCAAAAGAATGTCACCTAGAGCCTGAAATATACAGGATGGCCCATTCTCAAGGCTTTGACTTTAAGGGTATAACAACACTTTTCCATTCATACAAAGATAAAAAGTTGTAGAACAGAGAATAACATTGGTCTTGTTGGAGGTTTACAGGAGCATCCTGACCTGACCTCCCTGGACAGCTGCAAGAACAAAGGCTTCTGACACCAAGAAGTTGCAACAACCAACCACATCTCCTCCCCTTTTAGTATAAAAGGAGCCTGAACGCTGACTTGGGGAAGATGGTTCTCCAGGACATTAGCCTGTCATCTTCTCAGTCTACTGGTTTCCAAATAAAGTCGTTATTCCTTGCCCCAACACCTTGTCTCCGGATTTCTTGGCCTGTCGTGCAGCAAGGAGAAAGAGTTTGGACCCTGTAATGGTTTCCCTTCCTCAACTCTCTATATAGCAAAAGAAGTGGCTTCCAGGTGAAGCTCCAATCCAGAGTGGTCATGAGACACGGCCCGAAGGTGAAGCCAGGCTCGTGAGTATAAAACTCTTTGTTAAGACTCCAGGAAGTTTTAAGGTATTGCTGCATAGACTCTTTCTTACAAAAGACCTGCAACCCATAAAGACATTCTCAGCCAGCAGTTTTGGAGAGACTAAGACAGAGAAAGGCTAAATGAGATCTGTGGGTGTGGCTTTTGCCTCACGGAGTTGGTTATAAACTGATTCATGAGAAGCCTACGAAGTTTTGGGGGTTTTTTTAAAGCATTATAATCAACCTAAAACAAGAGACATTCAGGCCTTTGAATTCCCAAAGTGCAGGAAGCGATCTAAGAGTACTACTCAGTTGGAAAGAGAGGCTACTGTTAGTGGAAAAGAAAAAAATGACTCAAAGGGTGAAATCAAAGGTCCAGCTATGGTGAATGGCTTCCAGGAAGGAGGATAGAGTCCTGATCAGGGAAGCAGCAGCACGCACTCAGGCGGATTTCAGAACTGCTGTGGACAGGGGGTGCTGTGTGCTTCCTGTTTTTCTCCTTTTGAACATAAGTGTCTACAGCTTGTCCCACAAGTGGGTATTGGGTGTGGTGGGCAGATGGCTTGTCTCTTGATTCACAGGCCTTCAGATTGGGAGGAGATGCACTCAGAGGGCAGTACCCAAGGAGCCTCAGGCACTCCTGGACCTGATTTACATGTCCAGATCATGGACCTTCACCCTGATGCTACCAGAGGTACAATGTTTGAGGGACATGGAGGAGGGGAGTGAGTATATCTTACACGTAGGGGGAAATGTAAATAATTCATGTCCAATGGGCCAATTGTGATGGTCTTAAAATATGTTCACAAATTCTTTAATATTCTTCCCTTACAAAAGATAGAGCCTAATTCCCCTCCCTTTGAAAATGACTGGCCTCCGTGACTTGCTTCTAACAAGTAGAATACGGCAGAAGCGATCCTGTGATTTCAGACAAGATCACAAAAGGGGAGGCAGCTTTTGCCTTGTTTCTCTTCTCCTGGCATGTTTGCCTTTGGAACCCAGCCACCATTGTGGGAGGCAGCCAAGCAGCCACGGGGAAGGGCCGTGTGTAGGTGTTCTGGCCACAGCGCAGCTGAGGTCCTGGCTCCCAGCCAGCAGCACCCGGCAACCTGTGAGTCAGCGAGTATTCAGATGGTCCCAGCCACCAGTTTCAAGCCACCCCAGATATGCCACAGGGAGCAAAAATAAACTGTCCTTGCGAGCCCTGCCCAAATGACAAAATAAATGCAATCACTGCTTTAAGACACTATATTTCAGGGTGATTTGTTATGTGGCAACAGATAACTGGATGCTGATGTGCAAACGGTTACAAGGAAAAAGCCACATATGTAAATACAACCTGGTAACACTCACAACATGATAAGCATTACAAATGACAATTTCTTCATGGTCCTCAGCTTTATCACTTACTAGCTCTGGAACCTTTAGCAAGTCAGTCTCCTGAGCTTCAGTTTCTGCAACTGTAAAATGGAGATGAAAATACTTGTCTTAAAAAAAATTCATTTATGAAGATTATAGAGCAACAAGGAAAATAATGATATATTGTAGATTATAAAACTAGATTCAATGATTACAACTGTAAAAATGTGCACATGAGAAATAGATGGATTAGTGGCCTTAAAATTAATTTTTTCCTTCCATTTTCCAAATTTCTATAGGATTATTTACTTTAGTAATAGAAGAATGTATTTTCAAAAATCCCATTGTGCACTCCCAGCCCAAACCCAGGGAGTGAGTTAGTTGTTATTTCTTGTCAACCTCCCAGCTGGTTAAATCAGGTAAATGATTTGGAAGAGGAACAGGGACAAAACAGCATCCTGTCCATTGGAGTTTGGGGCCAACAGAAGATTGACTCCAGCACCCAGATTTCTTGCCTCCCCAGCAAGTGCACCATCTCTTCCACCTGTAACCTCTCAATACCAGTTAGTTTTCACCTACATGGGCTAAGCATTAGAACTAAGGCCACATGAAATGCCCTTCATTTGAATAATCGGAAGTCGCAGATATCTGAGCTTACAGGCATGTAATCCAGTGATCAGGGCAGTCGGTCAAAATGCATGGGTTGGAAACCCGCCTCCCCCATGTATTATCTAGGCTCTTTGCAGATGTAAGTAATGATCTTAAGAGGAGATCCTCCTGGATTACACACATGGACCCTAAATCCAATGGCACAGACAGAGAGCAGAAGGCCATGTGAAGATGGGGCAGAGACTGGAGCTATGCAGCCACCAACCAAGGACTGTCTGGAGCCACGAGAAGCTGGAAGAGGCAGAGAACAGATCCTCCCTTAGAGCCCCAGAGGGAGGACAGCCCTGAGGACACCCTGATTATAGCTTCTAGCACTCAGAACAAGTGAGAGACTACCTTTCTGTTGTTTAAGCCACCAACTTTGTGGTAATATGTTATGGCAGCCCTCAGAAAGTAATGCAACAGATGAATCTCACATATCATAACATTGGAGGAAAAAATTCAAGTTATAGGAAAAAAAGATTTAAATAAAGTTCTTAAAAACATGAACAGTGATACTTTATATTATTTATAGATACATCTATATTGATAAAAGCATAAAGAGACAGTGAGAATGAAACACCAAATTTAGGGCAGTGGAAACCATGACTCAGTGGGAAGGAAGGGGCCACAATGGGGGTTCACAGAGGGCCTCACCTGTGTTGATAACATTTTGTTTGTTTGTTTCTCTTTTTTTTTTTTTTTTTGTAGGGGAAGGTAATTAGGTTTATTTATTTATTTTTTAATGGAGGTACTAGGGATGGAACCCAGGACCTGGGGCATGCTAAGCATGTGCTCTACCACTAAGCTATACGCTCCCCCCATCATTGTGTTTCTTAAGCTGAGTGGTGAGGTCAAGCATGATCAATATCATATTTTTATATCGTTGTGGAGGGCTTAGCTATTTAATAATAATTAAATTTAAAATAAAATGTACAAGGAAAAAGAAAAAGGACAAGAAAGAAGGTCAAGGACAACCTGAAGTTGGGGCTTTTCTTTCCCAGATGACGCACGACCTTTCAAATGTCAGCCAGAACAACATGATTTAGTGCATACGTATCTCCGGGTATTTAATAAGCAGATGAAAATCACTTTGTTAATATTCAGTGTTCTGATGTCGTTTATAAATAATTCCAATAGTAACCTTTTTCATTGGAAAAACACCTGTACGGGGCCAACTCTGATTACTCCCTGTGGTTATTGCTTAGCTAAAAATTAATATATCATACTTTTTAGAATGACAGGTGGTGGGCTGGAATAAGAGAAAACAGTAATTTACAAGATGGAGTAATTACTGGAGGATCCAGGTACTATTTACTGACTTTCTTCTTTGTTCTCAAGCCAACAAAATTATTGAGTCCACATTCCCAGAGTCCTTTATTAGCCTTAATCTTAGGTTGTCTATCAAAAACAATACTGTTGTGGATTAATAAATACCACAAGCCCGTAATAAGCCGCATAGGCCCTCCGTCTTCCCAGGCAATAAGTGAGCTCAGCTGAAGCATTATCAAAGTGTGACTGACTAGCTGGGCTGTGGCGCACTTGCTCCCTTGCGTGGCCAGGCCGCCTCCCTGGCTGCGCTATCTGGACTAACCACAAGGTGGCAGCAACATCACGGCTGTCAACCAGTGGCCTCCAAGGGCAGCTGAGACACACCCCCCCCCCCCTTGACTTCATCATCACCAACAGGGCAGTCATGGTTTCAAAGTCAGATTTGGTTGTTTCTTTTTATGCTGGGATTTAGAAAAACCTTGTGATCATTTTCAATTAAAAATTATTCAGGTTTAATCGCAACTAACAAACAATAGTTTGATATCTGGTAAAAACAGCCGCACATTCTCTTCTTTCCTTTTCTTTCCCCCTTTTTTCAATATACTTGGTGATATGCTTTATTATTTTAAAACCTGTTTCCCAAAGTGTAGTGGCCATGTGAATAATTTTAAATAATTAGACATACGTATCTATTGTGAAGGTACAGTGCAAGTCAATAGCTACAATATTCAGAGAAACCATCTTTCAAACAGTTTGCATTTTATAAAGGGCAGAATGATTTATTGACAGCTGGTAAATTACAGCTGGTTCCAGTGGCCTCTTCTTGTAGGACACTTTTGCTAAAATCCAGATTCATCTGGGAAATTCACATCAAGTCTCTAGTTTTCTTATTCGATCTTACAGTACCCAGATTTGGAATCTCTGAACTCCTGCGTACCTGAGCCCCCTAAAGTGCTACCAAATTAAGTCGTATTGACTCTGCTCAGGCCTTAACCCAGCCAAGGCCCTCTGCCTCAGTAGAGAAGGTTCTTTTTCCATTTGGGTTTGTGCAACCAAAAATGAAACTAAAGCCGAAATTGAAACATCACAAGCCTTATTCAATGGCCAGAGAATGGAGAAGTGGGAACTTAGTTCACAGATCAACTTCTCACCCATGTTGGAAGAGGGATTTGATTTTAAAGAGTAAAGACAAAGGGAGGAGGAGCGAGGCTAACGATGGGGAGGCATATACTTCAGTGTGCTGGGGAAGGGGCAGGGCTTTCCGAGGGAGTGGGTGCCACCTTCTTTTTATCCTTTTCTGGTCCTTGACTTCCAGTCATGGCCACTGGTAGGTGTGTCATTTAATATATCAATGTAGTAAAATCAGTGTGTAATGAGACTCAGGGTCTGTTGGAGGTCAGATTCGTCCCCATCTTGGTTCTAGCTGGTTCAGTTTGGTTTTTGTTTTTCTCTTCTATAGCTTCCTGTCTTATCTCCAGACTTTGTGACCTAAAGATTTATGTTAACTCCTGTTAAAGGTGATAGTTGGTGGGTTTTGAGCAAGGATCCCAACAAAATGATTATACGGTGGTTCTCAGAAATTTCTGAGCTGACACTGCCTAATGTTCAGTGTAAAGGAAAACTCGTGCAATTTCTCAGATGTAAACATGCTAAGTATGCTTGAGGTGTATAAAGGAAAAGAACCATTACCTAGAAAAGTGCCTTCTCCAAACTAAACATTGTGGAACACTAGGAACAATGTGGTGACAGAAAGTACATTGGCTTTGGCATCTGGGAACACAGATTTGAGCCCTTTCCTTGAAGAACTGTGGGATCTGAGCTATCTCTTCCGTGGAATGGACTTAATACTTCTCCTACTCACCTCTTGGGTTACTGTGAGGCTCAAATGGGACAAAATATCAAGATACTCAATAAATGTCTGTTGAATAGTGTTAAATAAAATGATGTAGGAGGATTTTAAAAACTGTACTTCAATAAACAACCCAAAATATGTACACATAGGGTTTTATAACTAACACAGATAGTGTAGTCATGGTTTTCAGAAATGAACTATGAATATCCTTCTATCCATACTCAGCAGTAGTTCTTAACTCTGAGAAGCTTTTTCAAATTCCCAGTGCCTAGGCTTTTTGGGGTAGAAACCAGCTATTGGTTTTGTGTTATTGTTTGGTTGTTTGACGCTCCGTAGGTGATAATAACATGAAGCCAGGATTGAAATCCATGGCTCTGGTGAAAAGTAACTTAGTGTCATTATTGAATATTGGCTATAATTGAATCAGAGAAGAAATGAGTTTCTAGTTGAAAAAAATTGCTACCATTTATGGCCAGAAATACAAGGTTGGGTCTTGATCACTTTCTTTTGTTATAACACGTACTCTTTCTCTTTGTACAAAATAAATATTGCTTTGATGCAGAAAATGTGAAAAGCACAGTGAAAATAAAACAAAAAAAAAGTCACTCTAAATCTGTAAAGCATGTTCTTGCAGGTTTTCTTCTTGTTCATTTTTGTATGTTTGAAATATGAAAATGGAGTCAGGCTAGGGGGAGGGTATAGCTCAGTGGTAGAGTGCATGCTTAGCATGCATGAGCAACTGGGTTCAATCCCCAGTACCAACACTGAAAGAAAAAAAGAAAGAAAAGAAAAGAAAAGAAAAGAAAAGAAAAGAAAAGAAAAGAAAAGAAAAGAAAAGAAGAGATCTAATTACCTCCTCACAAAAAAGAAAAAGAAAAAGAAAAAGGAGGGGGAGGGTGGTGGTATAGCTCAGTGGTAGACCATGTGCTTGCTGTGCACAGGATTCTGGGTTCAATCCGCAGTGTCTCCATTAAAGGGTGGGGAAAAAAAAGAAAATGGAATCAGGCTGTGTTTTGTAGTCAACTTTGTTCACTCAAGAATACAGTGTGGACATTTTCCCATGCCAATAAACTTTCTTCTGTGACATAGTGTTTAATGGCTACTCTGTGGCTATTATTTGCCCCATAATTTCTTTAATCTCTTATTGTTTAACATTAGACTGTTTTCAATTATTCAATTATTATTAAAAATATTACAATGAATGCTTGTAATTTTTTTTTTCACAAAGCTCTGATAATTTCTTTGAATAATTACTCCACCTTTCAACTTTACTCCTGACCAGTTTGGGCAGGTTTCTAGACCAATCAATGAACAAGATGAGCTTCTTGGAAGTGCTGACACCAATGACCTACAGCCACATTCCCCAAGTACCTCTGGAACAGCTGGACCTCCTAGCCAATACTGTCAGGTAGAGCAGCTCAAAATTAACCAAGCAGTCAATAGACCAGTGGTTCTCAGAGCTTAATGTGCATATGAATCAGGTGTCAAATGTAGAGGTTGTCAAAATGCAGATCTCAGGTGAAGGCTGAGATTCTATTGAACAGGCTCCCAGATTAAGCTGATAACTGCTGGTCCGTGGACCACACTTGCATAGTAGCAAAGACCAAAATTACATCCCCATTACTGAGTACACTTGTGTCTCCTCTTGGAGCTTCCCAGTTATACAAAACACAATGACTTCACAAATAAAGGGCAGGGTTGAAGTGAATATCTACTTTCAATACTGTGTTTATTCAAGCCAGTTCATTTGGACCTTGCTTTTGAAAGAAACAAAAATTTTTTTGCTCTTTATTTTCAGTGCTGTCTCTAATTTCCAGGTGAATGTTAGGCAGCTTTTCTTTCAATATTAATAATTATATTAAAGAGATAATTCAAGGTTTTATAGCTGAGACTGATGAGATACCACAGATCCTAAAGTGAATAAGGTAACCTACCCTGTCGTCCACGCATTATAGGAATCTTTCCACCTTCATGTGTGGCTTATCTTGGAAACGCAAAGTGTAAAGAACATGCTTAGTAGTTGGTTGGGTTTTCCAGGAAACACTGTTTTTTAACCAGAAATAACTAAATAAACGGTTCACAGTTTTGGTTTTGACAAGGTAAGGTAACCCACCATCTACTTTGAATATTGTAGGAAATTTGGACAGATTAAAAGGCAGGAAAAAAATTTACCCCTAAATCCAATCACCTAGATATAGCCATTGATAATAATCCATTATAAACATCCCCAAATACCTCTGTAGTTGGGAAGAACAAATCTGACTCGATATTAGATCTGTTCCTTTAACTCTGTGCTCTGTTTTCTGTGCTTAGTCGTGCTGGTTCTGCACCTTTTGTAAAAGAATATTGCCTATAGCTTGAAATATACAGGATAGCTCACTCTCAAAGCTCTGACCTTTTAAGGTGTAACACCTTCTCATTCATATGGAGATAAAAAGCTTCAGAACAGAAAACAGCATTGTTCTGTTGGAGGTTTACAGGAATGTCCTGACCTGACCTACATGGACAGCTGCAAGAACAAAGGTTCCTGACACCAAGATGTTTGCAACAACCAACCATACTTCCTCCCCTTTTTGGTTTTATAAAAGGAGCCTGAATTCTGACTTGAGTAAGAATTCTTAGGGACAGTAACCCACCATCTTCTTGGTGAGCTGGCATTCTGAATGAAGTCGCTATTCCTTGCCCCAACAACTCATCTCTCAATTTACTGGCCTTCCAGAGGTGAGCAGAATGAGCTTGTACTTGGTAAAACCTCAGTAAGTTAGGAAAATCGTCACTTCCTCTCTGGTTCATACAACCACTTAGGACACAAATCCTGTCCATTTTTCCTGCTCCTTATCCTAGGAGGTAGGCACAGTAAATCTGAGACACTTAAGAACTGTTTCTTCTTCACATCCTTCATCAGTCATATTAAATATGTTTTATTTGGGGAAAATTATTACTAGCTCATCTAAAATATTATATTTATTTTCATAGTGAAAACTTTCACAAGTGGAAATTTAATTGTAGAATGATTTTAACTTTTTTCCAACATCAGTTTAGCAACCCTTCCTTGAGTCAGCAGCCCACACCATGACAAGTTAATTAAATACATTAACCCCTGTGTGTCAGCTCACATACTGTGTTCAATCATTTAAAATATCATAGGGTACTGCAGAACAATTACTAGGACTATGATTTGGTGAGTGTTTCAGATTTTACAATAGGTCCACATACAGACATTTCAAATGTACTTCATTATGTTGTCACCATAGCAACTCTATGAAACGTTAGTTTTATTTGTTTTATAAGTGGCAAAACTGAGGCTCAAAGATATTGATTTGCTAAAAAAAAAATCTCACATTCAGGGAGTAGCCAAACAGAGAAAACGGTACCTTTTTTGATTTTTTATTACTGACCAATTTTTGTTCTTAATTTCCTTGTTAAAATATGCAGGATAAAAAAGCTTTCATGTAAAAATATGATATAAATATGCAGCTGTTCACGCTTCTTGCTGTGTTATAATAAATTCCTTTATCTCTGAAAATAAAATAAAATTAAAGTATAAGATATGTATGAGGACTCTGTACTATCTTTTCAGTTTTTCTGTAAATCTAAAACTGTTTTGAAAAAAGTTTATTTAAATGTTAAAAGACAATCTCATAAAATTACACACATCATATCAAAATACCTTTTGTATATATAGTTCTTTCCTAATTTCTGTTTCTGCCTTGACCACTTTACAATCCTGTGATGTCCTATAACCACAGGCCTCCAGTCCTCCTGATGTTGAAGACAAGAGGGCTGGGATTTTCCAGCCAACAGACCACATCCCACGTAATCCAGAGTCTCTCAGTATATTGAGGCATCTTTGCCAGAGTGCCAAAGGCACGTTTCTGCTCTAGGTTTCTAACTCTGTCAGTCTCAGAAATGTGCTGGCATCCACAACTTAAAATTTCTCTCCTTGGGAAGATGAGCATGACTGGGGATGATTGCCTTAGAACACTGGGTGTTTTTCAGATCCCAATTCAATAAGCATGGGCCCCTCACTGTCCAAGAGCCCACAGCATTGCCTCAGTCCTCTCTGGAATTTCACAACGACTACCAGCCAGCAACTCTTCTGGTAGACGTGGGGCCCTAGCACCAGATAAGATCACTTTGCCTGCCTGATGGCATTAAACTTAAAAGTTGCTTTTCTTTTAGGAGTTAAACAAAATCTCAGTGCTTAGCAAACCCTTTGAGTTAAAGAGGACTCCATCTTTGTCCACGTTTTTCCTTTCCAACCTCTGTCTTCTAAGGATGGACCTGCCAGACAGGTTCATGGGGCATTTGGGAAACAGAACTTGGAGAAAAGACTGAGTCCAAGAAGCACCCAGGGTAGTGGTGGTAGAGAAATTGCTCAGAGAGAACCCCTGATTTTTATCTGGGCACATGACCTTCCAGAATTTCTAGCTTCCTTTGCAGCTAGGTGTGACCATATGGTGTGGCCATATGACTAAGTTCTGGCAAATGGGTTGTGAGCCAAAATAATGTGTGCAACTTCTGGGTGAAGCCTTTAAGAGGAAGGGGTGTGTTTTCCCTTCTTTCCCTCTTTCTGCTAGCAGGAATATGGGCGGGGAATGCACCATCCTGATCATCAAGAAGAGGGCAACATCCAAAAGATGACAGAGCATCAAGAGGGAAAAATACCTGGGCCCGTGATTACTTTGCACAGGAAAGCCACCATCCTTTGACAAGAGAGAGATATCACCTAACTTGTTAAAGCCATTGGATACCATTTCTTCCCTCTTGAGCGGATTTTCTCCCAATGTCAATATCTGTGTCAGCCCTTGGAGTACCTGCGAGGCTCTGAGCCCTCCCAGTGCCCCCTGCCCCACTGTCATTAACGAGGGCAGGTTTAGGGTACTGCCAGGTACAATTTGTTCTGTACTTTCTTTCTCTGCTCTCTCTCTCTCCTGTGGTTCTTAGATAAGTTCTCTTTGAAAAGCATTACACAATGTTCTTTGTCTCATTCTGTTCTCTCCTCTAGGCGTTCGGTCAATCAATCAATCTTTCTCACTCTCTCCAAGGCTCTGTTATTAAGCTCACCACCTTTTGCTGCTGGCATCTATTAAGGCTGCAATTCTGTAGTTTTGCTGCTCATTGTCGGCTGACTTGTTGCAGAGTAGAATGGGGCAATTTATTGCCTTCAGAAAACTCTATCTCCACTTACATGGGAAAAGGACAGACTCTCTCACATAAAACCACTGGGAAGATTACTTCCGTAAGGAAAACAAACAAATTCTCACTGCCGTATCTCATGATACAGCCACTCTTGGAAGAATCTAAATGGATCTCAACTGGATCCAAAGGCTGAAATCAGCCCCACCCCAGGCCTGCAGGAAAACTAGCAGGTGTAGGGGGTGGAGAGGCATTCACTCAAGTCAAAGAAAATTATATCTTGAAACAGAACAACTGGTAGTCCAGACAAGCTGTTGGCACCAGGCGCCTCTTTATAGGAAGGCAGAACATGGCACTGGGAAATCCAGGAGCAAGCTGTATTTGGAGAACTCGGCTTGTAGCTGGTATTAGGGAGGTCTGTCAGCAGGTCTCCAAGCAACAGGCAGAAGTTTAAGGACAGGACTTTGGGCCCTAGAATAGTGATTCTCACCTGGAGGCGATTTTATTTCTCTAAGGGACATGTGGCAATGTGTGGAGACATTTTTAATTGTTATAATTGGGAGATGCTAATGGCATCTAACGAGGAGAGGCCAAGGATGCCACTCAACATTCTACAATGCACAGAGCAGCCACTCCACACAGACATATGCAATAGAAAATTGTCTTGCATAAAATGTCAATAGTGCCAATGTGGACAAACCCTGCCTTAGAGACTAACATTAACAGGGCAGGGCCCCCTATTTCAGAGATGTCAGGGGTCCCGAGCTGTCTGCCAGGGCACAGGCTCAAGAAGGAAAGACCTGGCCCTGATTACCAAAGCTGGGCTGCAGGTCAGAGGAGCAGGACTGAATCCCATTTATCAGAACGGGGGCACAGTATCAGAGTCAGACTAGGAACAAAGTAAATGAATTCCAAATCCACAGGGCATCCCACTAGAACAGTTTAAAGCCCCCTAGGAAACCAGGAGGATTGTTCTACAGCAGGATTTTCAACCTGGTTCTATAAATCTTTTGGAGGCAGGGGAAGATCCAAGCACATAGACAAGGGGATCTTGGCCTTCCTCAAATTAGATGCAAAATCAGGCATTTTTGCATTTTCCTGGGGTAATGATCCAAAGCTTCTCTCATGATCTAAAATGAGTGTAAGACCCAAAAAAGGTCAAAACTATTGCTGATAGCCTAGGGCCTCAGGGTGAGCCTGCAGAAGGGGAATACAAAGTCTTAAGTATAAGGAAGAGGAAGGAAACCAACTAGCAGTAATTAAACACTTACTGTTTACCTGGTATCGTTCTGTTGCCTAACTTTGATTAACTCATTTAATCCTCATAACAATTTTATGAATCAGATTCTTTTTCAATCCCGTTTTGCAGAAGTATGTGTTTAGGACCAGAATTTATACCATCTGTGTTACCCACCCCTCAATCAATCTGAGTCAATTATTTGGTTAAAAGTGCTCCCAAATATTTGGTTAACAAGAACAGACTATCAGAATAATATTCTTTAATTTAAGAATATGTGATCCGTTCAGAGACAGATCAATGGACCAAAACAGAGGCCAGGATAAGAACCATGAATAGATGAGTGTAAGGAAAACTTATCTCTGGCATTGCAGGTTAGGAAGAGGGAGACAGACTCTTCTGTAAGTGTTAACTGATTAGCCATATGATAGAAAAACTTGAGTGAACTCTTGCCTCACACCGTACATAAATATCAATTCTAGACAGAGAGCTTAAAGACAAAACTTTAACACTTTAGAAGAATATGTAGAATATTATCTTTCTAGTTTTGAGTTAACAAAGGATTTCTTAATATAAAACTGGAAACATAAATTCAACTGCATTAAAATAATAAAACTGCTGGTCCTCAAAGGATATCAAGGTATAAGAGAGTGAGAACAGAAGCCAAAAACTGGAGGAAGATCCTTATTACACATATAGTAGACACGGGGTTGGTAACCAGACAGAGGAGCTCCTTAAAATCAATAAGAAAAAGATAAAATTCTAATATAAAAATGGGTCAGTAGGAACATCTGTGTACAGGAGATCGCATTTGCGTGGTAAATAAACATGAGAATATGCTCCGCCTCATTAGTTACTAGGGAAACACGAATCCCTGTTTTATACGCACCAGATTGACAAAAATTAACAAGCTTAACAATTGCGAGTGTTGGTGAGAATCTGCAATAACGGCGACTATCATACAGTGTTGGGGAGCAATCCAGTACCGCTGGACATGCGCACTAACCCTGCCACCCGTGACCTCCTCCCGTGTAGTAAGCAGACTTCTAAGATGGCTCCCAAAGATCTCCACCTCCTAGTTTTCATGCCCCTGTGTAATTCCCTCCCCCGAAGGGGGGCCTGCACCTTGCTTCTAATAGAATACAGCAAAAATGATGGGGCTCCTCCTCTGGGAGTAGGTTTCCGAAATCTGACTTCCACCCGCCCAGCTCTCGTTCTCTGTCGCTTCTTGCTTTCTCGCGAGAAGCAAGCTGTTAAGGCCCGCTGCACCTACGCGGACCTGCGTGGCGCGGAACTGCGGGCTGCAGTCAACACGCAGGGAGGAGCTGAGCCTGCAGCCAAACAGCGCAGGAGGAAACGACTCCTCCCAGCCACAAAGTGAGTGGGCTTGGAAGCGGATTCTTCCCCAGATGACTGCAGCACCTAGCCACGTCGTGATAGCAACCTCATTGGAGCCCAGAGCCAGAGGGCCCAGCTAAGCCACGTCTGGATTCCTGACCCATAGAAACTGTGAGATAATAAATGTATGTTGTTTTAAGCTGTTTATATTGGGGATAATTTTTAATGCTGCAATCGGTCATTATTACATTTGAGTGTGAATCCTGGCACAGTGCTTCCCAGCAGGTGAACCATAGCACACTGGTATGCGGAGTATGGATTACAGGTGAACCCAGATGTTGCTCCTTGGATCACTGGGGCTGCCAAGAACAGGTAAGGTCAAGGCGGGCCGGAATAAGCAGAATTCAAGAGCATGTTATCCTCAGCCAAGAGCAGGCTCATCTGTTTACCCCAGTGTGCTACACAAGATAATTGCGTTTTGTGTGTATGTATCATGATGTGAAGAAAGGTAGGAAGGCACTGGATTACAAAATAACTTTATTTCCTCTAGAGTGTTTTGGTAATTTATATTTCCTAGGACGGTGGTCTCAAAACTTCCATCACCTGGAAACTTAACTAAAAATGCAAATTTTCAGATTCCATCTCAGACCGACTAAGTCAGGTACGCTAGGGGTGAATCCCAGCAATCTGTGTCCTTAAAAGGCTTCCAGGTGATTCTGATACACGCTGAAGTTTGAGAAACTGTTGTAGGAGTTTGTGCATTTCACCTATTTTCAAATTTATTGGCAAATTATATCCTCTTAACGTTGTTAATATTGTTTGTATTTTTCTTGGTCAAGCTGTCTGAAGGTTTGTCACTACTATTAATCTTTTCAAAAGATGTCCTTTACTGTTCCTTTACTTTCTATTTCATTAATTTTTTCTGTCATGATTTCCATCCTTCTACTTTCTTAATCTTTATTTATTTGTGATATTCTGTTCTTGTTAACCAAATACGTGGGAACAATTTTAACCAAATAATCGGCTCAGATTGATTGGGGGGGATGGGTAACACAGATAGTATAAATTCTGGCCCCAAACACATGTGATAACAAAATTGTGGTTCTTCTCCAAGTATTTTCCCCCACTGTTACTTTTCATTTAGATCTGAGGACAATAGGTAAATGCCTCCTTGTCTCTCTCTGGGGCACCCCACCCTCACCAGGTCAGTGCTCTTAAATGTACCTGGTATAACCTCTCTGGAATTCTGGCTTCATGCAGATGTTTTCTCACTGTTACAAGCTTCATGTTTTTGTCTGTCCTCCCCAGAGTATGGCTGACTGACATAGCCAGACACCTCCATGGCAAACACCCCCATCTCTGAATTTTTACTGTCTTATTATCTATGGCAAGGATATGCCTTCTTTTCCCAGTAGGCCAGCCAAGTATTTTAAAAAGATTTTTTAAATTATGTTTTATCCAAAAATTTTAATTCCATGCTGGAAGACTTCTCTGGACATGATCTTCCAGATAACCAGAAACGGAAGTCATCGTATTTGTACCATAAACATTTTCTTTGTCTTTTCCTAACTTTTAAAGTTGAATGCTTATCTCATTTTTTGAGGCTTTCTTATTTTTTATATTTTTAAGCTATAAATTTCCCTCTGAATACCACTTTACCCCACAATAAACAATAAAATGGTAAGTGTTCACCATTACTAGCAGCATTACTACTGCAGAGGTGGGATGTGAAATGCTCTTTATGTATTATTTCATTGATCTTCACAAAGCCCAAGGAGATGTGTACTATTATTATTCCTCATTTTATCAATGAGGAAACTGAAGGTGGAGAAAAATTAATTTCCCTAGGACCACAAAGTCAAGTAGCATGCAGGGAAACTAGGATTCTCACCCAGGTTTGCCTGAATTCAAAATAAGTTTTTGCAATTCATTTGATGTATTTTATGGGGGAAGAAGGGGAGATATTTGAAATGAGGGTGAAAAGGAAAAATTAACATCATTTGATTTTAGAGTATTAGAGTAAAAAGTATCTCACAATTTGAATGAAGGGAGAGAACAAGACACAGGTTATTAAGAGAATAACAACAATCCAACCCAAACTGAGAGAACGTGGTGCAAGCTGAGCAAGTGTGGCAAACTGTTAACAGGTGTGCACGAACCCAGGCACTCATAGAAACCTGTCTTCCCCTGTCTAATTCAAGTCGTGAATAACTTGTGCTTTCCTGGCAATACCTCAATTTGTGGGGGGAGGGACCCACAATTTTTAATCCAAATGGCCATATTTGTAATGTATAGAACCATCACTGGCAAACATATTTTTAGCCTCAAATAAAATAGTCTGTTCTGCTTATCCCAGACCTTGGCTCCAAGCCAACTGGCTTCTTGCTTTTATTATTTGCAACAGAATCCAAGATTCAGAGTGAATAAAGAGCTGAACAGGAATAGAACTCCCGATAATATTGTCTCTGCACCTTGTGCACTTATCCTTGTTGTCTCTCCCCAGGGGAAAAGCAGTTATTCTTACTTATGCTAAACCCAGTTCTTCCCCACCGCGGCCATGTAAATCTTGGCACAAGTACACGGCAGAATAAAAAGTCAAGGCAGTGGGAGGTGCTCACACAAGAGCAACAGGCGGCCCCAAAGCCCAAACTGTTCCATCCATTTTCTCCTAAAAATAAAGGGTTCTATTCATCAAAAAACTTTTATATATTCTTGTGATTTTTCTTACAAAAAAAAAAAGCCAACATGATACACTGGCAAAGAATAACAGCTCCTGATTCACACACCATGCCATCCTTTCATTTCCCAGAGTAAGCAAATAATCTAGAGAGAGGACAAGTAGGAGAGGCTGGGCGTTTGCTGTATTCACCAGACAGAAAAACGTCTTCTGCAAAAAGGGATCTGACCTCAAATTAGACATCTAAATTGTTCAGTTTGAGGGAAACTGTCTCCTTTCTGCACACCCATTTAACGAAATGAATTACCCAAAGCCTACATGTCAGAGATGGACTAGCTTTGTTTTAATGTGATTTTTAAATTTCATAGATTTCTTGTCATTTCTTCCCAGGCAAAGAGAATTGGTTAATTAGAATTCACCAAGGTTTAAAGATTATTTAGACCTTATTTTTCTACTCTCTCTCCCATTTCCTCTCAACCGTTAACAGTGATCTTTCTGGTGAAAGCACTGTGTGCTTTAGAATGTTTCCTCTACTTAACACAATATTTCCTAAATTTTTTTAAAGATTTAAAAAAATCACAATCCCGACTCATTAAAAAGTCAGCTGGTTTCCATTTCCAGGTTTCCTTTATGCACTGAATTTATATGCATTCATTTCACATAGTTGTAATCCTAGCATGGTTTGAGTTTTTGAAATTTGTATTGTATTTATTGACATATAGTTGATTTACAGTATTGTGTTGGTTTCAGGTGTACAGCATAGTAGTTTAGTATTTTTGCAGATTATATTTCAGTAGGTTATTACAAGATACTGGGTATCGTTCCCTGTACCATACGTATATCCTTATTGCTTATGTATTTCATACAGAGTAGTTTGTTAACCCCATACCTTTACTTTGTCCCTCTCCCCTTCCCTTCTCCCCTTTGGTAACCACAAATTTGTTTTCTATGTCTGAGTCTGTTTCTGTTTTGCATACAGATTCATTTGTATTATTTTTAGATTCCACATATAAGTGATATCACGTAGTATTTGTCTTTCCCTGTCTGACTTATTTCACTAAGCATAATATTCTCTAGGTCCATCCACATTGCTGCAAATGGCACTGTGTCCTTTTTTATGTCTGAGTAGTATTCCACTGTATATGTATATATACCACATCTTTTTAATCCAATTGTCTGTTGATGGGCCCTTGGGTTGCTTCCATGTTTTGGCTATCATAATAGTGCTGCTGTGAACGTTGGGGTGCCTGTAACTTTTCAAATTAGTGCTTTCATTTTTTATATATATACCCAAGAATGGAATTGCTCATATGCTAGTTCTGGATAATATGGTAGTTCTATTTTCAGTTTTTTAAGGAACTTCTATACTGTTTTCTATGGTGGCTGTATCAATTTACATTCCCACCAGTGGTGTACAAGGGTTCCCTTTTCTCCACATCCTCTCCAGTGTATGTTATTTGTAGACTGTTTAATGATAGCCATTCTGCCCAGTGTGAGGTGATAACTCATTGTAGTTTTGACTTGCATTTCTCTAATAATTAGCAATGTTGAGCATCTTTTCATGTGCCTACTAGTCATCTGTATGTCTTCTTTGGAAAAATGTCTATTCAGATCTGCCCATTTTTTTAATTGGATTTTTTGTTTTTTCAATATTGAGTTGTATGAACTGTTCGTATATTTTAGATATTAACCCCTTGTCGGTTGCATCATTCGCAAATATTTTTCCCTAGTCTATAGATTGTCTTCTCATTTTGTCAATGGTTCCCTTTGCTGTGCAAAAGCTTTTAAGTTTAATTTGGTCCCATTTGTTTATTTTTGCTCTTATTTCTTTCACTTTAGGAGATTGAACCTAGAAAATATTGCTATGATTTATGTTGAAGAGTGTTCCATCTCTGTTCTCTCCAGGAGTTTTATGGTTTCAGGTTTATGTTTAGGTTTTTAAACCATTTTGAGCTTATTTTTGTATGATGTGAAGGAATGTTCTAATCTCATTGTTTTACATGTAGCTGTCCAGTTTTCCCAACCACTTGTTGAACAGATTAGCTTTTCTCCATTGTATATTGTTGCCTCCTTTGTCACAGATTAATTGACGGTATGTGTGTGAGTTTATTTCTGGGCTCTCCATTCTGTTCCATTGATCTATGTGTCTTTTTGGGTGACAATACCACACTGTTTGGATTACTGTAACTTAGTAGTGTAGTCTGAAGTCTGGGAGGTTTATACCTCCATTTTTGTTCTTTTTTCTCAGGATTACTTTGACAATTTGGGGTCTTTTGTGGTTCCATATAAAATCTTAGGATTGTTCTAGTTTTATGAAACATGTCCTGGGTATTTTGATAGGGACTACATTTAATCTGTAGATTGCTTTATGTAGTATGGTCATAATAATAATAATTCTTCCAAATGGACTGGGTTTTTTAAATCCCTACCGTTTTATCATATCCTGCCTTTTTTCCTTTTCTCTTTTCCTTAGTATCTTCCTCAAGGGTTGGAAAAGAAATAAAAACTCCAAACTAGTGTTCTAAGTATTTTACTAGATATAATTACTCATGCCCTTAAAAAAAAATGTGTTTAGATTGATGTTGGAGATAATGGTGAAAAAAATGAGGTGAGTAGATTATTGTGGATTTTGTGTATCTTACATGTAAAATTGAAAGAATTAGTTATGTAGAAAAATCTAGTAATGGAGCTATTTCAAGGATTGGTTGTATGGTGGGTTGGCTTGTTTCTTGTGGACAGGATGATGTCATGTAAATCTAGCACTGTAACTCAGAAAATCTATACCCTAAATTATCCTGGAGTGCAAATATCAGCATTTTAAAGAAGATTCTGGTGTTGTGTTGCACAGGTTGTAAGAAATTCCAAGATACTTAAGTATTATTATATAGCACATAACGTTTTGTAATATCCATTAAGGTTTTCTCCTTAAGCTTTCTTGTAACTGTTATATTCCTTCTCCCTTTCAGATGGCAGGCAACTTTGTATGCTCACTGTCTTTAGGAAGAGACTATATGAAGGCAAGAACAAAGAAATCATTGTTCACCTTTGAGTTCCAACTTAGATTCTTAAAATTAAGACAAGAAATAAAACTAGTCTTGGAAGTAAATTTTCTAATGCAGGAGCCAGACCGATCAAGAGAGATTGTGTTCCCTGAAAGGGCTCAGTACTGAGAACATGATGCAACAACCCCCAGAGAGGAGAAGCATGCGTGAACACACAGAGCAGGTTGCTTGTCTTTCAAAGGTGAATTTTGAGCAGGGGATGGAAAAGATGATTCTAGAAGAACTCATCGCGGACTTGGGTTTCATTCAGCCTGGCCAAATCATATGTGGCAGAGTGCACATTGTTACATGAAAGCTAGCATTTTGTGGGGTGGGGGGCTCCCTGGACAGAAAGGGCAGTGCCTGGGCCCTCATTGGTGTTTGGCCATTAATGTGACTCACCGTCTTGCTCTTCATGTATTTGCTCCCTTCTCCCTTCTCTCTTCTTCCAACTAGCCGATTCTTTCTGTTTGCAGACCAGTTTGCCTAGAGAAGGAATCACATTGGCAGAGCTCATCTGTTCACACCAACGCTCATCATAGTTACGCAGCCCAAAGACTTCCCTGTATTAGTCTCATCCCATGGGACACCTCCCAACCCACCGCATTCCCTGACCCTCGTGCAGGCGCACAGGTACACGTGAAGACCAGTTAAAGCTGAGTGGGGCATACTTGGGGGATGATGTTCCCAGTATCTACAGTTAAAATACGGGAGACATGTAGCAGAGGGAACTATATTCAATATCTTGTAGTAACCTATAATGGAAAAGAATCTGAAAAAGAGTGTGTGTGTGTGTGTGCGCGTGCGCACACACATACATGCATATGCATATATGTGAATCACTTTGCTGTACAGCTGAAACATTGCAAATCAATTATACTTCAATAAAAAATTTTAATGGAAGAAAAATATCCATTATACAAGACACTGGGACCTAGATTTTTATGTTCATGAATATGAGCTTTAACGAGGTGGTGTGTGAGTGCTTCACACAGGACCTGACATGTACCGGAGCCCTCAGTATTGGCTGTCATTACCAACAAAATTAGCCAAACCCTGGCCTATTTTTTTTTCCTAAGTCTCTTTGAAACTCTGCTTTTTTTCCTTCCTCAGGAATTCTCTAATCATTCTCTGTAATTATTCCACACATATAACCCTACTTCTCTACCAAGGCCAGAAAATCCTTTAGAAGTTTTTCCTATTTTTATTTTGGACCCTCCACAGACTCTGGGGAAGTGTTAAATGCACAGAAACTACTTAAATGACAGAATATTTTCAGTTATTCATTTGCTTTGCTACGTATTCATTAAATTGAACTGCAAGTTTACTGAATTGAATTTACTGAATTAAATTGAAATTTCCAATTAATAAGACCATAATTACTTGAAATGCACAGGAATTTTACTAATGAACACCCCGGAGCAGTGAGGCTCACTGCATGCAATCTCTTAAACATGCCATCCTCTTCCATGCCTGTCTGTCTTTGCTCATGCTGTTAACTTGAAAAGCACATTTTCATGTTTCCAAAATGTTGTGCAAAGTCTACCTTCTATAATAGGAAGCCTTTCTTCAACACCAGCCCGAGGTATAATAGACCAGTCTTTTCTTCAGGCTTCTCTAAACTTTGTGACTATTTTATTTTAGTAATTTATTTATTACAAGTTATAGGATCACCTCCTCATGAGAGTAGAAGCTCCCTGAAGTTAAGACTGTACTTTATCCATCATTGTACATCTAGCATCTTCCATGGTTCTTTGGATGCCATGGTTACTTCGTAGTGTACATTGAATATTACATGGCTACTGGACACCTACCCGAGTGGTCTTACCGCTAAAGTAATGAGAAAGCAAGTTCACGTAGCTTATCAAGGGGTGAGAGAGTTTGTCAGAGAACACAGTGGCACTATGTGATGCCACCATTTCTATGTTCCAAACATTCTGATGTGGAGAATAAAAAAGATATGACAGCATAAGATACCAGATGGTTTCAGGCTTGCTTCATGAACCTAAAAGTTAAGCCAGTTACTTTTTAAACTTTTTTTAATGGAAGACTTCAGACCTATACAAAAAAATAGAGACAGTGCTTTAATGGAATCTCTAACTTCAAGAGTTATCAACATATGGCAAATCTTCTGTCATTTATACCCTTGTCTACCTTTCTCTCCCTAGTGGATTACTTTAAGGCTAAATCTAGACATCATGTCATTCCTTCTGGGAACATTTCAGGATATATCTCTAAAAGATAATTTTATATACACATATATGATTTAACCATAGCATCACTATCACTAAAAAGTACTACTACTTTCATAGTATCATCAAATATCCAGTCAGTATTCAGACGAGATCCATACTTTGAATTTGGTTATTGTTTTTCTTAAATTTCTTTAAAACCATAGGTTCTCACTCCCTCCTTTTTTCCCCTTGTAATTTATTTGTTGAAAAACCTGGATCATTTGTCCAATAGAGTTTCCCACATCCTGGATTTGGTGATTCACTGTGTGAATCATGTTCTTCAGCTCCCTGTACTTCCTGTAAACCAGTAGTTACATTTTCACCCAGGTCCAGCAGAATTTTCTGTAATGATAGGAAGTTCTGTATCTGCACATGTGGCTGTTGCATGAGTGTGACTGAAGGACTGAATTATTTTATTTTGTTTTAATTTCTTTAAATTTGCATAGCCACAAGTGGCTAGTGCCTACCATACTGGACAACATATAGAGATCAATTTAAATTTGAATTATGTCAATTGAAAGTGAAATAGGCACATGTTGCTACTGTATTGGATTCAGATTTGCTTGTTTGTCAAGAATATGTTATAATGGTGAGCTTCCACTAGGGGGCGAAAAATGTCTGCTGGTCTCTGTAATGTTCGCAGCCCTCCCATTGATGATCCTTGTCTATATCCATTAATTCATTAGAGGATCGCAAAATGATCGTATTCTACTTACATCATTCCTTCTTCATTTATTAGCCTAAATCTATCAAGAGAAACTTCCTCTCATCAACAGTTTGTCCTGAAGTAAAATTTATACAGGAGAAGTAGAATAAATGCTTCTTTCTTTTTCAGAAAAATGATTTGATTCCTTAACATTCTCCAAACATGAAGCTCATTGGTTTTGGTGCGTTTCATTTCATTGCAGTTATTAATCTTGATGCTTGAATTGTCCCAGTTTTTGGCCCATGGGAGCCTCTTCAAATTGGCTTCTGAATCCTTTGGTCATGACTTCAGTAGTTTTTCATCGCTTCATTATTTTCTAATATGACAAGGTATTTTCTTGCAGTGGTCATATTGCTAGTAATGAGCGTGGGATAGTTGGACAACTTGGACAAGTTCCAAGCTTGTCATAGTCATTTCCTGCCCCAGTTAATTATTTCCCCAAGAGGCCCTGGTTCCTTTTGGTGGGAAGTTGTACTTAGAGACCCCAGTTTAGGCGCTAGGGTGGATCAGTGAGACTGGGTTCACCATTGTTCCTAGGCCTTTCCAGTAGATAGAACTAGGAAATATTTTTTCATAGAAAATGCATCATGTATTTATACTTCTAATTCAAATTTAGGATTACATGTTTTTTACTTAACGTCTCTGGTTTTATATTTGTAACTCTTTTATGTTGAAAATCCTGGTTCCTAATGAATTAACAGAATTGCTTATTTGCTTTATCCTATTATGTATATAACAGTTTAGAATAACTCTACCAAGCTCATTACTAGGAATATGACTACTGGAAAAAATTCAGGTTTGTTTTTGCATTTCTTTTTGTCTTAGGGTACATCTCAGTCAAATTATTATGTTTTAAAATACCTTGAAACAGTTCTCTGTGTAGTTAAACCATGCACTCAATCCACAATTGGGCTTATTGATTTCATTTTTTATTTTCAGTTATTTTATTTTAGTTATATAAAACGTTTACATCTTTCCAAAGTCAAGCATCTGAGTAAAGAAATTTCAGAAATGTCTGGCTTCTTTCACTAGTCTCTCCTTTTGTCCCTTCTATCTCTCTGCGAAATCTTTCAGAATTAGATTTTGGCTTATCTTCCACTTCGTCTAGTAAATCTGGAATTAAAAAAAATTACCCTTTAGCTTGAGTCACAAGCACTCCCATCTTATTTTGGCAGGACTTGTCCCATCCTTCCTTTTTTCCCTTTGATTTGCCCAAAGTGAGGATGATGGCAGTAACGTCCCAATGACAGTTCACGTAAGTGTGGGTCTGGTCAGCAGTTGAAAATGCCAAGTTGTTTCGTACTTCTTTTTATTTTTTTTAGGATCACAAAGTAGATCTGAAACTGTTTTATACTTTCTGCTGATATATCCTTTGCTCTCTCTGAATCCAGATGATTGCAGTAGTGAAATAGGAACATCAAAACTCATATATTTTCAGTGAGAAATTCAGGACCATGCATGTACTGAATCCTGGGAAAAGAAATCATTTGGGGGAAATAAGTTAGTCCATTACTCTGCTCAGGGCTGCATGTAATGCATTTTAGGTAACTATTAACATGGTTGGCACCAAGAATACACTTGTGGTTGAACTTCATGTGTGGTAGCCATGAAAATGGACCTCGTAGGTCTGTAACTACAGGGAGTGCAACTGATTGGAGGGCCCCAGTGACCGATGTGCTCTGAAATCCACCACAGCATTTTATTTTATTTTTAATATTTTATTGAAGTCTAGTTGATTTACAGTCACAGTGTTAGTTTCAGATGTACAGCAAAGTGATTCAGTTATACATATATACATATATGTATTTTCTTTTCAGATTTTTTCCCATTGTATGTTATTACAAGAAATTGGATCTAGTTCCCTGTGTCATACAGTAGGTCCTTATTGTTTGCTATTTTATATAGAGTAGTGTGTATCTGTTAATTCCAAATTCCTAATTTATCTCCCCCTCCCCCTTTGGTAACCATAGTTTGTTTTCTACGTCTGTGAGTCTCTTTCTGTCTTGTAAATAAGTTCCTTTGTATCATTTTCTTTAGATTCCACATATAAGTGATATCGTATAATCAAATCATTTATTTATTAATACAATACCCTTTGTTATAACCACACTTGATGAGTAAATAAAAATCTCAGCAAACCCCTTTATAGACTTGGAGTATTCCAGCTCTCCATCTGTCTTCCAACAAATCCCTCTGCTGGCTGCCCAGGATCTCAGCCACACCCTGAACCCAGCGGGCTGCCTCCCACTTCTTCTCCTCCTCTGACTCACCTCCTCTCTCCCTTCCTCCTCATCCTCAGATTTGAGAGGTAGGAAGGGAAGAGAGAGAAAATAAAACTTCTTGTTGGAGAGCCACAGGCCCCCCTTTCCCCTGTCTTTATTCTTGACTTACTTCACTGTAGAATAGTCAGCTACAGAGAACAAAGGAATCTTAATTAATGGACTGGGCTGCTATTCAACACCATCTCAAACATTTGTTATTATTTTGTTTACCATCTCACATGCACTTTTAAAGTATTCATATGCACAACTATTTTTAAATTATAGTGAGGTAGTTTTTGATTTTGTAACTAATACATGCTCACTGAAAAAAAATCAAATTAAAAAATTATAAAGATAAGAACCACCTGAATTCCCACTGCCTAGAAATAGCCACGGTTTCTACTTTGGCAAACATCTTTCCCAATATTCCTATGTACAGCCCATGTACCTTAACCTTTGAATAAATCTTGGCTAGAGAAAATCAAAGTGGGAGGTGGAGTGGTTACATATTTAGGACACATACACCCACTTGTGTTGGTTTATAGCTAACATTCTGAGAGGAGAGACAACACAACACAGAACTTTCCCAGGGACTTGAGTTGCCTCTGTCAGATTCCCCAGAGTTTCCCTGGTTCCTTTGATCCCCTCTCCCTAGGCCACCTCTGTAGGCACCTGTGTCACTGTGAGAAAACATGTCAGGGCTTCTCTTGGGACCTTAACATCCTAGAATGAGAATGGGTCTCTCTAGATTATTGACCGTAGTCAGATGTTTGTCCTGCAAACTAAGGTATCCATGGCTAAGGCTCCCAGTTCCTAATTAATGTGAAACCTTATGCCTTTCCACTTTGTGCATTTTATATAACTAATTAGCAATTTTTATCTTTGTGATGCTGTACTCCTATCTTAGTCAAAAAACCTACATGTATTATTTTTATAGGTCCAGAAATATATAACATTCAGAATAGATTTAAAACAAAACGTGGCCCCTACTGAGAGTCTGCATATATCACTTTAGTTAAAATGTTTAGTAAATAAAAACATTAAAAAAAAAAACCCACAGAGACTACCATTTTTCAATATCTGATCAAAATCTCTAGAAGTCTGTTTTGGGCCAAGTGTTATCCTTTAATTCAATTATAATATATGATAAATGGTGAGATTAGTTACTGAAGACATGGCCAAAGAGGCGCACCCTCTGGGAGGCTAAAGTTCTCAGAGGTGGGGCCATGTGTTGAGCAGATATCCACCAACTGTGTCTGCTATGCTCGCTACAGGAGACCAGCAGGTTCTGACCACTTGTGGCACAGACAGCTGGCTAGCCATCAAAAGTCATGATCCCACTTCCTTAGGGCAGCATCTGCACTGGGATTTGGCTACTCAGGACTACGTTTCCCAGCCCTCCTTGTATCTGTGTGGGACCGTACGAGGAGTGCTTGCCAACGGGATGTGAGCAGGAATGACGTGCCCCACCCCCAGGCCTGGCTGTCCCCGCCTCTTCCCCAGCCCCTACTTCATATGTACTTCATGCTTACTCCCCTTCTGCCAGCTGGAGGCAGACGACTCCCGAAGGTCTAGACAGAGGTGGATGGTCTTTTATGTGAAGAACCAGACAGTAAATATTTTAGATTTTGCAAGCCAGGAAGTCTTTGTTGAAAGCACTCAACTCTGCAATATATACAAATATCATAACATTATGTTGTACACCTGAAACTAATACAATGTTGAATGTCAATCATACCTCAGTAAAAAATAATCTATTACTAAATAAAATTAGAAACAAAACAACAACAATAAAAAGAAACTACTCATCTCATTGTAGCACAAATGCAGCCACGGGCAATATAATGAATGGGTGTGGTTGTGCTGGAATCAAACTTTATTTCCAGGAACAGGCAGTGGTAGGCTGGATTTGGTCCTCAGGTCACCTTTCAGTGCTGCCTTTGTCATAAGATCTTGGCTTCATCATGTAAACTCTCTGAACCTTGGTTCCTTCATCTGTGAAATGAAGAATTTGAACCTGATCTCAAAGTCTCTGATAACTCCATGATTCTGCAATTTCAGTGCATCAACCATTATTTCCAATCAACTTCTAGCCAGGATGTATTGTGTGTCTGTGTGTGCGTGTGTATGCATTTTAAGAGATGCATAAAATATTGATAACCTTCTTATTTCGCAGTGGCTTATGAAAGTCAAAGAAAGTTAGCTCAAAAATACAGAGCAATTAACCTTTTTTTGACCCCCAAGTTTGGGGGAAAGTAAAGGAGAAAATTGTCAAGAGAAGAAGAAAAGCATTAGGTACTTCTACAGTTTGAAGAACTTAACAGATTAAATACAACAAGCAAGTTAGTGAATGAGTTTCAAGTATACATTCTCATTGAACCAGACCATGGGGTGTTGGCGCTTGATCACAGCCATCACACAAGAGGAAAATTGAAAGTCTTTCTTTGGGAACTTCACAGCATCATTTATTAAATAAGCACCCTGGGAGCTAAAGAATTGTTTAGCTCAACAGCAGCGAGACACATCGAGAAGAGACAAATGACGACACGTCCTCCCAACAATTGAGCAGTTTGCTCAGTGGAGGGAAGTTAATGTGTTAAAAGAGAAACATCGGCTATAATGATAGTAATAATAACAACTGAGATTTATATTTGTGTTTAGGAAGCAACCTACTTTCAAAAAGCTCTAAGCCCATTAACCCTGTCAACCCCACATTGGTGGAAAACTAGCAAATGCTATATAAACGATTATTCTCATTAGACCAATGAAAAACCTGTGAAGGCACTTATTTACGTCATATTTATGTGTCCACATTTCAGTATACCCAGTATAACTTCAGGAGATGTATTTTGTTGAATAGTGCATAGAAGTTCTTCCACACCAAAAATGACAGTAGTAACCATTCCAGTATGACTGATAATATAGGGACAATAAAACTCATTTTCCAAGTATAAGGTTCCATGTTACTTTAATCCTCACAACAACTCAGTGAGGGAGGCCGAATAAGTGATGTGACTCCATTTGATAGCTGAGGAAATGGAGGCACAGGGAGGTTAAATGACATGCCCACACTCACCTAGCTAGCTAGAAACAATGACTGCCAGAATCCAGGTCTCCTGACTTAGAAAACAATTCTGTGTGTTACTCATGGTTAATAAGCAGAAGTTTCATCTTGGATAATTGAAATGAAATAAGACCAGAAATGTGTTTTTCAGGACTGGCATCACGTTGTATCTTTTAATGCCCACATTTCCTTATAATTAAATCTGAAGAAGGGTAACCTGCGGTAACTGTGGTACTACTGGTGGAGAGTGTCCTATTATGGTCACAAAGCAAGGCTGCGGGTATAACAGGAGCCAGAATGACTGAGGAGGTGAGAGGGTGCCTCTACTCTTGTTTGTCTCCAACTCTACCGAAGAACAGGCCAATCAATCTTTCAATCCAGTGCTGCAGTCACTAATCTCAACATAGGTGAGAAATACTGGCTAGTTCCTCCATCTTGAACGCTTTCCCCCACACAATGATTTCCAGCCCGGCCTTCAGCCCTCATTTCACTTCCTTGGGGAAGCTCTCTCTGACTTTTGGTCCTTTGTAATGTGCTCTCCTTTCCTTCAGCACACTTAACTCACCTTGGCAATTACGTGATTATTGTCATTCTTCCCCGCTAGGGTGGTTGAAAGTCCCCTAAGAGCAGAAATCTTGTCTGTTTTTGTTTATTACTGTATCCCTAGCACCTGTCTGGCCACACAGCAGGTGCTCAGTTACTATCTATTTGAATAAATCCACGGATGGATGGATGGATGGATGGAATTTAAGGTTTAGGAATAGGGTAGCCAGGTAAAATGCAGAATGCCCAGTTAAATTTGAATTTCAGATAAATGAGTACTTTTTTAGTCTAAGTATGTCCCATATAATATTTGGCTCATACTTAGACTAAAAAACTACTTATTATTTATCTGAAATTCAAATCTACTTGGGTTTTTTTGTCTGTTTGTTTGCTAAATCTAAATGTTGAAGCTTGGAAATGACAGTTCAAATCTTTCATTTTAAAGACAAAGTGGGACCAAGAGACATGAGTCTCAAGGGAGATTTTCTTTAACGGTGACTGTAAATGTGACCTTAAAGCATTTAAATTGGGGGTTTCCTTTCTAGCTCATTTAACTCTTTTAGGGGAAGGCAGAGCCAAGAGATAAAAGAGTATGACATTGAGACCCGGGATCCAGCAGTGCCTGAAGCAGTTCTTGAACTTTTCATTAACAATGGCCAGTACATTCCCTTTATCACTTTTGATTTTAAAAAGCTGACTTGAAAGATAATCTATCCCTTTTAACTCTGACAGTCCTCACTAGTATTATAAGCACTTCCACATTTTCTTATTCAAGTTGTTAGGCTAATCATCAGAGTGTCTTTCACATAGCAGATGCTCAGTAAATATTTATTAAATAAATCATAGCCTTGGGTTAGCTTATCACTTTCATGTTACCATTTCAACAGTTTCCTTATACAGTGGTTTTTTTTTTTTTTAAAGAAAGTCTGAATTTCTTTGCCTGAGCACAAAAGATATATTATTTTTTCATATAAACAAGTAAATTAAGGAAAGTAAGGATCAAATTGTATATCTGTATCGCTTTCTGGGGATAGCTTTAGCATAGATGTAGCCAGATTAAAGAATTCTATGTTTTTCAAACTACTTCCATTCTTCTCCAGTTAGTCCCAGTTTCTCAGAATAAGAAACCGAGATGTAAATCTCTGGGGTAGCTTTAGAAATGAAACAGGTATTTTAACATTAATAAATTCCTGGATAATATATTTCTAAAATTAAAATCCCTTTTCTTATAACTTATTAAATTTCTCTCCCAGGACAAAATCCTCAACCTTACAGGGGGTGATTTCAGCGTGTTTGTTTATTCACATCCCAGTGTAAACATTTAGCCCCAAGCCTGATAACTGAGTTGGTGTTTCCTCTTAATTCTCCAAGGCACTCATGTTTCTGAATGCAGATTCTGTAGTCTTTGTTCAAGCAGCAGAGTGACTTTTCATAGCTGAGCTTCTCAAACATTTGAGAGCCAAGATCCAAGACAATTTGTATTCAGTTTCATATGACTATGGTTTTCTGGATGGGAAATGGACACACATTTACACCCAAGCACAGTCCTCTAAATCACATGGCATTCAGCATGACATTCTCACCCCACCCACCACCACATCAAATGAATTCATTGCTTTAGATTGCATTCCAGGTCATTCCCTGAATAGGGCATTCTAAATTTTCACACTAACTTTTAGTTTTGGGTATTGAGACAAGTTTCTTAGTAAAACTAACACTGGAAGAGGTATTGGAGAAAAATGTTATAATCCTTTAGATGGTTTTATCTTATTTTGTATTCAAACTTTGATTCTCAACATTATTAAAAGTGAATTTTCTTAACATCACAATAACAAATATTCTTTTCTTTCCAGTCAACACCATGACCATTTGAATATAGTTGATAACTATAATGTATGAGGAATTTCAGTGGTTTTCCCAAAAAGTTATTTATCCCGCCTCCTCATTGTATATTTTCCAGGCTTCAAAAAGAAAAACCTTAAGATTCATTTCAGTTGTATGTTCCTATAACACTTAAATAAAACATTATGGGGTTCATTTGTTTTGGTTTGGGAATTGTCTGGTTCTAGATTCTGAATTATCATGAAGTCTTCTTAGCTTTAAGCTGTTAGAAGTCATGGTAGAGTTTGGTCAAGTCTCTTAGTATCGGGGTTTGGATGAAATGGTTTGTGCCAAGAGTTTCTGGAGTTCTCACAGGTCCAGTGCCATTCAGCAGAATTTTGTAAACTTCCCACTGGGGTTGGAAACACTTATTTGTTGCTTGATATCTGACTGCATTCTTTCAGACTTTATTGGACTATGGCCTTTATTACCTTCTTGCTAAGCTATCGGAGTCTCTTCATGAATTTTTTTTTCATTATTTAGAGAACACTTTATTAGTTTCTGTAATCAAACCTATGTAGATAAGACCTTACATATTTAATACAGTGCATTACCCCTTTACAAATGGAAAAAAAATTATGTTTAATGTTTCTAGACCAATGTGGCTGTTAATTTCTGTACAATGCCAACCCAACACGGTGCAACTGGGATACTTTTTCCAAAGTCTTCATGAACTTTTGCTGCTGCTCCTTGTCTCCACTTCCTGTTCCTGTTCCACGATCACAGGTTAAAACTTTCTCCAGACTGTGAATGCCCTTGATCTTTGTCCATCCCTCTGTCATATGGAGAGTGACATAGGGAATGAAATAAAAGCTGAAACCAAGAGACAGAAAGGCAATTTTCTAGATAGACAATAACGTCTTTCAGAACTTTTCACTTGAAATGTAAGGTCAGAGAGAAACCTTTCTTTTTCCCCAGGTTGATCCTGCTTGAAAGACCTGGGACTTAACTCTTTCTTCCAAAATTTGTGGGATGAAGAATCAGGATGATGTCTACAGAGAATTTCAATTTCAATGTGGTTGCTAACACTTACTGGCTTTCTCAGCAAGGAGAAAAACGTTATGTGTGTTCTTTTAAAAGCTGTGTTTTTGAAATTGCATCTTTTGATACCTGCTCTTGGTTGCTATTACTGACTAGGATGACCTATTTGCCAGTTTCAACAAATGGTTGCAGTTTCCTGGGCTGAGACTACACTATTAAGCTTATAGGGGAGGGAAAAAAAAGATTAAAAGCAATTAAGTTGAGGTGGGCTTATAAAACAATGAATCAAAAATTCAAAGAGAACAGAGAATGTAATAATTTCTCTGCCATGGCAGTTTCTCTTTGTTATATATGTCTTTATTTTTAACGTGAGTTTCCAGGGTGCTAAACCAATTAAACTGAGGCTGTGCTTAAATATTCTCTCTTAAGACCTATTTTAAAACAAAAAGTGAAACTTGACTTGAAATTAACCTTTCTGAAATAAATAGTTCTGACTTTCTGCTAGGGAATAGGAGAGTTAGCTACTGTCAAACATGCATCTTCTCACAAAATGTACAATTACAATTCTTCAGAATCTGAACAGAGAAGATAAAGGCAACCTGGTTTCAAAACCATAAAATGTCAAGGTTTAAGGTGGCTTTAGGTTTATCTTTAAGGGAGATATATTTTCATCATCTGCCCCTTAGATTTATTTTTTTCTTGGTATCAAATCTGTGTGGGTTTTCTGTCATTAAACTTAAAAATCAACTGTGTGAGCCCAGGGGCGACCAATCTGAGCTACCTGTAGCTCTTCAAAGCTTGGCTAACCTTGTATGTATATTTTGAGAATTTTGGACTCGCTTCTACTGTTTAGAAATGCCATTGCTAATTACATGACACTGTGAATGAAAATAATACATCCTTTGAAAGGCTTAAAATAACATTGCAAGGTAAAGACACAAGAGGGCACTGTAACCAACCCCAGCAATTTGAGAGGTGTTTTTAAAGACCCTTTGTGAGGGTGGTGGGGAAAGATGGCAGAGGGGGAATGGGTGCGAAGGGTGGGCCTTTATCAATGACATTGGTAAGTTCTCACTTCTAATCTCAGCCAAGGCATGCGTTAGCTTCTTTTTTCAATACCAATTTAATGTTATTAATTGTTTTTATATATATAAAAAAAATATATATATATATATATATTTTTTTTTTTTTGCTTTAATGATAGTTGTTCTCTTAAGTGTAACTACATTCTTTGGAGAAGAAAGAGAAGAAATGATCATTATTTATTATACAAAGCAGATAACAACAGTGATTGTGAATGGTCACTGATTGGATGTAGAGGTCAAGTTAGAAAATGTTGACCTGGAATTAAAGTGGGTACTATTAGACATACCAGGAAGGACTCCCCACTCTCATCCAGAATGTCAGTTCTGTGAGGTGTCTGAGTTGGTGTTGGAAAAACTGCTGAGGGCGGAAATGGAAAATAGTTCATTGGCCCGGTTGGTCCCTCACTCTTGGTGGTTCTTTTTGTTGGTTTGTTGGACAGTGTTTGCGTACAGTGGCCCTTTTGCACCAGGACCTAGAGGGGCTTCATGTTCTACTCGCCTGGATTGTAGCTTGTGGTGTTTGAGCGTTTGGGTTACAGACGGTGGCGTTGGGCTCACCTGGATTAGAGACTGCAGTGTGTGAGACCCTCCAGGCGGTCCAGCTGCCGCATTTGAATTGTGCCCTTTCCAGGGCCTGTGTGTTGCTCCCCTCTGTTCACTCCTGTTGTGCGGTGAGATGAGACCACACTGCGGTGTGCCGAGGACCACAGGACCTGAATGCTGGCTACCGCATCACTGACCCTTACTTTACCAAACCTCCAACAATTCTTTGTCAACTGTTCAAAAGCCACCCAGATTTTTGCTAACGGAACAGACATTTTCTGCCTTCAGGGTGACTGAGTGAGGTGGGACATTACCAAAACAACAGTTCCTCACAGAATTCTACCAAGGTTTTGGGTAGATGTTTATTCTTGCCAAATGCATTTAAGATTTACATAAATGCATTGGATCAGGTTTTTTTTTGTTAATATAAGTCTTATTTTAGACTCTAATTCTCCCTTACAACTAGAGCTGGTCTCATTTTGTTCACATTTCCAGATTTTATTTTTACCTAGTTTGAGGGACAGAGTTTCTAGTGAAAATTGGAAAAGCCCCCAAAAGTGACTCTGTAATATCTATTCTGAAAGAACTCTTTGAAAAATATTTTCTTTTTTAGTGGCATCTTTAAAATTATGTGTATGAGTAAATTAACTTTGAGGGCAGCCAAGCGGAACCCAGATGCCAATTTTCCTCTCATATCCAAGTAGATTTTTATACTTTGCCTATATAAAATAAGAATATTTTCTCTGTTACTGGTTTGTTAATGGGTCAGTTGCTGGTAGTTTAATGAAATGGTTTAGAAGGAAAATGTTCCAGGCCATTTTAGGATTGGCCCATATTGTATAGTATTTAAAGGTGTTCAAAAGTTGGTTTGCCGAACATTTTGGATTTTAGTTGCAAGCCAGGCTCATATATACAGCTGTCTATATCCTTTTGTATGAACCTACATAATTGTTCTGCAGATATTTTGAGTCAGTGTCAACTTAAAATTTCTACGTCCCTAAGCCTGCCTTTTATACCCATTGAACGAGAATCTCTAGAGATTGGGCCCATGATCTATGTTTTCAAAACACTCCCCATGCCTTTTATTACTCTAAATTTTGAGGCACAGCATTCTGGGGAGCATACCATCAGTCAGTCTCAGTTAATTACAGCAACTGTATATTTATTTTCCAAGTCCATCATGATTCCAAATATTCTATTTTATAAATGCATCTATGGTTTTTCAATTATGGGCCCAATTTTGGGTTAAGACAATAGGTTATCCGTTGGAATAATAAATGGCCCTTTCCAAATCTATGCTACCTGATACTCCACAACTGAATAAAAGTTTTTGTTTCTGTATTTGTATTGTCTACAAAGTATTACCTTTTGTTTTGTATGCCTAATTTGTAAAAATGCCTGGCGAACTAGGTGAGGTCGTTTTGATTGCAAAGAGCAGAAATCAGCATGAATTAACTTAAGCAACAGAGAGAATAAATCTCCTAGAGGTATTCCAAGGAAGTTTCTGGATTTCAAGGAAGAGCTAACAGTTAAACCTGGGAAATACAGGGAGCAGGGATATTCCAGGGGTTCAACAGCAAATCCTTGTGGACGTTGTCTTTAGAGCCCCGGCAGCAAAGGAATTCTTCTGTAATGGCAGTCTTATTTTATTTGGCTGTTGCTGTCCCCCTCTTCCCAGCCTGACTCAACAGTAAATCCTGATCAGTCCATACCAGTCATGATAATCCCATGTTGTTTGTAGGGATTGGTGTATGGGTGGGCATGGAGCACAGTTTTGGCCAGTGATACGTGAGAGGAGGTCTGCTGGGTGACTTTGGAAAGAAGAAACAGAAGAAATAATCATTTATTTTCTTAACTGGATTAGATGTTGTCATGTCTACATGTGATGACTGGAGCTATGATAGCTATTTTGCAGCCATGAGGAATGCTAGCCAAAATCAAAGCTAACATAACCACATCCCAACTGAAAATTGGAAGGATTTGGGGTCCTTGATATCATTGTGGAATATTATGTAGCTACCTTACCTCAAATATCTTGTTATATGAGAAAATAATTACTCTTCCTATTTAAAGCCATGGACTTGGGGTTTTTTGTTATTCTGCAGCCCAAAGAATCCTAATTGATACTTAAGGAAAGAGTTTCACATTTGAATTGTTTCCAATTCTTGGATATCATGAACACCTATGTTTTTGATGAATGTATGAATGTATTTCTGTTGTGGTGTATATATATAGTGGAAACACAGAGTATGCCCCTCTTTAGCTTTATTAGATAATGGCACACTGTTTTCCAAAGTAGCTACATCAATTTATATTCCCACCAGTGGTATATGAGAGTTCTTGCTGCTTCATGTCCTTACCAGCAATGGATATTTTCCAACTTTTAAATATTTGCCAATACAGTGGATGAAAAATGGTATCTCCTTATGGTCTTACTTTGTTTTTCTCTGATTACTAGTAAGATTAAGCATCTTTTAATACATTTATTGTGCATTTGTATTTCCTGTTTGTGAAATGCTTGTTCATACTTTCTGCTCCTTTTTCTGTTGGGCTATTTTTTTTCTTCTTATATTGATTTGTAAACACTTTTATATGTTTTGGATGCCAAAAATTTATTTGTTATCAGTGTTGCAAACATTTTCTTCCAAATTATTACTTGCCTTTTCATTTTCTTCCTTTTTTTTTTTTTTTAAATGGAGGTACTGGGGATTGAACCCAGGACCTCAGGTATGCTAAGCATGAGCTCTACCACTGAGCTATTACCCCGCTCCTCTGTTTTTTCATTTTCTTTCTTTCTTTTTTTTATAACACCTTTATTGTGGTATTGTTCCTGTACAGTAAAGTCCACATATTTCAGATGTACAATTTGATGAATTTTGATAGATGTATGTACACCAGTGAAACCACTGCCACAATCATGATAGGTAACATTTCCATCACTCACAAGAGGTGTAATTTTTGAATTCCCAATTTATCCCTTCCCACCCCCTTTACCCCCTGGTAACCATAAGTTTGTTCTCTAATGTCTGTGAGTCTGTTTCTGTTTTGTAGATAAGTTCATTTGTGGCCTCTTTTTTAGATTCCACATATAAGCAGTATCTTACGACTTTTCTTTCTTTTTCTTTCTTCACTTAGAATGACGATCTTGATGGTGGTCTTTGATAAGCAAGAGTTCTTAATTTTTATGCAATAAAATTCATCAAATTTCCTCTGTTAGAACTTTGTATATCTTGTTTAAGAAAACTGAGACAAAAATTCTCCCATAATTTCTTCTAAAATTTTAAAAGTTTTGCTTTTTACATTTGAATCGTTAATCCAAATTGAAATTGAGACTTAGGATATGGTATAGAGTATTGAGTCCAGTTTCATTTTTTTTTTTCCTATATGGATATCTAGTTTTCCAGTACTATTAATTGACTAACCCTCCTTTCCTGAGTGGTCTGCAATACCACCTCTCTGCTAGAGCAAGTTTCAACAAACATGTGAGTCTGCTTCTGGACTCTCCATCCTGTTTACCCTACAACAATGCCGTAGTGGCTTAGTTACTATAGCTTTGTATTAAGTGTTGATATCTGGGTAGAACAAGTCTCCTCACTTTGCTATTCTTCAAGAGTGTCTTAGCTATTCCTAACCTTTGCTGTTCTCTATATGATTTTAGAATCAGCTCACCAAGTTCTATTGACAAGTTCTATCAGGATTTAAATTGGAATTATATCGAATTTTTAGATCAATTTGGAGGAAATTTACACAATTATGAAACTGAGTCTCTCTGCCTATGATTATCATAGTTTTCTTCTTTCTATTTATCTTCTTTAATATCTTTCTGTTGTTTCATAATTTTGTCTATTAAAATCTTACACTTACGTGTAATGTTAATTCTTGGATAATCTGCATTTTTTGTTCTTATCTTTTCTCTTTGTTGCTGGTATATAGAAATAAAAATTCAGTTTTTATATTTATCTTGTATAAAAAAACCCTGATAAACTCTCTAATTCATTCAATAATGTCTATAACTTACTACCTTTTCTTATCTTATTGTACAAACTAGATCCTCCAGTGCAGTGTGGAACAGAGTGGTGACATCATCAGTTTGTTCTAAGTTTACAGAAAATGCTATTATTTCACTATGGAGTATAGGGTTTCCTATGTGCTAATGAAGTTTCCTATTCCTACTTTGCTAGGAGGTTTATCTATTTAACTTACAAAGAGCTGCTGAATTTTACTGATTTTTTTTCCATCTCTCAGTATGATAATATAGTTTTTCTTCTTTATTCTATTAATCTGACTTTTGTAGAGTAAACATTTTATAAGTTTGAGTCTTCTGATCTATTAACATAATGTATTTCTCCATATACTTATGTCATCTTTAATGTCTTTCAATTAACTTTTATAATTTTCTCTATACAAGACTTATATATTTTGTTTGATTTATTTCTAGATGTCTTTCCTTTTTTACAATATTTTAAATGATAAATATCTTTAGAAATACCTTTGCTGTCTGTCTCTGGATTCTAGAAATGTGTTGACTTTGTGGGGGAGGGGTCTGGATTTTTAATAACTTGTCTGTATGTTCTTTTATATTTTCTATGTAGACAATTATATCCCCTGAAAATATTGACAGTTTAGTTTCTTGTTCTCCCTTCCTCCCCTCATGTACCTCCAGTACAATACTGAACTGGAAGCAGTAACAATAGTGGGCATCCCTGTCTTATTCATGACTTTAGAGAGAATTACTTTAATTTTTCACATTTAATGTTTGCTCTGTGTAATTGGTAGATATCTTTTATAAGAGTGAAACTTCCTCCCTGTTTCTGGTTTGCTAAATATTTTTCAAAATCATGAATTTTTCTTGCTGTATATCAAATCTTTTTTCTACATTGATCAAAATGTTCATGTACTTTTTCTCCTTTATCCTGTTCATATGGTAAAGGTAACAAACGTATGTTGAACTAACACTTATTTCCTGAAATAAATTTAACTCTATCGTGGCTTATCTTTCTCATACATTGCTGGATTCAGGATGCCAATATTTCACCTGTAATTTGTAGATCTATGTTCATGAAAAAAAAAAATTGCCCTGTGAATTTTCTTTCTTCCATTGCCCTTGTCTGGTTCTGGTATCAAGGCTATACCAGCTTCATAAAATGAGTTAGGTAGTATGCTCTGTTTTTCTATTCTCTAGAAGAGTTGAAGACTGAAAGTCTCTTCCTTCAGTGCTTGACCATTTGTCCTTGAGCTTTTTAATTTGACTCCTCTCATCCCATATTCCCAGTCATCCTCCCCTCTCTCTATTTGTTCCCTCCTGCTGCAGTCACTTTCTTTTTCCGTAAAGAGTTTCTTTGACTTAAAAGCACCAAGGAAATTGGGCTGAAGCCCAGGTATTAGGATATTTTAACTGATGTTCTTAACATTTCCAAATATAACATTTCTTTGTGTTTAGTGTGACTAATTAGTACTGCCTAGATGTGGAAAAAAAAAGTCTTGCAGTCATTTAAAATAATACTGATTGTTAAATGAGAATTTCAATCCTCTGTTGATAACTACCTATTTTGAAATATTTTTGAAACCAATTCAGTCACATTCATAACATGGTAATCTAGACCTCTGTCTTGTGACATTCAACAATGAAGGGAAACAATTCAGCTATGTAAAGAACACGTCAAAATTTCATGGGGGCAAGAGACTTTTCACAAATAAGCTATGATGATTTTCCAGGTTTTGCTATAAACCTATAGTTCTATGCTTTATATTTCATAGATATGTATCCTCTCTTGTTTTAAATAGCACAAATGCAATTTTCTTGATGGAACATTATTTCTAAATGGTAAAGATTACTTTAATTCTCTGTAAGAAAAATCTGGGACTTTTTTTCCCTTTATTTTTGTTGAAATGTAAATATCTTTAAAACATCCATATCAATTTGATTTCTTTTCTTCTAGTGACTTAGTGGCTAAATACCAACTGCTCTTACAAAATGCAAATGTCTTATTCAAAATATAATTAAATTATAGCATACACAGTTTATAAGCAATTATACTTACATAATGTGTATAATTTGGAATTTTTTGGTAGAAAGGATAAATGCATAGCTACCACATTAGAATAAGAAATATTATAGTTCTTTTTTTGGAAATAAGATACAGTAGAGCAAAAATACCATTTCTAGGTAAGAGTATAAAGTAAGTAAAGTAGGTCTCTCTGAAAGAATACCAGTATAGCCTGCCTCTGTGGGAAACCTACGGGGTCCTGCCACTTAATTAGGTCATTTTATACTGAGAACATGCACCAATCTCAGAATCTGGATTAATTCTGTGGTTATGTACACTTATTGTTAAGGTTACTAAGGTCTGTTTTGTATCACTTCTTGTGAGCAGTCTTTCCTCAAAAAACCTTGCCTAAACTGGATTATTAAGAAAAAGGTTTCTGAGTTTTTATAGGTTTAACCAGAAACCTCATTTTTCTCCATCCTAGTGTTGGTAGACATTGTGATGAGTTACCGGATCCCTATTCAGGAAGAACTTTGTATTCGTTTCCTAGGGATGCTGCAAAAAAAGAGAAGAAAAAAAAAAAAAGCCACAAACTGAATCATTTAAAACAACAGAAACTTAGTTTCTCCCAGTTCTAGGGGCCAGTTGTCTGGAATCAAGGTGTTGGCAGGACCTCACTTCCTTTGAAGGCTCTAGGTTGGAATATTTCCTTGTTTCTTTCAGCTTCTGGGTGGCTCCAGACCCGTTTTCACAGGGACATTTCCCCTGTGTCTCTGGCCTCTCTTCTTCTGTCTCTTATAAGGACACTTGTTATTGGATTTAGGGGCCATCCAGGTAATCCAGGATGATTTCATCCTGAGATCTTTGACTTAATTACAGCTGCAAAGATGCTTTTTCTAAATGAGGTTACATTCACAGGTTCTGGTGGTTAGGATGTGGACATATCAATGTTGGAGTGAGGGGGTGTTACTATTCAATCTGCTGCAGACTTACTCCCCCAGCTACTGGTAGGACTCTTAGAAGGCTGTCTCCACTGTCAGCTCCCTTTGAGGATTGCCTCTTTGGGAAACTGCCTTGTGCAAGGTTTCCTTCTACAGGAAACTCACATCCCAAACTGATCAAAGTGGATATAAAGGCCAGGCCCCCTTGGTGCAACTTGGAATGACTCTGCAAGACTTTCCAGTCCCAGAGTCCCACTGTGGTTAGTGGAGGCTTTCATTCAGGCTGCACCAGAGCTCATCTTCTCTACCTGGTCATTCTCCTCCTCTGCACGCCCCCCGCCCCTCAACCCACCCCTACCCCATCTCTTGATTCTGCTTAACAGGAAACCCAGCCTGAAACATTCTGAGAAAATTTACCCATTCATTTATTCACTCATTTATTGATTCACTCATTCAATTTATTTAATTATATCAATAAATATTTATTAACCACCTACCATGTGCCAGCTGCTTTCTTTCACAAGCATGGCACAGGGAACATATTTGAATCTTTCTCTGGTAAATCAGGATCTCTTGGTGCCCAAAGCTGACCATTCTGGGGCCTCATTTGTTAGTTATAGATACTAAGGACTTAGGAGAAGACCTCACAATTTGTCTTGGAAGTTCTCTTCTGTTTTGAATAAATGCCAATGTGACATAAGCTGCTTTTGCTGTGAGTTTCAGCCCCCCCCCCAACAAAGGGACCCATAAAATCCATCAACTGAGTGTCCTGATCTATCAGGGTTTGATTCTAGACTTTGTGTTGTTTTAGGCCCATCTCTTAACCTTATTAAATCTCATTGTAGAGATAAGGAAAGAAGTGGAAATAATGGCAGATTCCTAGCATTGGAAGCATCACAGGTTACAGAAGGACAAAGTACTGTCAGAACCAAGAAGTCATGTGGGAGCCTGGCTTCCTTTTACTGCAGGCGGAAAATCTGAGAGTTCATCGCACAGTTGCCTGAATCATGCAGAGTCTGTGACTTTTATCTGATTGTTTTATGTAGGAGCAGTTGTATCTCCATCTAGTTGATAAACTCCTTTGGGACAGAATTTGAATCAGTGTCTAGAAAAATAAGAGATGGGTTTTGAATAAGTAATTGACTGATCAATCCCTCTTCATCCAGCAGAACACTTCAATCATGTGGATAGAGTCTTAATTTTTTATATGCAAAAACCTCTAGAAAAAATCCAATAATCTCTCTCATTATTCAAATCCTAGGCTTACCAATGATCACTGTCAAGGAGTTTCTCTTAAAAATATAACCTGGCCTTGCTGAATAACCCAGAAATGTCATAAATATGCACAAAATTTGTACTAGCCCTGTTCCTTCATAGGAAGTTCACAGATAAAAAAGCAGGTTAGAAATAAAATCAGCACCATTTTAAAATGTGAATGTTTAAATAGCTACTTAATCATTATTATTTTTACTCCACCTCATTCTAAAAAATATTTGAGGTCCAATATATTGAAAAAAAAGAATGAGAAAACTGAGGTAGAAAATAAGATACAGCTTAGGGTAATGGTAATATCCAACGTTCATGACATTGCTAGTTGTAGACCTAAAATAAGGTTCTGAGCATTCCAGTTAATTAATAACAGTTGTAATAAAGTGGTGCAAGTTCCCCAATCATCAGAATCTGTTTCAACCCAGATGACTAATCTAAGCCAATCACAGTAATCCTATCCCTCTTGTCAGGAAGTGGATTAATAATGTATATGATCTATGTCTGGCAAAACAGATGTAGGAGAAAGGCTTCTGGGAATGAGAGAAATTTCCAGGAAAGGTCTTCTCATTCTTATTCTTAAAGAAGAGAAAAATTCATGGTCTCTTTCTTCCTCTGAAATTGTTTTGCTTGTATATGATGCCTGGAACTGATAAGCTATCTTGCTGTCTGCCTTAGAATGAAGCCAAAACATAGGACATTGGGAGTTTGGTAGGGGAGTGGGGGTGGAGGATGGGAGTGGTGGGGAGTATGGGGTCAGGGCAGAGACAAGGGAATCTCTGTGAAGAGGAGTCAGGACCCTGACACACTGCCCTAAGGCCACGTGTCCTGTGGACCTCGGGTTATGTTACTTATAACATTTTCTGTGTTTAAGGCAACTTGGGTTTGGTTTTGTTGTTTTTTTGTTTTTTTTTTTCCTGTCACTTGCAGCCAAAAGCATCCTAAATGGTTTAAAAGCAGCAGTTAAGGGTAACACCTTGAAATCAGGCAAACCTGTTTCCAACATTTAACTTGTTCTATGTAAACTTGAAAATGAATGAAAATCTTTAAACATCAGTTCTTTCACCTATATATTATGGTATTTAATACTTACTATACAGAGTTATTGTACAAATTTAGTGGAGAAAAAAAGCCTGTGAAATGTTTAGCACAGAACCTGATGCATTGTAAGTGCTAAATAAAGAGGATATTGTAACACTAAGGAGAAACAGATAATTAATACCTAAGAGATTGGCTCTTTGAAATGGCAATCGAACTGTCTCAGGCTGTAATTCAGGCTCTTTTTTTTTTTTTTTTTTTTTTTTAATTCAGGCTGTTAATCTGCCTCTAGTGAGGGTGGAAGACAATTGATCATTTCTTGCTTGTATAATTCATTACAATTGTGGGAGGTCATTATTAGGGTCTCATTTGTTAATCTCAACTAAATATCTAAAACCAAAACTATGAACTGTCTTACATCCAGTTAATTTGTGTCCTTACTGAAGGAACACAGTAGGGTAGGACTTGAATGTCACCATCACGTGTCCAGTAAACAGTCATCAGGATGGTCTTTACTGTGTCAGCTTTCTGGGCTTCAGTCTCATTGTCTCTACAGATGAGCTCTTTTCAGGTAGGTGCTACTGATGCCAGTGACCTTTGGTGCAAAAGATTTTTCCCTCTTCCAACCTTGCAGAACCAAATCCTTTAGAGCCAGCCCCCGCCACAGACTATGACAAAACTGTTATGTTATTTCCAAGGGACTGTATATGGTCAGTCACTAGGCCATCTCCAGCCAGTCCAGTGATCTCCTGGCCCTAAATCCTATCCATTCATCTGGAAAAGGATCTCAATTTAATGCTTTAGGATCCAGCTGACTATCCAAATACCCAACATTGCAGCAGCAACAAGGGTTGGGAAGGGTGGATATGGGAAGAGGTGGGAGCTGAGGGGGAAATATAGCTGCTTGCCCTGAACAAGTCTCTCTTGTCCATAGACCTGCTTTTTATTTTTCTCCAGGAAGCAGTGAAAAATGGCTGTTTCTTGGGGACAAGGATTATGTCTTCATTGGTATTGTTCATTGCCTGAAAGTGTTAAGAATAGTTAGTTGTTGTTCTTATGAATTTTAAAATAAAGTTTAAGTGCCATTACCTTCAAAATAAAGGCATAAGCATATTTTCTTTTAAATAAAGGGCATAACAAGATAACTTACTTTTTAAAAAATTTCTTTTTGTTTTTGTTACTGTTTGTTGAATACTGTTAATTTAGAGGAGAAAGAAAGAGTGGTTCCTCCCAAGCCTCCACCAGCACCACCATGAAGTTAAAAGGCTGAGTGGGTGCCAGGGGACTGAGCCCTGAACCCCAGTGAGGCCTCTGTGGCCACACTTAGCAGGAAGCAAGGGGCCACCAGTAAAGCTATTTTCTTTCAAATGGAGTATGCCACCTTGGTGAGGATGATCAGGAGCGCCAGCCACAGTGAACTGAAGAGCAGAGGCCCTTCTCCAATGTCCTGGTGGTTCTTTCATAATCTCAAGGGAAGAGAGGGGGTTGGAAAATTACTGAGATTAGATTCCTTCGATTTTAAGAGAATAATGGCTAAGCCAAAATTAATTCTAGCTAGAATATTATATAACACTTCCTGTTATATTTTAATTTTTTAAATTATGCAAATTAAAAATAGAGAAGCCAAATGAATGTAAAAATCACACAGATCCCACCACTCAGAGATCACCACTTAACTTTTTGGTGATTACTTATCCTAAAAACAAACACACACACCTATACGTATATTCATATATGTAGATCATACGTATATACTGTTGTATAAACTGGGCTTTTTTTTTTTTCACACAGCATAACATTGCAAATATATTTCCATATCAACAAATACATTTCTGTAATTATATTTCTGCATTATAATTTTAATAGCTACATAGTATTCCATTATATAGAATCTATGTTCTATATTATAAATAATGTACACAATCAAATCATTAGTATAGGATTTTTAGGCTTTTCCAGTGTTATTTTTGTTATAATCAATAGCACTATGATTGTAACTAAATTCCTTTAAACATCCTCATTCAACTCCTAATTTCCTTAAATAATTTCTGAAAATTGGAATTGCCGATTCGAAGTGTACAATGTTAAGTTTTTAAATACATATTGCAAAAATTCAAGAGGCACATTTAAATATTTTTATGAATTATACTCTCTACTTAGAGAAAATTTTATTGATCTATTATATTGTCATACCAAAATTTTCACTTCACTTTTCTATGCTTAACAGATTCATAACAAGGTTACATTATGATGGCAATGTATTTACTACTCTGAATAGTAATAGGTCTTATTTCTGCTCAGTTAAAATTCTTTCATTTACCAGGTGCTTACTTTCTTGAATTTCTTCTACACTTGGAATTTCAATAATTGGGTTTGTAGCCCAATCTTTTGGTCTACTAATATAGACAAATCTCTCTAGTAGTTGTATTCATTTTTTCATTAAATTGATCATATTGCATAGAACCATTAGCTGTCACTATTTAAATTAAGTGAATTTAAATTAGAATAGCTAGGCTTTTTTGATGTGCAAATTTACTTGTAAAAGCTATGTCCACATAGCAGTTAAATGCTCAGTCTTTTGATATTAGCACAGCATGAAAAGCAACAGTTTTTATATTTTGGTAGCACAGATTTTTAAAAATATGCATATATATGTGTACATACATTCTAGGGGTATGCTTTATTGCTTACAGATATGGAATAAATTATTTAACTACCAAGCCAAATATTTGCAAATGTGTTTTGCTGTTGCTTCTAATCTGTATTAAAAAAAACTACTAGCTCGATGCACCCTTCTCTGCTGTCTCAACCTTAGGAAACAAGAGTATAATTTAGCACTTTGCTTGATGATTAACTCTGTCCAAAGGCTCAGAAAATGCTTATGGTTAGACAAGGGACAGAATATTTTAACTTTAAATTTCAGGTCAAGTTCACAGCATGGACTGCTTCTTCACTCACACAAAACTGAGAAAAATGTAGAAAAATATGGCCTTTTTAGGGACAACTGCTATGCATGAGTTTCCTTAAGTAAATGTAATGCCAGTATACAAGATGCTTTGAGATAATATGCTAATTCTATATATTTGGGAAGCATTGTGGAAATGGGAATTGGCAAGTCATTTTCATAGGAAAATCTGATTCTTAGAAACAACAAATTGGGCAGTGGTATTATGACTTTAATCATCTGGATGAAACAATGAGATAATTATGTATAATGACTCTCTGCTGTACTTTCAACACCTTCAGGGATCATTTTCCCCCAAAAGTGAACAGAGCCAGCACCACATGGTCTGCTATCAAGCACTGACCTCCCTGATTCAAATGCAAAGTGCTGTTGCAGATGAAATTCACTGGGACAAAATGTTCAATAGAAAGATTACATTTCCAGTGGGGCAGAAAGATATTTGCCAGCATCTCATTAAGGCTCCGATACCAAATCTTGGATTTCAATCAGCATTGAGATAGAATGGCAATAATCCAGCAACAAGAATGTCGCTAGGGCTTTGTTTCCTGTAGCATTATGCATTTTCCCCATCTACAATAAAATCTTGAAAATTTTTCCAAGGGAATAGATATGGAAAGAAATAACCTTGTAGTCATTTTAATGTCAGGCACACAACGCATTCGGTGAAGCCTCTGAGGACGGATAACTTTGCCTCTCACTAGGGGAGGAGAAGGTGACATCATTTACATTTAGCTCAACACATGAAAAAGCCTGAAATTCTCTGCACCGTAAATGTAGCATCAATTCTTCCACCTTTGCAGCCCCACCTCCCGTCATTAATATAGTCCATCCATTTTATTGCCGGCATTTTATTCTTTTCCCATAGAAGTAATTTACTGACTTAATGGAAATGTGAGAGATTTGCTTTAACAGATTTTATGAATTTAAGCAAAAGGTCCTGCTGAACATTTCCCTCTGGAGAGAGGTTATTCTTTGGCCAGGAGGCATTTGTAATAGTTCAGTAATCAAAAAAGATTTGCCTCGGACTTGCTAATTTGCTCAGTCTCTTAAGTAACAAAAGGATCTAAACTCTGCCTCTCAATTTAAAGTGAGCCCATAAAAGCTTCCAGCTTAGCGAGAAAGCTAAGAATCCACGATCTGAGCTTTTAACCCCATTTCAATTTGTGCAAGTGTAATATCATTAGGGAGTGATTTCTACTTTGGGGTGGCTGTGGCTATTTTAGTTCTTTATCCAAGAGGTGGTGAGGTGGGAGCGCACTTTGAAGCAGACAAACTGCCGCAGAAATAAAGCTTGATCCCCCCCAGGGATCAGAAGCTGGGAACACAGCAAATTTCACGGGAAAGTCTCTTTCCCGTGAAATTTTTGGTTAAATGAAGCCAGGTAAGGACCCTAGATTGGGTTTTGATTAAGAGGTGGAAAATTCAACTGTATTTTCTTAGTTTACATGGCTGCATCTGAAAAAGACATGATCAGGCAGGACACTGTGTCCACAGCTGTATCTCCAGCATCTAGAAGAGTGACAGGCACTGGGATGCTCAGTAAATATGGAATGAACTGTAATAGAACAGAGCCATTGTCATGGGACATTGTCAATATCAGGGAGAGACACTGTCGCTTTGCCTCTGGTTGTGTCCACAGCCTGCCGTTCTTTGGCTTCTTTGGGCCGGTTGCTCCAGCTCCTCCTGCTTCTAGACACCTCTTCCTAAAACCAGCTAATGAAACTGCACAACCTAATGGGGAAATATGTAATGAAGATTAAGGCCTCTTAACCCAGAAAACAAGTAGAAGAAAACTAACCTATAAATTGAGAATCTTGCCCAACAACCTTGGTACTTAAAAAAAAAAACAAAAAAACTACACAATTGAGAACCTAGGATAACCATATTTGCTGGGATTCCTGAGATGGTTCTAATTTTTTAAATCTTGCCTCACTGCCCCTTAACTTATTGCCTAATCACGTGCTCATTACAATTAGGCCTGAAGGTAGTGAACCAACAGGAAGGAGGGAAGAGAGTTTTGCCAAAGTTTAATTGAAGTAAATTATCTTCTCTGTGTATGAGAATTATTTACAATCCCACCAAGCAAGCATGGGCAGCCCCCCACAAATAAGGTAAAAGGGTTACTAATGCAAGCACAGGTTGCTCAGCGTCTTCTGATATCCAAGGTGGTATCAGTAGTAATGAGACTAGTTATGGTTGGTTTGTAACATAAATGAAGTACCAACTGGAAAGAAAACATGGCACACTGAGACAACCAGGAATAGGTCAGCTTGACAGAAACACAAGCCAGATTATTTCCTTATCAATACTCTCTTCATCTCTGTTAAACGTTCTTTCAGAGTTTGAGGAGAGACTAGAAAAATTAAACCAAGGTATCTTCCCAACTTTGGGCAAATCCCCACATCTTCCTAATTTCTGCTTTCCCTACCCACCACGCCTTCAATCACCACACCTTATAAATGTGCATAATAAAAATCTGTTGGTTTGAATTGAACTCTTCTGAATACCTTCACCTGTGTTAGCTCTTCCCAAAGGAGTCACTGGGTGCCTCTTAAAACTGGTCCACGAAGGTGACTTTGACCAGGTTATATGTGAACAGTATACTCTAAGAAGTTCTGACAACTTTGAGCAGCCTGGTTAGCAGGTCGTGGCTTCTGTCTTCTGGAATCTATAGCTTACATAACACCACCTTCTCTTGGCTTTTCTCCTACCTACCTTTCTCCATTACCTTTTTATAATCACTCTCTAAGACCTGTTCCTTGGATGTTGGTATTCCTTGGGGTTCCATATGGGGCTCTCTTCTCTTTTTATGCACATTAAATCCAAGGCATTGTTATCCATATCCATCTTCAGCTATCATTTATCTATGTGTAAGACTCCCAAATCTCTGTTTCTAGCCCAGCATCTCTTGAACTGCAGATCCATATACGCACTGCCTGCCAGACACCGCCATCTTGATGCCCACTACTTCTCAAGTTGAACATTTCCAAACTAAGTTACCAGTTTTCCTCTTCTCCTATGTTCCCTAATAATATCCAGTTACCCAAGAGATTGGATTCTACTGGAGAAGAGATTCCTTTCTCCTCACCTTACATTTCCTTGTGGTGGGATCTCTTTCAGAGCAGCACCCCTGGCCTATCTCCATCTCTTCCCTTACTCCTCCCTGTAGGAGGAAGAGAGAATTATCTAACTGGTAAGTCTGAGAGGAAAAATTGGGTATACTCAGCTTCCTCCTTCCTCTCTTCTTTCTGCTTTCCTTTGGCTGTTCTCTGCTGTGAGTTTTATAGAAGTAACACCCTCCTCCCCAAGGAGACATGGTGCTATTTGGGTCTGCCAGTGACTGACTGGGTAAGGCTACCTAGTTCAGAGGTGAATATTAGCACACCACATTATCCAACAACTTTGACAATAATAAGGTGATGTTTTGATCTCCACTTGCCTGACTTCCCCTCTATCTCTGACTCTCTGACTTTCTGACTCTCTGTCTCTCTCTCCCCTTCTCTCTTAAATGGTTCTACTTTTGAGTGAGGGAAAAGGAGTGTTATGGATCTACCCCATCAAATACAATGCCTTTAAAGCATTCTAGATTCCTCCATCTCCTCTACTCCTCTGTATCCAATCTGTTCAAAATAAAGGGCAATGTAGAGATATGGTCCAATAAGGGGTGCTAACTATTATTAGAATTAATTAGAAATATGGTGCAAATTAACTCAGGTTTCCACATGCAATTTCTTATATAAGTGGCAAAATATACACTGTTCCCATTCCTGGAAAATATTGCCCTTGACTAGTAAAAAAAGAAACAAATCCACGCACACTCCTTGCAGGCGTTGTTCTAATCTCTGTTGAGTGATGAAGCCAGGAGTTGTAGTTAGTTGAAATCCAAAACTTAATAATGCAAGGTTGTCTACCAGAAACAAGTGGTTTATTCTATTATTTGAATTAAAACCCCTTTACTGGGTCATCCGATACTCTCCCCCTGATACTTTGCCCCCCACCCTGCTTTACCCTTCTCCACCCTGTTTTCTGCCTGAAGAGGCTGACCTGCAACAGTTCACCTCCTGTGCTCTCTGTAGGTTTGACTAACGGGCAGCCCCAGGAAGAGATCAGAGTGAGAGTGACATTAGGGTGCTTATTCCCTAGTTGCTTCCCTGTAAGATACACTGAGCTGCCTGGGTTCCCAGGTAGAAAGTCACTGCTCCTCTCAAAGCAGCGCACACCCTAGGGTCTTCTCTCAGAATCCTGTTATTCTCCTTCCGCTCATCTTTCAAACCTCAGGGGTGAGGACAGCTCTATAGCTATGCGCTACCTGCTGGTTCCTGCAGTATCACTCATGGTTCTTTCATAAACCCCAACCCTCATGCCCGGGAATGTTACGGTCCGTTTGGTAAATAAACCCTCTTTTGGATTATCTTAATTTGAGTGTGTCATCTCTTAGCCCACTGACTCTGCTTTAGTCACTGAAAGTAAATTAAGAAACAAATTTCATCTTTAATTGTATTTGTATTCTAATTGTATTCATAGAATATCACTTTGTTCCTAAACTCATTCAATAAATGTTGAACCAAATTACTCTACTGCTCTGAACTCTCACGTGTGCCCTGCCCTGGAATCTTACTGATTCTACCTTGTAAGTATTTCTCAACTCTATTCCCAGCTCTCCCACTGTCTTTCATCTCATCATTTCTCACTTAAATTACTAACTGGTCTCCCTACCTCTCTCTGTTCTTGGTTTGCCCACCCATCCATCTTTGAACAGCTACCAAAAGTATGAACATGTTAAAATTAGAACATGTTAAGCCCACTGCTTAAAAGTGCATCAGTGGTTTTATAAACAAGTTTATACTGTATAGCACAGGGAACTATATTTGGTATCTTGTAGTAGCTTACAGTGAAAAAGAATGTGAAAACAAATATATGTATATTCATGTATGACTGAAACATTGTGCTGTACACCAGAAATTGACTATATTTCAAAGAAAAAAAAAGTTCATCAGTTGTCTTCTATTGCCATCAAGATAAAACCCGGACTCCATAGCATTTGTAACGTGAGCCCTGACTCAGTTTCCACCATCCTGCGCAGTGGGCATCTCCAAGACGTGGACTGTGGAACCAGAAGGCAGCAGTTTGCACTTTTGTTTTTAAACATCAGAACCTTTTTTTCCTAATAAATTAAAACCCCAATATGGAAGATAGGTAAGACCAGCATTTTATCAGCATGGATTTATTTTAAACAGTCTGCTTTATAACATTTAACATTTACTTATAAAGTTAATCAAAGAGCACATTTTAGATGAACACGAACATGTGAAACTGGGGTTAATAGTTGAGAGTTGCCGTCAGCAATGTAAACACTGAAGAAATTTGAATCAGAGGCTTATGGACTTCCTAAAATACTACTGTATACAGATTCTGGGTTCTCTGGAACACAGTTTGACAAACACTGTTTCAGCATCAAGTTCTTCCCACAAGGCATGCCATTCTCAGCCATACCTGTCTAAAGGCTGCTAAGGATACCACGTTCTCTGACATCACACTCCCTGTGTCCTTTGTATAGAAGACATGCTTTCTGAGAAGGTTAGGTTCTCCCTGAGGGGTTTAATATCCTCACCTAGTTGATGAAAACTTTTCCCTCTAGGACCACCCACCTCTCTCTTGCCAACTCTTCTTTGTCCTGTTGTCTCACTTGATGTTAAAATTTTGGTGCATTTTCCTCTAGTTTCTTCTCTGCACAATTGTTTACAAGTGATTGAGACCATCTATATACAAACTTATATTCTTATTTTTTTCACTTGCCATTTTAACAGAAGATTTTCTCGCATCATCACACTCTTCAGAAGCATCGTTTTTAACAGGTAAGCGTTTCTACCATGATGCCTGTACCACAATTGATGCCAATTATCCGGTATAGTTAGACATCCAGATTGCTTCTAATTGTTCACAATTATTTTAAGAAGTCACAAAATGCTTTGTAAATACTCTTTTTAAAATTATTTTTTAGGATGCACTCTCAGGTATAAAACCAACTCTTTAATGATGCAAAACATTTTTCAAGCACTGAAAATTATTTTCCTAAAGACAGCAACAAGAACGTGCACATTTAACTGAAAGCATCTAAGAGTGTTTGTCCAACTATTGAGGCCTAGGAGTTTTACAGAATTACTAACTTGACAGTTACAAAATTATATTTCCTTGTTTAAAATTGCATATCTTTACTACTAGGGATTGGACATTTTCATACACATTAGCCATTTGTAGTTACTCTGTTATAAACTGTCTTTGTCTTTGCCTATTTATTTCCTAGTTTACTAGTAATTTTTCTATGATTTCTAAGAGTTCTCTGAATGTCAAAAAATAATTTATACGTAGACCATTCATTGATTTTAATACACGTTTCACTACAGAGTTGCTTGAAAATAATATGTTGGGCATCACTCCTAAGTTTCCTTGTTTGTTTTATTACAATGTGAAAAGTGAGATATATGATGTCTAGACTGTTATAATTGTAAATCTGTAAGGTCCAAAGTAATAAGTGCCACTAGAATTACCTTGTAATTCATCCAAAATTCAGTGACTATTTCTTGAGTGTTCACCATGGGCTAGATGCTGTTTTCGGGGCTGGGGAAGCAATGGTGCCAAGCAAGACAGGGGCCTGCACCCCTGCAATTTACTGTCTTTACTTGGGTACCTTGACAGTCTAGAATACATCTGAGAATAGTCAAATCAATGGCACAAACACTGTTCGTTCGAAATTCTACAATAATTCAGAGAAAAGCTTCTTGGGCAGTGAGTTAAAACAGTGAGGAAGCTGTTAGTGAGGAGTTATGGACAGCACCCAGTGACAGCTGATGTGATGACCTCCAGTCCCAAAGTCCTAGAAGCCAAAAGTTGGGATCTGACTCCACCTGCTCCTTCATTCCTACTCCAGCCTCTGAGGTTAACTGGTCCAAGGCCAGGGAAACATAAAGACTCTGGGATCCACAGCTCTGTGGCTCTGCCTCAAGTCACCCTTGATGCCAATCCAGTTCTCACCTTCTCTCTTCTAGCAACTGACTCCTTTTTGCAGGTCCCTGCCTGCCACCCCAATTCTGGGAACCCCATTTTGTGTCTCCACCCCCGGCTTTCCTCACCACTACCTAATCTGTTAGTTCTCTGAGCCCGCTGCTGTCTTGATTGAACCTTAGTCCCTGTGGCTGGATTCTCCTTTCCTGCTGCCACACTTCCCTCAGGAAGGCCATCTGTCTGAATCTGATGTTAGCTAGAGTCACGCTTGCTGCAACCCGCCGCCCAGCACCACGGATATCTTTCTGTTGCCTTCAGGCAATATTTAGGGGATGGAATCAATAGTGAGAGATGTGGATGATATGAAATCTGAAAAGGATGATTTTGCAGGATTGTGGCTTGGATGACTAAAGGAATCATGGTTTTGTTCAGTGAGTCAGGTTTGCTGGGAAAGATGACAGGTCAGTTTTAGATATGTTGAATTTGAGGTGCCTGTAGGATCTCCAGGATATATCCAGTGGAGAGTTGGATATTGGCTTGGGAGCTCAGGAGATAGTGTTATATATCTATATGGTATGTGTATGTATGTATATGTATATATACATATATATATATTCATACATACACATGGACAACATTTTAAAAGCGCAGCATCTGTCAGAGATCTAGATTTCTATATTCATGTATAGCTGAGAAGCTCACTGAGCAAATCAAAGTTCTTTTCCCATTATGCAAATCTGTACATGTTGTTAATCAACAATTCTGTATAATTAGAAGCTCATTTCTATGTTAATGTAGAAAGTCTTAGCCACCCTGAAATTTGCCTAAAGTCAGTAAGGTCAAATGTTGAATAAATATTTATTCAAAGAGGAGCATTACATATCAATGCTTCTAACCTGAAAATTAATCAATCTGAGTCTGGTTTGGGCTTTACATATGGTTTATGATTGTTTAACTATGTATTTTACCTGTCAGTCATTGTTGTTTTCTACCCATACATTTGAAACACAAATATGGAATATCCAAGAGTAACTTTTATAAAATGATACAAGATTTGATTCTACCACAAGAAATTAAATCAATACGCAGAATTCTGTGGGGAAAGGTATCTCCCTACCACACTTGGGGGTATATGCTCCTTTAATGGGGCACTCATAATTCCCATTAGAGTTAATGGGAGTTGCGTGTGTGTATCAAGAGGCACGCAAGCCTTGCTGTCTCTATCAGAAAATGATTCCTTTTGTGTTGATCTCCCAGCTGTGTTTTCATTCTGCCTTTTAAAACCATTACACCTAACAGAGTTTTGAGTGCATTATAGGTAACTTTAAGAAGATGCCATTATCTCCTCTCTCTTAACCACATAATAGAGGGTAGAAAAGTGAAGGCACAGTATATACACCACGCTGGGGAGAAGAAACTTGCCTCGGATTTTTGAACCCTCAGCCTATTTTCTGTAATGCTCGGTGGTGAATCACTCTTAAGTGCTCCATCATTCACTCGGATATGTACTTCCTGCCAAAGGTTACCAGATTACAAAAGTACCCTCAGCTCAGAAGGAACTCATAATTCACCATCACCTTATTTTGACACTAAGAGAGAAAATATGTGCATCATGACAAGTAGAGGAAATAATGAAAAAAAAAAACCTATATTAAGTTAACAATGCAGTAAACACTCGAAAGGGAAAAATACAGACTAGAACAATAATGAGGATAATAGAAAAGTAATGCTTTTAAATTATGAGGAGAGATTTGCTGGTCAGCTCATGAACACTTTCTTGAGCGAAGATAGTTTCTTAAAGAGCTTATCTTAGGCATGAGAGGAAATGGGAAAGTTAAGACAGTTCCCAAAGTTGGAAGAAAAATAGTTAGTTGTGCCAACATTTCTAAAAGACAAGGTCAAATACTTTTCCTGAAGGTGAAGTGGAAGTATTTAGAAAATATTAAAAACACAAGTGACTTGGAAGGAGTTGTTACCATGCAGAAGATGAATACCCAGAGGCAGGGTGGTGGAAATATCACGAACACAACCACAGTGAAATTTTATAGGACCTCTGCTTAACCTGTGGAAAAGAGAAATACAGTATTTATGAAAAGGTCCCAGGGAATATGCTCTTTGCCTAGTAAAAACGTCACAAGAATGTATGTATTGAATTTTAGTACATTTTATTACAGCAGAGTTATAACCAAACAAGTCACATTTACAGAAAAATACTAAAAGTATAGTTACCAAAAAGCTTCATGTATCACTAATGCGGCTACAACTTCTTTTTTATGACATAATTTCATCATAAACTTTGTATGATGAAGGTCCACATCACAAGGTTATCAACAGTTATAAATGCTATAATTGACTCCTTAGGAAAGACTTTCTGGAGTTCCGTGAATATTCCGTGATGTCCAGATCACTGGGTAACAGGATACTTTTCTAACTCTTTCAAATTGCTTCCTCTTTCAATTTGGTTGTTACATCTTTCAATTTGTATGTTTATTTAAAAGTGCCACAATTTAATATGCTACTTTTTTCTTAACTTCTCTACTGAATATAACCTATATACAGTAAAGAGGACCCTGCTTAAGGTAGAATTTTTTACAGATTATATAAATCCATAACATTTGTATAATTTTACAATATACAGTTGTGCAATGAATTTTTTATAGATTATATACATTTGTGTAACCCTCAACCAGATCACAATATGGAACATTATTAGCACCTCTCACACCTCCCCATTTCCCTTTTAAGTCAATACCCTCATGCCTCAGTAGCTACTATTCTGACTTATATCATTGGTTTTTCCTGCTTTGAAGTTTCATATAAATGAAATCCTGCAGTGTGTTCAATATGTTACTTTTATAAAATTTTCTGTAAGTTGGCATATTGTTTGTTTTGGGGTTTTTTTTGGGGGGGTGAGGAGGTAATTAGGTTTGTTTGTTTATTTATTTATTATTTTTTTAATGGAGGTACTGGGGATTGAGCCCAGGACCTTGTGCATACTAAGCATGTACTTTACCACTAAGATATACCCTCGCCCCCAGTAAGTTGGAATATTGAGTTCAGGTGTAATTCTAGCTATGAATATGTTCAACAAATGCAATTTTTATCTATTTTACTCTCTCTTACAAACTATTCTGAGAAGTTTTAAAATGCAAGCTCCCTATGTCTCCCCCCCAAAGCAAAAAACCCCTTCAGTACTAATGCTTACTATGACTCCTCCTCAGTCCTGCCAGTTTAAGAAGTAGGAATGGCGTAGTGGTTTGAATTAGGTAGTATCTAGAATACTGACCTTTTCTCAGCCATTATAGTCTTTCTAATCAATGCTGATAATGAGTTTTTAAAAAGTGTTAAAAATGAAATGAAATAAAAACTAGTGTGTCTTTTTTTGGTTGTTGCACATCTACATATTTTTAAAAAATTCAAATGGGCCACAGGAGAAGGTCTTCATTTTTACCCTCCATTCGAAGACATCTAACCCTCTTCTCTCAAGATATTTATTATTATTCACTTCTTGTGTATCCTTGCAAAAATGGTACACACATGGACATATTTCTTCTTTTTTACACAAATGGAATAATTCTGTACATTACTTTTTTCAGCTATAAATTATAATGGAGGTCATTTGCCATCAGCACATAGAGAACCACCATGCTGATTTTAAAGGCTTCATGGTACTGCATTCTATGACTACTTTTATTTACTTAATCAGATTTTAGAATTTGAAAAACAACTCTGGCCAGTAATTCTTTAATCACAAAGAGAGAAATTTCAGGACACTAAGAGACAGAAACTAGTTAAAGGCTTTCACATATCCTTTATTCCCTATTAAGTGGATGGAAATTCCAAACAATATCTAGGTATTTCCCACACCACTTTCAGCTTCCTGCTTGAAAGCAGGAGTCTTCAGTCCCTCCAACCCAGAGCTGACATAGTTCCGTGGGTCAAATAACAGCAGAAGAGTTTGCTATGGTCTTAGAGAGATGAGGCTCCATAGAATAATCTTGGCTACTCTTCCAATGAAAGGAGGAAGTATTCTGACCTTTTAAAGAAAGCAATAGTTTCAAGACTGAAGGTTTTCCCCCTAAGATCAGGAACAAGGCAAGGGTGCTCTCTTTTATCACTTTTATTCGACATCATATCAGAAGTTCTAGCTAGAGAAATTAGGCAAGAAAAAGAAATAAAAGGCATCCAAATTGGAAAGGAAGAAGTAAAACTATCTCTATTCACAGGTGACATAATCTTATAATATTTAGAATAATCCTAAAGAATCTACAAAAAAACTTGTTAGAGCAAATAAACAAATCCAGCAGTTTCAGGATACAAGATTTACACACAAAAGTCACTTGTATTTTTATACATTAGCAATGAACAATCCAAGCAGGAAATTTAAAAACCAATACACTTACAATAGTATCAAAAATAATTAAATACTTAGGTAAAATTTAACCAAGGAAGGCAAGACCCATACACTGAAAAACAAACAAACAAAATTACTGAAAGAAATTAAAGAAGGATTAAATCGATGGAAAGATACTCCATGATTATAGATCGGAAGACTTAATATTGTTAAGATGGCAGTACTACCAAAGCGATATACAGATTCAATACAATTCCTACCAAAACCCCAGTGGTCTTTTATTGCAGGAATCAAAACACCCATCCTAAAATTCATATGGAAATTCAAGGGACTCCAAGTAGCCAAAACAATCTTGAAAAAGAAGAACAAAGTTAGGTCTCACACCTTCTGATTTCAAAACTTACTACAAAGCCACAGTAATCAAAACACTTCCATGATTCCAAAAGTTCCCTTTTGCCCTGTTGGTCACTCTTTCTATCCCAGACCCAGGCAACCTATGATTTGCTTTTTCACTGTCATTCTGCACAGTCTAGAATAGAAATGCAATCAAACATAGCATTTATATCTGGCTTCTTTCACTGAACATGATGTTTTCAAAATTCATCCATACTGTTCCATATATAAGTAGTTCATTCCTCTCCCTTTCTGAGTAGTATTCCATAGTATGAATATATTACAATTTCATGCATTTACCAGTTGATGAACATTTGGGTTATTTCCAGGGTTGATTTTTTTTTCAGTCCCTGTTTTTATGAACCATCTGAGTACTGACATTTCCGGCTGAAAATCCACGAGAGGGCCCATTTGTTGACTGTACATTCTCAGAGATTTGCCTCTTATTCCCATCCCTCTCGTACCCAGTCTAGAGTAGGCTTTGGGCATTGTCTCCTGTGATGTGTCCCCTGCAAGGCTGTGAAAATTCACCAGGTTAGGAATGCCCTCCAGGTTCCCACCTTCTTTTTTCCCAATTATTCCTTTCTTGCTAGCTCCTTAAAGCAAGAAAGAAGTTGTTTTATCTGGCATTGTTAATTGTTTCCAGTGGGAAAGTTAGTTGGGGTATCTATTCTGCTTTATTGCTCTAAAAGTCTTATGAAATGTTAACATTTATCCAATCTATTTTTCTTAATTCCCACTGCTAATGCATTGGCTTAAACACATGTAATTTTGGCTCCACCAAGATCCTTCCAAATGCATTCCCCGTGTCTAGTCTCTACTCTGTCTCGTCTCTCCATCTCCCATTCCTCTAATCAAGCAGTATCAGTAAAGGTCTCAGCAAGAAACAGAATTCCCCCAAATAGTTCAAATGAAGATACCTTAATGAAAAGACCAGTAACAGAAGGGCTAGCAGAGATAAGGGAGCAAATAAGAGTTGATGAAACACTTAGAGACTAGCTACAGAGAGATGCTAAAGAGACAAAGGGAGAAAATAAAGTTTCCAGAGCCCAGTGAAAGGCAGACCCATAGAGGAGAGGCCACCTGGCAGGAGCTGCAGTCACAGAGGGATGCAGCTACTGCTGGAGATAAAACATCAAAGGAGAGTGGGGAAGCGGGACCCAAGTTCACTTTCCTCCTGCCTTCTGATAACCCTGCTTAAGCCTCTCTTTCATGAAACCCAACCTCGAAGAAGATGAAGTCAATCCTCAGAGGCATGAGCTTGGCAGAGAAGGGCAGGGAATGAGTCCCACGGCCAAAGAGAAAATACCAGCACTCCAGCCTTTCTTCAGATCACTTCGAAAGGTCAACTGTCTAATATGCTAATCTTATCATACCATCCTCCTACTTAAAATCTGTCAGTGAATTCACATCATGTTCAGGATTAAACTGGGAAATGTGACTTCACCCCTGCTATGGCTTCATTTCCCAGTGTTGTCTTAGCCTACAGCCATTCTCAATTATTTCTAGATTCTCCAGTAGTCCATGTTCTCATACCTCTGTATACTGGCCACATTCTTTCCTTTTCCTAAGGCAATCTTATGCATCTGCTTGGCTTGGCTAACTTCTACTCAATCTTCCAGAATCAAACACTTAGCTCTGGAATCACCTTCTGAAAATTTTCTTTTTCAAAGTGCTTTCAGCACTTCCCTACTTAACCCCATCATAATACTTAGCTGAACTATGTCCTGACTGTCCTTCACTTGAGAAGAGAGATATGCATTTTAGCCCTTACATATAGTACCTGGCACCATTCCTGGCACAAAACAGGTAATAAGCAACAATTTTTCAAATTAATAAATGAAAACTAAATAATAGGAAAGAAGAAAGAGCACAAAAAGGTATTATGGTTATAAAGCTCTTTGAAATTTCAGGTTATGGGATAAAGTCTTGGAATTTGAAGGATTTTCTTTCTCAGATTTATTTCTGAGATATTTATCTTGAATATAGATGGAGCAAGATAAGGAAAAGACTAGACAACAGGCCCAAAGACTTAGAATTTGAATCCTAAAGATTAGTCCTAGACACAGGTAATGTCCTTCTGGAATATAAGACAGACATTAAAGCTTTTGTGTCAGCTTTACTTCTTGCCAAATAATTCTTTAAATTATTTAAATAAAAAAAATTTAAATGTATATCGATCTACACATTTCTGGTAAATTCATATTCCAGTAACTTTTGCTGTCTTTGTATATTAAAAAAAAAAAACAACTAACAACTGTGGAAACCATTCTTGCTTGATTTAGATTTCAATAGTCTGAAATGCTTCCTTTTCAAAAATTGTTTGAGAGAAAACCCAAATGCTACCTACCACACTGCAACAAAACACTGGAGAATTATTTGCTATGCTGATTAATATATTCTTATTGATTCATTGATTGCAACAGTAATCATTTTATTTGCAGGCTCAAATCTTCTATGTGTACATGATGAAATTTAAACAGAAATATAGGAATCAGGTTTTTATTGCTAACTTTCACAACTGTAACCGTCCAGCTAAGCAAGTTTACAACCACAAATGCTAGTGAAAAAGTAAGATTCTACAAATCTTCTAAATAAGGCAATTCTTCACATTCTTTGACAGAACGAGTTTACACTACATTTTCAAATTTTAGATTTTGTATTTAATCTTGCTTAAGAAGCCAAATGAAACCTTTACAAGACTTTTTTTTCTTCTAATACTGGTACATATACCCTAGAAGTGCTCTTCCCCAAATGTGCAGTGTCATACATAGGTTTGTTAGGCAGTTAGATAGAAAAGAGCACTGGGCAGGGGGAGAGGAAGGGGAAAGGAACAACTCAGAAAATAACAGTACATCTGCAGCTCAGGAGAAGGGACTTTAGAAGTTTTTACATTCTCTAAATGAGGGCCAGCAAAAGAAGCCAGCTAAAATCAAAATGCTGCAGCTGCGAAGGACCTGGTGTAATTTGACCCAATGCTCATTATAATGTAATTAACAGTACAGTTTGAGCCCCCTCCTGTAGGTATCTCCGTGTGCTTCAAGGGTAAAAACTTGCCCAAAAGGGGCTGGGCGTGCCAGAGCACAAGGAACCAGTGCTGTCAATCAACCTGAGCACAGGGAACCTGAACACAGGGAACCTGAGCTATCAATTAGCTTGATCACGCAAAGAACCTGAGCCGTTAATCAATCAATCAATCAATCAATCAATCAATCACAAAAAATGCCCCTACGCCAGGATATAAGATGGAAAAACAAAGGAGCGGCGCCATTTTCCCTCTTTTGAATTAGCCTACGCCCAATTCTCAGGAGTGTACTGTCTTCTACTACCTTTTTACTTTACTAATAAAAATCTTGCTTATATCACGTTTTCTGTCTCTCATTAGAAATTCTTTTTTTTCAGGTGACTAAGAACCGAGGTAATACTTACTCCCCTTTTCCCGGTAACAGGTTCACCGCTGGAAAATAACACTTAAAATTTGGCCAATATTGAGTTAAAGATCTTAAGATACAACACATACGCTATTGTGAGCACGGCCCAACGGACGAGAATCTATTAAGGTGAACTGCTGGAACCTTCTCTTTGGAATCTTTAAGGCCTCAAAGTGGGAAATTGGAAGCAGGAAACACTACATGTCCCAGCATACTTTGCGACTACCAATGACCACAACTCCCAGAGTGCATTGCTCGCTGCTCGAAGGTTTCCCTTAGACGTGGGGCTTGTAGTTCTCCCTGATCGTGTCAATCTGTACGGCAAGGGCGGAGGTTGCTTACCCAGCCCCAGGATATTAGGCGTAGTCTTCCAGGTTTTGGCAAAGCGGAAACACTTCTGGCCCCTAGAAGGGCTGGATTTTTTTGTCTTATCGCTAAGCGTCTGCTTTACACAGGTAGGTCACGGAGGGGCTACAACTTCCCACGGGAGAGCCCCTCTTTCTTTCTGGGAGCAACCGCGTTTTGGCGAAGCCATTTGTCCCTAAGCTCTCGCCGTAGCAGCCGCCGCCCATGTCTCTTTGTGTGCTTGGGGAAGCCGCTGAGCTAGTGGCGGCGATTTTTGGCGTTGGGGCCGAAAGAGAGGGACGTTACCGGGAAGTTGTTTGGCAGGCGGACTCTTCCTGTTCCCGCCACCTGACAGGTGGGTTGACGGTCCTTCGCTCAAGGCCCTTCTGTCTGCTGTGTCTCCCATCAGGACTCTTAAGGGCGGGTCGGCAGTTCCTGCTGTCAGCGCCGCGCGGCCGGTCTCCGGGAAGGAGAGGTGGGGAGAACCTGGTGCGGTGACTCAGGAAGGCCAGGGGCGACGAGTCCACTCCCTTCTCTTCTGGACCCTCCATAAGTGCCCCGAGGAGCGTCGAGGCTTCTTCGAAGCCCCCTCCTCCAGTGGCCCTATTCTGGACCTCGCCCTCTTGGCCGTGACCCCAGAGGAAAAGTGGCTCCTTTTCTCCTTGCTCCATTTTATAAATAAAAGTCGTTACTACTTGCTTTCACAGCGTTTTCCTTCCCCGGGCGTGTGTTGGAAGGTATCCTAATGAGGAGGTTGGAGCACAAAATTCCAGAGACTTTCTTTTCCTATGAGTTTTAATAAAGTGAAAATGTCAGTCATGGAGGCTAAAGCCTCTGAGGTTGAGCGGGCCCGTCAGGTGTATGTAGTTATTCGGTCAGACTTTGTCAATGGGTTTTGAATGAAAACATGCTTACTTTAAACATATTTGGTAGTTGATGGTAATTTTTGTGTTTTGTTTGTCCCTAATATTACTATTACGTGGTAGTTTTAGAATTTATAGGAATTTTCTGACTGCCTGCTGTTTTTATCAAACTTCTAGGAATGAATGCAAAAGTCTGGTAATAGGTTTGACCTGTGTTTTATAGCCTAAGCTTTTAATGCCAACCATATCTTCTGTTTTAATAGCAGAGACATTGTGTTAAATTTGGGCTTGTGAACATTAGAAAGCTTGCTATGTGCTAGCTACTATGCTCAACTCTGAATATTTGTTTGTTATGTACATTTGTTTATAATTTTTTTCAGGTCTTAGTAATATGTGTACTTCCATTATTTTAAAAGTAGAGTTTGTGTGTTCTCTTTAGATAGTATTGAACCACATGGCCTCTCGAAACAGTCTCTTCCCCTGAAGACTAATTTTTTGAAAGAGTGCTGCCTTTACCAATGTAATGATGATTGTAAATGATCATATGCTTCTTAAGGTCACAAACATGTCTGACAAAAGTGAATTAAAGGCAGAGTTGGAACGTAAGAAGCAGCGGTTGGCCCAGATCAGAGAGGAAAAGAAGAGGAAAGAAGAAGAAAGGAAGAAAAAGGAAGTATGTTTGATTTTTTTTTTTTTGGAAGAATAAACTTAATATAAAATAATTGGATTTCAAGTATTTATACCTTTATGTAATACTTTAAGAATAATTAAAATTCCAGCAATTGTGACTGCAAATATAGCACTCTAGGTGAAAAGTTCACAATACATATTTAGTCTTCTAGGAATATGTTTATTATGTAAAGTAAGGGGCATCTACCTTCTAATAGCTAATAAAACATGGCTTATTATATAAGAACTCATTTTGGACTTTAAACTTATCTGAATATTTTACTAGTCTGAATTGCTAATAATTTGTCAGAATAGAAAATGGCAAAGAGAAATGTGTAATAGAATATTAAGGGATTATTGATCTATTTTCATTATCATTAATAATTCAATAATTATCATGAGTCAGTCATTGAAGTATTTTTACCAAATAGTAGGTTTGATATTACCATAAAGGTGGACTGGGTACTTAGGTCTTCTGATTTTTGGCATCACCATTTCATCATGTACAGCAAATATACATTGACCCTGAACTGGAGATATTTTACTTAGTTCTGTGTTGAAATGTACATTTATCCCTATGGAAACTCTTTAGACAGATTTTTATATTTTTACCACAGACATTGTAAATGACCGGTGTTAAGATAGTTTGTCCTAAGTGTGATTTTAATACCAAGTTTTTCTATGTGATAGCCTAAACAAAAGCCAAGACTTCTAGGAATTTCTTAAGGAAAAAGAAAAATCAGTAGCAGAAAAATTGAAGGTACAGTTTATGCGCAGCATTGCTATGTTGCTGTAAAGGCCTATATTTGAAGAATTTTCTAGTTTATTCTGAATCTTTTTGTGATTTGTTATTATAAGAGGGTTGGAGCTTTAAGTTAGCAATTTGATTAAAGCTAATTGATAGAAGCTTGAGTCAGACTGGCAGAGCCATTCCAGAGTAGTATCTATAGCTTTAAACCCTTCAGGGCTGAGAGCAGATTTGGTTTTTGTTTTCTAAAGATGGCAATAAGTGGCTCCAAGGGATAACTATTACATGATTTATATCTAATTTAAAGTTTATAAACGTTACAAGAGATATTAAGTTCTAAGTATACAATTTAATAGTATTAAATGAGCCTACTAATATATTGTTATATACAGGTAAAATATCTACTTGCTAATACAGTCTTTTTGATGATTTTGATGAAATTTTCTGATGACTTCTTTCAGTTAAAATGGTATCATGGAATATTATAACTAACAAAATTTACTGCAGACAATGTACGAGTAATAGTTGCCTAGCTGAAATAGACCTTTGAGGTGTATAAATGAAACTTTTCCCTTGAAGGCTAAAATTTCACTTGAGATGATCTGAGAGTATTGAGGCTTATCTAGTTTAACTGGAAGATTTTGCTAAAACTAAATGGCTGAAAAAAAGCCGGCAAAATTTTTGATAATGAAAAATGTTTTGTGCTATGTGCAAAAGTGAATTTTAATTTTACGAGACCATACCATGTGCTTATTATCATGAATATAAAACCTATAGTTTATAAAATAAAAATAAAAACTTTTCTCCAGATGAATTTTTGACAAACATCCTCTACATAAAGTTGCTAAATACAAAGAAGACTTCATACAGAAGTTTGAGGTACTCATACTTTTTCAACAGTTAAAATTGTCCATTTACTTAAAATTTATCAACTCTTAAATAATTTAGTCATTTTTTTTATAGTGTTTTGGTATTTATATATTTGTGAGAAGATTTCCACAATTCCTGACCATGGATAGCATTTTCATACTGTAAATAAATAGAAGTTGACTGTACTTTTTGAATTTATCCCTTCAGAAAATTTTTGTGAGAATTCCTTGAATACATATAAAAATGGATCAATTTAATACATATCATTTGGATATTACTTACTAGAACTTCATTGAGAATGATTTTCATTTAATGACATATTACATGTATTTGAAACTAAGTCCACCTCCAAAAGTATACAGTATTAGCACATTATTTAAAATACATCTATTTTTTGCAAACAGAAGTGTTTCATGCCATATGTAAACTTAAGTTTTTAACTTAAAAAATTCAGACTGATCAGAAGAAGGAAGCAGTTGCTCCTGTGCAAGAAGAATCGGATCTTGAAAAAAAAAGAAGAGAAGCTGAAGCATTGCTTCAAAGCATGGGGCTGACTCCAGAATCCCCTATTGGTAAGGATGACAGCATATCCATTTATAAGAGATAGGCACGTATCCTATTCAGCTCAGATATACCTGAGATGAAGGAGCTGATTTAATATATTCTGCCTATTTTTCTTATCTGTGTCTCTTAAAAATCATTAATCTCATAATTTATTTGGAATTGACGTTTTTCCGATGTGCTTATACATAGTTATTGTGTTTGTTCAAAAGAGCTGCAAGATTAATTATATTTATTAACATAAACTGAACCAACCCATTGTCTTTTCTTGTTAAATTAGTAAATTTATTTCAATAGATATTTGTTGGACAAGTTTTCTGTGCCGTACTGTATTAAGCTCAAGGATGACTGTGATTCCTGTAGGTTAAAGAGAGGTGTAGTGAGTCAAAGTTGTAAAAGTGTATTAGTGTTCAAAGGTATAGGAGGGGAAGGAGAAGATTATAGCCGTCTGTTCTCAGTGCTAATAAGGGAAATAATATTGGTAGCAGTTTGACTTAATCTTGTTCTTTTTCTGGGCTGTTCATTTTGATAGCAGTACTAGATCAAAAAGCTGAAATAGTAGAGGTACTAAGGCCAATATAGTTACACAGAAGAAAGCATTAAATGCTTACTTAAGGTAATTCCGAGCTGGGTGCTGTTACATAGTATTTTGGTTGACATAGCCTTTGTCATTTAGGGACCTAAAATTTCAGGGTTAGTTTGTGGGTTAATTCCATCTAGTCCAGGGGATAAATACCAGAGATAGTGTCTGCTGTATGCCTGTTGTTGTGAACTGCAGCATAACTGTCCTTGAGCTACTGTTTCTAAAAGGTTTCGAGATGAAAAAACTGGGTACTCCCATGATTGGCTTCATTGTTACTTCTTTCAGCTTATTTGCCTTTTCCTTATTGGTAGAATTTGAAGATTGAAATATGTTAATTTTTATGACTTTATTTTGTAAACTTGAGTTACTTGTTGCAATTTTTGAAAGTAAATGAATCAAAACACTTTTTATCTTTAAAAAATACTTTAGTAACTGAACCAAGTTGCTTTTTAGCTGAGTGGTCATTTTCTTCTGAGCCTTTGCTTTGTTTTCCTCATGTAGAACTTTTTTTTCTTTTCTATTCTCTTTAGGACTTCAGTTTCACTAAATTCATTTGCTCATATTTCTCGGTTTATGGCCTATTTCCATCATCTGTTCTTGAAAGACTGTTCTTTAGTTGTGTGTGTTGTGTGTGTGTTTCTCCCTCATTTCCCATCTCCAATTCCATTTTCTTTTTCAATCTTGCATTAAGTACCCATTCTTGCATTTTTAACATATGTGCATTTGATCTGTCCAATATATGTTTACATTTTTCAAGATTTCATATATCTTTGCGTGGATATGTTTTATATACATAAATGACATTGTGCTATATGTCTCATTCTGTTTTTTTCAAGCAGCATTGTATTTGAGATTTACCCATGTTGCTGCATGTAGATCTAGTTATTTCTGACTGATACATAATATTCCATCACATACTATATTTTATTTATCTGTTTCCCAGTGATACACACTTGATTGCTTCTTTCTCTTTGCTTTGCTATTGCAAGCAACATTTTAAAGAGTATATTCTTTCCCCTCCTACCCCCATCCCTGCTACGCAGGACTGTGGAAGTTCTCTGGAGTGTATGCCAAAGAATTGACTTGCTGTGTTTCTGTGTGTAGGCTCACTTATATTCATTAGGTTCTGCATACCACCCTCAAGAATAACTATAAATGTTTACCCTCCCATTACCAGTGTACGAGAAAGTAGCTATTTCACCATATCCATAGCACTTGATATTATCCAGCTTTCTGATTTTTGCCTTTTTGATGGGTATAAAGTGATATACCAAAATGTTTTAATAAATGTTTATCTATTTACAGTGAGATGGGCCATTTCTTCATATATCTATTAACCATTCAGATTTTCCCTTCTATGAATTGCTTATTCATATTCTTTGCCCATTTACTATTGGGTTCTTTATCTTGCTGTAGGAGTTCCTTGTATACTTTAGGGAGGACTTTGTCTGTTTTAGTCTCTTTAAAAATACCTTCTCCTAGTCTATTACCTATTAACTCTTTTATTAAACAGAATCCCTCATTTTGATATGTTTAAATCCTTTATTTTGATAATGGTCAGATCTACCACTTATTTTTTTTTTTTTGTCTGTCTTAAAAAATTCTTTCCTATTTTGAAGATGCAAATATATTCTTCTATGTTTTTTCTATTAGGCTTTATAATTTTAGCCTTCACTTTTAGGTATTTGGGTTATATTTTGGAATATAGTATGAGATAAGGTTCCAACCTAATTTTTCTCCATATAGTTACCTAATTTCCTCAGTACCATTTATTAGATAGTCCATCTTCTCCTCCACTGGTATCTGATGCCAACTTTATCATTCAGTCAATTTTCGTATATCCATGGGTATTTCTGGGTTCTGCATATTCACTGTTGATCCATTTGTCTGGTTCTATATTATTAATTCACGGTTTTAATTACTATGGCTTTGTGTTAGTATATCCTAATTTCTTATATAGAAAATCACTCCTTCTCTTTTCTTCTTTTTGAAAATAGCCATAGCTTCACAGAATTTTTCTTCCCTTAAAAAAAATTATGAAGTTTCCCCTGAAAACCTTGCTGTACTATATATTGCATTTAGTTGTGTGTTTTTAGTCTTTTTAAATCTGGAAATTCTCCACACACATACTACTTTTTGCCCCCTCACTGACTTGTTGAAGAAAAATGGACCAATTTGGTCTCTAGAATGTGTTCCCTCCTAGGTTTGTGTGATGGTTTTCTCACATTTAAACTCTTGTTCCTCTGTCCTTTATATTTCGTCTAAACTGGAAATTAGATTTTTAAAACTTGATTAGCTTCAGTTCAGGCTGTTTGGCAAGAATGTCTCACAGATGATTCTGTGTACTTCATGTCACATCACATCAGTAGCAGATATGTCTGGTTGCTGAGTTATCAGTGATACTAAGATTGATTACTGTGTTATGATTGTGACAGCCAGGCTTCTCCATCATAGTTACATTTTTTTCTTCCTTATGACTAGCAAGTAATAGCTGGAGGTGATACTTTGGTACCATGTGAATATTCATTTCTCCATCAACTTTTCACCAAGTGGTTTTAATGTTTATTGATGATTCTTATCTAAATCAGTTATTTGATTAGGAGTTGGAAAATTGTTTTTATAATTCCATCATTCCTTCTTTTATTGGCTGAAATTCTTCTGTAAAGGGGAGGTTTCCCTCAGTAACTAGGACTGTTTGGTTACCCTAAATGTATTTTCCTGTTAGAAAAGCAGAAGACATATTAAATTTTTTTCACTTAGTTACTAATAGTCACCTCCAGGGGTGGCAGATGAGTTTTTGCATATGTTTTAAAAATTAATTAGCTAATATTTTATATAGGATTTTTGTATATATACTCATAAATGAAATTTGCCTTTAATTTTCTTGCACTGTACATGTTCAGTGGCTGTCATAGTTATGGTTTTAAAATAAATTGGACAGCTTTCCCTTTTGCTGTTTTATAAAACAGTTGTAAAAGATAGGATGTTACCTGTTCCTTGAAATCTTGGTGGAAGTCAACTGTAAAACTGCCTCAGATTATGCTTTTTTTCCCCCAGGATAATGGATAGTAGGGGTTATTCACCATTTCAAGGTTTTTTTAATGGTTATAATCTATTTATATTTTCTATTCTTACATGAGTTTGATCTTTTTAAAACAATAATAAACATTTAAAAATTTTTTATTTTACTGAGTTATAGTCAGTTTACAATGTTGTGTAACAATAATAAACATTTATTTTCTCCCAGTTCTTGCCTGTCAGGAATTTGGTAGTGGCTTAGCTGAGTGGTTGTGGCTTAGAGTCTCTCATGGGGTTGAAGTCAAGATGTCAGTCAAAGCTCTGGTCATCTGAAGGCTTGGCTGGGACTTTGCTTTCAAGGTGGCTCACTTACGTGGCTGGCAAGTCGGTGTTGGTTGTTATTGGGAGGCCTGAGTTCCTATCCACATGGGCCATTCCGCAGAACTGCTCGAGTGTCTTTGTAGCATGTCAGCTGGGCTCTCCCAGAGTGAGCAATCCAAAGAGAAAGAGAGCCAGAAGGAAGCTATCCTTTGTATGACTTACCTTGGAAGTCACAGAGCATTGCTTCTGCCACATTCCTTCTGTTGGAAGAGAGCCACTAAGTCTGGCCCACATTCACAAAGAATTTTGATATTCTTTAACATCTCCAAAATATATACAACAGACTCATAGGCTCGTATTTTGAGATCATCATATGCTTTTTCCCTTTTAATGTATTATGATGATTTATATTGGTAGATTTTCTAATGTAAAAGCATGCTTACATTCTGGATAAACCCAACTTAGTTATGAGAATATTTTTCTTATATATGCTAATATTTTATTTAGGAGTTCTTCATTTGTACTTATAAGATAGACAGGCTTATAATTTTTTCCCTTTTACTGTCTTTTGTCTGGTTTTATTACAGTGGTTATAGTAACCTCATTAAATGAGTCATGTGGTTTTCCACCCTCTTCTGTTCTCTCACAGATACCTAAAGATCTTTCCAGTGTTTATTTAAAGTTAAGCCTGGAAAATATAGGACACAGATGAAAGCAGTGACTATCAAACTTTCTTGACAATAACCCACAATAAAAAGCACATTTTATATCATGATCCAGTGTGGATACTTGTTTTTCTTTTCACTACAAATGTATTTATTAAATATTTTAAAATTGTATAAGTAAGTATAAAAACACTGCTAGAATATTCAGGAGGATTTATTAAAAACATCTGTCTGGTGTTTACCTAAAATGGACTTTTTTCCTTTTTTAAAAATTCTACTGAAAAGAATTTGTTTTTGTAAAAAGATACAGCTAATAAAACCTCTCTTAGGTCTTCTTTGCTGGTAGATTCTTATTTATTTGGTCACTTGACTGCTTTTTGTCAGATATCCTTGAGAGCAGGCACAATACATTATATTTTTATCCATGGTGTCCAGCACAGGCTAGACACTTAAATGTTTGTTCAGTTATTAGGTCATATGTCTTTCCATCTGGTAAGACAAAATAAAAGACATCTGCTTTAAAAACAACAACAAAATCTTGTTTAAATTTTAGAAAAATGCATAGTGGAAATAGATATTTGAATATTTCATAAAAGAAGTGTGACTTGCTTTTTCTTTTTTAACAAACTATAGGTGGCCAGTCTTAAGGAAGTTAATTTTAGGCAGAACTTTCAAGACATGTTTTATCAAATGTGGAGTTACTAAACACGAATGTTAAAAAATAATAAAGTGAATCTCTTTTTATACGTATAACTACTGTTTTAACCATCTTGTAAGGAGATGAAAGCGGGTATTGTCAGTTACTCTGCAGCCTGAGTCTGTATCAGTAGGGCACACAATATGTTCATTAGTGTGATAATCAATATTCTTTTATTAGGAAGAAACAAAAGAAGTTTGATAGTCAAAATAAGTATTGCTTCATTTATTTCCCTCCATTGTGATTTTTGAATATTTTAAATTTGATTTTTTTTCAGTTTTACTGAGAAATAATTGACATACATCACTGTATGTTTAAGGTGTACTGCATGATGATTTGATTTATAAATTGAAATAATTACCACAATAGTTAGTTAACATCCATCATCTCATACAGATACAGTAAAAAGAGAAGGAAAAAAAACTGGTTTTTGTGATGAGAACTCTTAGGATCTATTCTCTTAAAGTTTCCATTTAATACTAAATCTTTTGTACCATTTAAAGCCTGTATGTATCATAACAGCGGTGTTAACTCTAGTCATCATGTTGCACTTCACATCCACAGTACTTATTTATCTTAGAAACAGTAAATCTGATTTTTAGATAGAATGACTTCCATGTTATAAAGTCATATGTTTCATAATTATCCTAATTTTAACAATAATTCCTTATTGTATTTTAATACTGTAAAATTTAATTTTTATTCAATTTCTTTTAAAAAATTTACCTGATGTTCCAAATTATGTTGAAGAGAATAAAGGAGATGAAACTTTTAGGGGATATTAGGGGAGGCTATTTAAAGTTCATTATCAGGAGAAGGGGCCATAGGAAAGGGAGAAGTTAATATTTCAGAGAATTAAGGTTTAAGGCAACATCTTTCAGGACAAAAAGAGTAGCACAGTATGAAAAAGTTACTTAAATGTTAATATTCCAGGTTAGGAATGTATCCACAAGGGGGCGTTACTGTAGCTCAGACTGAGTTAGAGTGCTGAGTATCCTAGATGAGCTACCAGAGGCCTCAACTTTGGGTTACCTCAGAAGCTCACTCCTTCCGTTTCACTGTTTTCTACCAATTCTCCCGCTCCCTACATTCACTGTTCACCTTTTGTAGGTTCTTCATCCTGGCAAAAGCCCCTTCTTGCTAGAGGCTTTCTCCTCCTTGAAAAATAACTGGGCTGTGCACCATTCCTCACTCCTGAGACTTCTGTATAGTTCTGAGTGGTTGACTCAAACTTAACTCTAATTCTAAACCTAGGTGCATTCCCAGGTCCTTTGTGGTTTTAAAATTTCTAGTTTTTTCTTCACAGGCAGCAATGTTAATTTTATATCCTTGGAAGGCCAAGATCTAAGCTAGCAGGAAAGGCCTTCTTGCTTGGCTTTTTGTTCTAGAGAATCAGAGTCACAGCCTTATAGTGTTACTTATATGATCAGTGAATGCCATGGTGTAGATTTGTTTTTCAGTTTACTTCACATTTCTTCCTTGGTTTTCAAAGAAGGAAATAGGTATCTGTGCTCTAAACTTCTAAGGAAGCTTAAGTTCATTCACATGATTCACTTATATATGTTAATATTAAATCTTTTGTAACATTTAAAGCCTGATTTTAAGCTTTTATATACAGAACTGTGGATCTGATTGAATCACTGTTCTTATGCAAATCATCTCAGATACTTGGCAAACGCTAATTAATAATAGCTTATGTTATTTCTAAAGCTGATTGGACTCTTAAATAATCTTTAAAAATAAACTCTAGAATTAAGTCTTTTCTGAGCTTTGAGAGATGAGTTATTTTAGTTTTTTTTAACTTCCTTGAATGCATGCTTTTATTTGTTCTTGAGGGTCATTTCTTGGAGTCTGGGAGTATAGTGGTATTACCTCGTTGTCCAATTACTGTATTCTTTGATTTTTCTAGACTAATTGGGTTAAAATATGGTAGTCATCAAATAATGCTACCCTTCTTTTTTTTCTCGTTAACATTCTTCCTCTTTCAATAGTAATTTTCTTTTTCTAGATTTGTCCATTCTGTGGTATAGACTATTTATTATTGCAAGATGAATTTGATGAACCAGATAATAACTTTGAGTCCTTAATGAGTCTTCTTTTTTAGCTGACTTGAAAACTGTCTCTTGGTAGAAAGAATATAGTTCTGGGATAGAGATTTTTATCTGATCACAAATTTGAAGTTATGGTGATTTATTTTGCTTCTGCCTGAGAAACCATGGTAACGTGGTTGCTTCACCCCTGTAATTTATTTATTTCTGAAACTTTTATTTGAGAATTGGCTAATTTAGTATACTTATTTATGTATATTTACCATTTAACCTGTTTTCATAAAGAATTTGAAATAACATTTTTTAATATAGTCTTAACCAATTAAGATACTGGTGATGAGCTTGTTGAGTGGAGTCACTGATATTTGAAGTCACCAGAAAGGAAAAAAAAACATTAAACTGGAAAAGAATTTTATAATTTATCACAAATAATTAGATTGATAGGAATGTTACTATTTTCCTCAAATCTTTGTTACTTAGAAAAATTATTTCCCTAAGCCTGAAGTTAAGTATGTAATTTAAAGACTACAAAATTTCCTCTTTGAAGATCTTTTAATATGAAAACATTGTGGTATCTCACTGTAATTTAGTAAAAAAAAATATTTGTGCTTACAGTGCAGTAGGCAAACCACTCTTAAGATTACTCTTTATCCCTGTATCAATTGGTACTTAGACTAGGGGAAGCCTCACAGTGAGAAGTGGACTAAAAGATGAGAAAATGTAACCTAAGAGAAGTCAGGGGTCATTAATGTTCTTTTATTTCAAATATAAGTCACGTTTAGCTACTTGGAGTTATACCTGCAGCACATACCATAGTGCCATCCACGTGTGAACTACATGAAGACAATCTGGTTTCAGCATTGTTTCTGAGATTTAATCACAAAATTAGAAACATTCGATTATTTTTTTTATAGTTTTTTGAAATTTGAGCAAGAATTAACCACTGTATCTTGGGAAACAAACATTCTAGCTAAGATTTTTTTCGCGTTATTATTGGTTTCCAGTAGAATCTGCCATTGAAAAAATAAGACTGATGAGTTTTGTACTTATGTTTAAGATGTAATTGATCTTACTATACTTGCACATTTTGCTAGATTAGCAAACCCACTGTTTTTACTGAAGCATGTGTAAATATTTAAACATAATTTTAAGGGTTCAGTGAATGTGACTATTCCAGAAACGCAGACTTTTAATTAAATACATACTACTTTAGATTGGCTCCTCTGTAACTAGGAACTTACCATCTTTTCAGTAGACTGTTAAAAGAAGGGCTTGCAGCTCAACATAAAATGTATTAGTCACTTAATATTATACATTGAAAAATTATTTTAAAAAGATACTTGGGATTGGGAACATTTGTGGTAAAATTTAACCAGAAGATGGCAGTGATGATCCTCCTATACTCCCTGCAATGGTAATCAAAAAGTTTTACAAATGAAATAGCATGAAGTCTGCATGTTCAACTGTTGGTATATAATGTTAAAAGTGACAAGTTAGGGGAAATCATTTGCTGTTTGTTTATATACTATGAAAAATATGTATTTTTCTATAAGAAGGGATTAAGAATATTTTGGGTGTCTGTATCTTTGTCTGTACACTTCAGTTTTTTCTGAATACTGGGGTAAGGAAGTTACCATTAAGTCTTGCCTTATTTAAGTTGCATGCATCACTTTATGTTATGCATCACGTCTAGAAGGCATGCTGTTTTATGGCCTGTTTGCATTTTTCACCCAAATTGCTGGAAACTAATGGACATTTTAAAGGAGCCATTCCTTTAGCAATAGTCATTTCTCTAAATTGGCCCTTTACTTTTCGTGGAGGGAAAATGAAATCATTTAAGACATTAATTTCTTTTTGAAAGAAAAAATTATTTGACAAAATGAACATTTTAAGATAGATCTCAGAAGACCAGAGAGTAAATGACTTTTGAAGCAAAATTCAGAGTTTTGGTTATAATTATAAATGATCTGGTAATCTTAAAAGTGAAAAATTAGAAAGGGGAGAAGGAATGCTCTCCTTTGAAAATTAATGCCCACGTTTGGCATTGGCTGAGATGAAGATGCATCCTTCCATAATCTTGCTTTTTTTTTTAATATAAAACCCAAATGCATTTTGCCAGAGAAATTGCATGAATTGTCAGCATGCATTGTTAACTTTGTCTTTTTCCTCTTCTTTCTACTGTTCATTTTCATTCATGTACTTTTGGTTTTTGGTTTGCCATTATTTTTTCTTTTTTGTTAATTACTTCATGTTAAATTACTTTTGAAACGTCATAAGCTGAGCAACCTCTCCGTGTAGTAACAGCGGATACCTGTCTATTTCACTATTTAGTCCCTCCTCCTATGTCTCCATCCTCCAAATCCGTGAGCACACCGAGTGAAGCTGGAAGTCAGGACTCTGGAGATGGCGCAGTGGGATCTAGGTATAGTAATTTTCTTTCAATATTTTAATGATAGCATGCATTCAGTGCCCAGATACTGTCAGTCCTATAGAGGGACTCTGTAAATAGTTATGTTGAGTTAGTCCCAACATTTTGAAATCTAAATGGCGTAGAAATTGTTTGTTGTAAATTTGGGGGAAGATTTTTTCTTTAACAGTATTTTACTGTCACACTTGATTAACTTAGCACTGGCTAGTTAACTGCTTTTATGCTGACTATTTTATATTAAAAATAGAAGTGTTAATTCATTTAAATTTTTTCCATTTAAGCAAACTTTGTATTGGCTATTATGTAAATGTTTTGGGTACAAATAGTGTGAAACCTCTCTATTATGCTTAATTTCCATTCTGTAATTGCAAATTTAAACAATTCAGTTAAACAACGCTATTCTGTTCTATTAAGTTCCAATTAAGATAGAAAATAATAATGCATAAAATATCAAGAATAAGGAATAACTGCTCTGCAAACCTTAAGAGTATATACTCACTTGAGGGCATTATGCTAAGTGAAATAAATCAGACAGGGAAAGACAAATACTGTATAATCTCACTTTTATGTAGAATCTTAAAAAAAAAAAAACAAGCTCATAGATACAGAGAACAGATTGGTGGTTGGCAGAGATGGGGGATGAAGGGTGGGTGAAATGGATGAAGGGGGTCAAAAGGTACAAACTTCCAGTTATACAAAAAATAAGTCATAGGGATGTAATGTACAGCATGGAGACTATACTTAATAATACTGTGCTGCATATTTGAAAGTTGCTGAGAGAGTAGATCTTAAAAGTTTTCATTACAAGAAAAAAATTTTGTGACTTACATGGTGATCATTTCACCATTAATACAAATATTGAATCATTGTTATGCACCTGAACTAATATAATGTTATATAACAATTACACCTCAATTTTTAAAAAAATATTTACTTCCAAGTTTTCCTAAACTGGCATCTTCCTTGTAAAACAATATTTAATGCTTGTTTTAGGATTCTGCATACATGTTGGGACTTGATTTTCAAAAGTTCAGTAAGATTTCAGCTTCTTTCCAAAGATCATATTGAGAAAAATATTATTACTTATTTCTCAAGTGTTTGTTTAACAGCATTATATTTTTAGACTTCTTGTGACAGCTAAAATGAAATTAAACATAGCTAGTTTAAAAAGTTAAAAATCTTTATTTAGAATCCTTATTTTGGGCTGAGAAGTTAAATGTCTTCCTCAGGAAAACCTCAACACACCTTTTAATAAGAAATAAACTAAGAAGTTTTATTTTCTTTGTGCCTCTGATTGAAGTTACAAACAAGTAATGAATATCTAAAAGACAGGGCAAGAAAAAAGAAGCAAAGGAGCCAGCTAATCCAAAAACTCAATACTTTAATCAGTTTCTGAATAATCAGGTTATCATTAACAATTAGAAGGCACAAAAGGCTCACCAGCTTGAATTTGAGATGTGCTTTCCAAAACTGTTCTGTATATACAACCAAAATTGCGAATCTAAGCAATACTGTTGTTGAAGGTAAATGACGTAACTCTGTCATTTAAGGAAAGTCAAAAGTTTCTACTTAGAAATAATATTACTTTATAAAACAGAATGTATTATAGATTAAAGACTAAATTTGTTTAGTCAATTTATTTTTAAAGGCTAAATTTATTTGTTTCATATCTGTATATTTTTATACAAATACGTTAGTATTCCTTTGCTAGTAAGCAAGTGGTATTTTTTAAGAGAAGGGCTTTTTATTCTCCCTTCTACAAATTGCCATAGTAAAACTATTTCCCAAGGTATTTATTAAATTTCTTTGTTTGATATTATATATTATTTTAATGCAGATACTGTGTTCATTCTGGACTCATTGTTCTTGATTTTTGAATTAGGAGTAGAAAGATTATTTTAATGCAACATCAGCAAGCTTGCTTTCAAAAATACTATGTAACATCTTAGTGAATTAAATATGTCCTCCTGAGTTTCACTGGAAAATTTTGAGATTATTAGAGAGACCCGTTGGAATACTGTAAATAGGTATCGGAATAAATAACTATTAAGAAAAATATTTTGTGTTAGAATACATATTAATCAAATTGCCAATTTAATGTTAAATGCTGTAGTTTACCACAGAAAATAAAATGTTCATAGTCCTTGCCTTCCTGGAACTTGCATTCTGGTGATTACATCATTAATTTACAGATGTTATTCGCTATATTGAAAGTTCTAAGAATAGTGTGCTAACTTGTGTTTAAAGTGTAGATTTGTAATGATGAGATGTAAAACAAGAAAACAGGTATTTAAATATCTTTAGGGGTATTTGTTTTTATTAGAGAATGAGTAATAGTTTAACAGAAGAAAAAATTCTCTTTTTGAATGAGGTGACTATATCTTTTTAATTTTAATATATACTTTGCCTCCTTTGAGAGCACAGACTCATTTTTAATTGTTAGTTTTCAAGAGGGCTGAGTATGTTCACTTTTTAATATATATTATACACTCAAAACTATGAATTCATTACATCATTCTAGATTTCATTATTGAGAGATAATTAATGTTGTTAATTGCTATCGGCAGTGAAATAATAGCATTTTTTAATATGTGGCTTTAAAAAAAATTGCTAGGGTCTGAGAATGAAACACTTGAATCGAGCTTGCATTATGATAATGAAAGAATAAACTTGAAAATGCATGAAGATGTGTGAGATATGAACCTGTACACTCAACTCCATTAGCTGGCCGAGACAGTACAAGATTCCATACTTGGAGAGTAGGGAAAATCATGTTAGACATTACCAAATATGATATCAAAACATCTAAATCATTATTTGTAAGTGTCAAAAATTTCTTTTGGGCCCGGTGGTAATTTATAAATAAATATATAAAAGGCCATGAGAAGTGATATTTCTCTAACTTTGCAGGTTAGGAAGTTGCATGTCATTAAGTTTCTAGTTCACTTTCCCAGTCACTTCTGTTATCTCTAAAATATAGGTGACATTCAGTTGAGTAATCCATGCCTCTTGTTCCTTTTTTCCATTTTTGATCAGGCTTCTGATTTTATATCTCAGAATATTGGAATTTTACTTTGTATGTCTGCTGATGCCTTTAACAAATGTAATCCTGTATTCGTTGTACAATGTGTTTTCAGTACTGGCTCTATTTTAAGGTAAAGCTTTACTTGATTTTAGACTAAAATGACATCTTTAACAAGGAGGTCTATGTCATTGGTAATAGCTAGAGCTCTCATATAATGTAAAGGCTGTGAACAGAACATTCCTTGAAGAGCATCTTATAGAACCCGTTCTGGTTTAACAAAGCCTAAGTTTGTTGCTGTTCATTGCTTAGTACAGAGTAAATATTCACTATGGCCTCTTCTTTGCATACGCACAATTCTGTTTAAATTTCAAGATCTTTATATTTTTTAAATGAAGAATTTCTGTAGTTCAGTCCATCTGATTGCTTTTACTGATATATAGGCAAATATAGAAATCATTTCTTGTATTTAAATATTATAGCAGTTTTAGTTGCATATTATAATTTTTTATGTAAGTGAGAAACAAATATATTTGACAAAAATGGTAGCTTAACTTTTTAATAGGGCCTTTGAGCATTATACAGTACATAATTATTACATATAGCTAACCTATAAGAATGCTGTTGTGATAAAGTACCTTTTGTACTAAATGACTAAATTTGCCTTAAATCTTTTGGAAAAGATTCGGTGTAAGTTATTTACCCAGTAGGCAAAGCTGAAACACAACTGAATATTTATTGAGGATTATTATTCTACTGAGTTTAGTTAAAGTATATCCTTTGAACATAAATTATTTTTCTTGGGGAAAAATCTATTTTTTCCTAATGACAAATCTTTAGTTGCTTTCTAAAGCAGATGACATATAAGCCCAAGGCAGTGCTTAACCCATGAATTACAGAAGGGTCACATTTTGGAAACTTTAGCTATTATGTATCCCAGTGGAATATTCTTTGGTTTCCTTACCAAAAGGCTTATGTGTTGACTCATTTCCTTCACCAATATGACAATTTCCTGCACACATTTAATGCTTTGGGCAAGATTATAATATGTTAGCCAAGATGTTTTTACTAATGTTTTTTTCATTAGGAAACTTAAAATTTCAACTATTTTTATAGCCTTGCTTGTCATCCAAAAATAATGTGTTATTTGGGTTATTGGATGTTTTGGCTGTTCTTATCCATTATTATGCAATATTACTTTCCCATAATCTGAAAATGCTGTCTTTTAACTATTCTGGGTTGTATGTTTGCATCTTTAACTATATTATGCTTATTGCATGCACTACAGCATTGAGTGATACCTGGTGTTTTTGCATACTAACCAGAACATGTGGTTTTTAATTGTGAACATAACTTTAGCTATTCATAGAATGTATTTGCTTGACTAACTTATGGCCTTTTTTGCTAATGCTTCATGGTTGTCCTACAACCATTTAGGACGCTGCATTGGGATACAGATCCATCAGTTCTTCAGCTTCACTCAGATTCCGATTTGGGGTATTGAATAGATTTATTACCTTCCCTCTTTTATAATTAATTTGATTCTTTGTGAAATTGTCCTAATTTTATTTTGCTTAAATTTCTAATATGCAGTATATAGTTAGGAAAAAAGTGATATTTTACTGTGACATCTTATTTATCCTCTATCACTATTGAAGGAAATATTTTGTGTATCTGATTTTATAGGTACCCTAAGTCTACCTATTTAAATATCCAAATTACTTTTATTATTTCTATATTTTTGATGTAAGTTTTTCTATGATACAAACTTGCCAAATTTTTTCTAATACATATTCTACATGAAATTGAACCTTTTCTAGGTTACTCAACCTGAATATTAATTTATTTTCCTGTATTAAGATTCCCTGATGACTTCTAAAGATTTGAGAGGAACAGAGCTATTGGTCTCTGTACTGTGGCCCCATATTGTTATTGGTTTGTTCATATATTCATTTATTCATTCACTTATTTATTCTAGTCTCCAATGCAAATTATAAGTGTTTGCTGCTGCCGTTGTGTCTGACTCAGATAGCTCTTTCCCTTGGTAATTTGCAGCTTCTAAAACATATGACTGGTACCTTGAGGAGTTATGTCTAAAATAAGAGTAAATAAGTCTTGAATTAGGGCATATAAGAAAAGTGTATGAACTTGTATATTAACTGGAAGGCCTCTTTGTTGGCTACCCTGAGGCTCCTCCCATCCCTAGTTGCTTGCTTATTCTCAATACAAGTGGCTTTGGATAAGTGAGGTATTACCTCCCTAAATCTATCACTAAATCTTAGACTATTTTGTATGTTTGTTCTAGTATTGTGATTTTTATCTATTAGACCCTACTCAGTGACTTGTTTAAATTTTGTTGGCTTGACTGTCTTTTTTTTCCAGATATGTGAATGATTTATTTTTTATATGATTCATGTCTTAAAAATCAGAATATAAAGTTTCTTATTTCAGATTTTATTCTTAAAATACTAGATTACTTCATATGTTCTTAAATATTCCCACTTAATTCTTTGATTATGCTTTTTGTTTCTTTAAGGTTAAGCTATTCCCAAGGTAGACAACACATTAAAAATTTCTTATGGCCTACATTTGGGACCCTAGAGAAAATTAATTTTTTAAATGTACTGACTTTATTAGACTTTTTATACAGAGTTTTTATAAAAGAAAAAATTATTATATTATCAATTTTATATATATATATATATATATTTCAGATATCCTGATTTATATTCTGGAAGTTATAGCAATGTTTATTAGATTTTTTTTTAAGACAGCTTCATAATTAAGAACTTCTTTGGGGGCTTGAAAGCAAGCTTTATTTGGTTTAGAATTTAGACATCTACTATAATAACCAAGAAAAGATCCCCCAGATATCTAATAAAAGAGATTTTTCTTTTGGTACATTTTCCTTAGCCACAGCTCTCTTCTGTTTGTCGAAAAAGAATTTATTCCTCCTATTTAAAACAGAAGTGACTTCAGTAATTTCATGGTATTCAAAAGATACGTTGTGATACTCTAGGTCTAAAATATCTGTACCATAGTTTGTCCATATGTAGATCAAGGACAATATTGGCTATGCAGAGATTAGAAATTTAAAGTTTAAATATTTTATTTTAAAATCTAAATTGACTGTATTATTCTCAATTTCTGCAAAATATAAGTAGAAAAAAAATGATTTTCAATAGAAACTTAGTTTTCAGTCTTGAAGTTTCCTAATGGTGAAGAGAACTAAACATGGTCTGAGTGAGATCCATGTATTTGACTCTCAAAAAAATGCAGAATTATATCCCTGCCAAAAACAGTTCTTATAATCAACCATATTAAGCAGTCTGCTCTGAAATTCCTATCCTCTTTCTCTGTTATTACACATTTGCTCTAAGAAAGTAAATTATTTGCCTTTTTAAAGTGAAAAATCAACACCTTGAATGATTCAGAAATATCTTTTGTGTTTGCTGCCTTTTAATTCTTTTGTTAAAATAAAACCAATTAATTGTTCATCTAAAATTTCTTGAATAAAACAGGGATTTAAATTATAGTGTTGGATATACAATGTTTAATTCTTACTTTTCCAAAATAACATGGTTTGATGTAGTTAAAATGTATCATTTGTTGTATTTATTAAACATTATAAAAACATTTATTTTCACTTTGTTTAGACGAGGACCTATTAAACTTGGAATGGCTAAAATTACACAAGTTGACTTTCCTCCTCGTGAAATCGTCACATATACAAAGGAAACTCAGACTCCAGTTATGGCTCAACCCAAAGAAGGTATCTGTCCTTCATATGATTGTCATTAAGCCCCCATATTAAATGAGTGGATTCTTTCTTTCTTTTTTTCCCCCTTCCTTTTTTGTTTTTTGGCATATTTTCTCAAGGAAACATAAAACTAATGCTTTGGGTTTCTGAATTTATGTATTTGTTCCTTCGAGTCTTAAAAGTTTTACTTTTAGAAGTTATGAAAAGTAAGCTGCATGTATGGTTTCTAATTTTGTTGACATGAATATAAATATTTCAGTTTTCATTTTGTCATTGATATGTGCTGCTTTAGAAGGAGAGAAGCTTAGGAGTGTTCTATTTCTGTGTCATGAGTGTAATTCTTCCCTAAAAGAGAGTGTATCCCATAGTAAATGAAATCATGTTAAATTATTTTCTGTGGAGCATACTGTGTTCTGACATGCTGTCATTGTTATCCATGTTAATGAACAAATCTAGAGCTAATTCGTAAACTTCCTCTTTTATGATCTAAGGGCTGTACTATGTTGATTATATAGGAGCCTTTAATCTGTGTGAAATGGAGGGAAGTATACACAGACGTTGTGTTGAATATGGATTCCTTTGATTCTTAAACAACCAGAAGGAATTACCATTTTCACACTGGGGACTAATTTTCAAAATCTCATCAGATAGCTAATGATTCAGTATAAACTTAGTATGTAGTTCTTATTTTTCCAAGGGAAGCTAATAAATTTACATCAAATAAAGGTTTACTTAAGATCCCCAGTGCAGATTCACAGCTTCTTATCTGAAAGCTTTGGAGCTATATGTATATATTAGAATTCAGAATTTTTCAATGTCAGAAAAGTAATAAAGTACATGTATTTTATTTTATTACATTTACCTTATGTAAATACTCTAGTAGCATCTAGGGCATTAATATTTCAGTAGCAAAAGATATGAATATTCAAACTGAGATAAATAATGATTATTGATAGCTTTACCTCCAGTCATTTCAGGGTTTACCACCAAATGAATTTCGGATTTTAGAGTTGGTGATATTTTGGAATTGTGGGCCTATAATAAATTATCTGTTTACCAATCTGTGCATAAGTATGCCATACTTATGAAATGGATTGTTTGAAATGTAAAGCATCCTGAGGCTATTTTGGATGATGCCTATTGTAATATACCTATAATTATATTTAGCTTCCATTTTAAAAAATAAATTTTTGTAATTATTATAGTACTATTATCATAGAGAATTTAGAAAAGACAAAGGATATAAAGAGGTAATGTCTATGCTGTAACTGTATAACAGCCATTGATAATATTTTGTTTCCAGTCCATTTCCTATGATGGATTTTTCAAAAATTAATATATCTACATGTACACAGACCAAAACACACATTATACTCACATATGGTTTTATATCCTACTTGAAATTTGCATTTTTAATTGCTTATTTTTGACATGCATATAAATTTTAAAATGAATGTGTAAATGTCTTTGAACTAATTTGAATGTATAGTTGCATAGTATAAGACTGGCAGTTTTTCACAAAATTCTTTTTCCCATTTTTATTTTGCAAATAATAAGAACATTTAAAAGATCATGATTTGTTAGATAAGCTGATGACCCAGAAGTTCAATATAAACTGTGTTCTTTTCAGTTTGAAATTATTTGGGGCAAGGATTTTAGCAGCATCATACTTCAGCTTCTTTTCCAAATTTTCTGTGAGTACAGGGACTGTTTCTTCTTTATTGCTGTAATGCCTGATCTGAATAGTGCATGGCGTATGGTAAGTACAAACTCAAATACTTGGTGAAGGAATTGCTTTTACCTGCTCGAGAGAACAATTTATTTACTTGGGATTTTTTTTTCATGCCTTTACTAAGTCACTACTGGGAAAACAGGTTATTTTCAAGAGATAGTACTGCAATATAATTATTGATGAAATTAGGTGAAAAAGAATAATTAGTCTCAGTTCTTGGTTTTAATATGACCATATCATATTCTAATCATTATTTGCTCTTAGATACATAACTGAAACATACCTTCTCCTTTATAACCTTCTTGAATTCCATAATGACATAGTATATACATACGAACATGTGCTGTTATTTTGTGTTCTGTGTATCCCTCTGAATGCTATGAGCAAAACTGAACCTGGTAGCATCTTTCAAATATGTTATCTTAGCTACTTGTTTGTAACAGCTCTTAAAACTTCATGTTCAAATTGATAACTGAAATTTTAATGGCAAGTAGTCTTATTACACATCAGGTATAGTGTAAGGTGCTTTGTATTATCTTAATCCTCTCACCAAACCTTGAGTTAAGTATCGGTTCTACTCACACATGAAGAAGCTGAACCTGAAAGAGATAGTTTATCAAAGGTTACATAGCTAGTAGCTAAGATTCTAAACCAAGTCTGACTGATTCCAAGGTGTGCTTTCTCTCTCCTGCTGCCACAGAAGCAGCACTTTCATGCTTTTATAGCAGTCACCTCTGGTAAGAAATTCAATTTATATTACAATCCAGTGCACATAGAGATAACAGATGTGTACAGATATCCCCCAAATTTCGGAAGTTCACTTCATGCCACTTTGCTTTTATGAAGGACCTATGTTAGTACCTGTTTTTGCCAACCAGAAGAAATCTGAGGGGGATTTTTGCTTTTGCCAAAAAAGACGAAAGAGCTAAAATAGCATTCAGCGTTTGTTTTGCAGCCAGCTGTTACAGAAGTGGCATGCACCCAGAGTAGAGAGAGTGGCACCGCCAAGCATAGCTTTGTATTGCTTCTGTGAGCATCTTTGCTGTATCTCAGTTTGTTTTGTACATCCATTAACAAGATGTTTCCTAAAGTAACTATTTCTTCACTTTCTACCATTTTGACTAAGGAAAGTTTCATAGGATTGTTCCACTTTTGGATAGTGGGGGAAGCTTGTAACTGATAAAAAAGTTTTATCAGTTCTTTTTCTGCTTTTACTTATGTTTCATTGTTTCAATGTTGACCACAACATACTAAATTTATTCATTTAGATCTGTAGTTTGAAAAACACTTCTTTAAAGAATAGCATGGCTTAGTTAACTTATTTATTAATAAATTTGCATCAGGATAATATCATTTTATAGTATTGGCTAAGAGTAATGAATAAGCAGCTTTGATCTTCACAATAGAAGGTAAAAGTGACAAGATCAGTTTCTAATGGATATGTGTGTCTGTATCAGTACCACTACCTTTAAAATTTTCCTGTGTGGACTAGACTTAGATGTTAGTTTTATAAAGGTCCAGTTTATTCATTTGTGACCTAACAAGTATTCATTGATTCTACACGCTTAATGAATATATGTTATATGCTAATTATTTCCTTATTTTTTTTTTAGTTTTAGGTTGAGGTATAGAAGTGAAGGAGAATGAGAAATGTACCCCAGTACCACAGGGCCACCTTTAACGCTGGGAGCTATTTATAAAAATGAGATGATTTCCTTTCTATATCATTACACTTATTTTCGCATCTAGGGCTCTTATATTGTTTCTTTTCCCAATTTGTGGAGGTTTTAGACAGAGGGGAAAAAAAACCCTGAAATTAAGGTTTTATAATGAAAACACTTTGTGCTTAACTATACTTGTACTTGGCCATTGGTTTACTACAGTAGTTCTCAAACTTAGCCTGGTTGGTTCTCATTTAAGAAGTATATAACAAATTCCAAAACTCACCATGAGGCAACATTGCTGAAATCACAGTTTGAGTATAACAGTAAATTAAACTTAGGTAGGCAGTGTAATTAGTGCAGAAGTAACGTGAGTTACCAAACGGAAGACAAAAATTGATCCTAGACTTTTTTCTTCATTTTTTAAAAATGGCTGAATCTGTTCTTTTAAAAAGCAGTTTTTATTCTGCTTTTTTTTTCTTTCATTTTTCCTATTCTAGCCATCTTCTTGCTTTCAAGTTTACTCTGTAAGTTGGAGTACTGTTTCTGAACTGAGATGCTTTACTGTCTTAAAGCACCTACTGTGAATGAGATTGACTAGGAACATGTGACCTCAGTCAATTTCACTCTCAGTAGGTAAAAAAAACTTCTCATGGCAGGACTGTGGTGCCCCCAGATATACTCCTGGAAAAGTTACTTTCTTCCCTTACCTTTTAAAAGTTTTTGACTCTTGAAAATGGCGTTATTTTTTCTTATCTACCTTATCAGTATGGATTTTTTTTGTTGTGATTTTTAGACACAGATTTTTTTAAGAGGAAGAAATTCCAAAGTTTTGAGCTAATCAGCTTGTTTACACCTGAGGAAACAGGCCCAGGGAAGGAAGTTCATTGATGACCCAACGGTCACAGTGTAAGAGAATATCAAGGTTATAACCAGAACCTGGCTTTTGATTTCCAGTGAAGTGTTATTTTTCTTGTATCATTCCACTTCCTTACCTATGTGGAGTTTTGTAGTTATTTTTGGTATTGATTTAGTAATCAGATATTTTTCCTCATGTATGTGTTGATTAGCATTTATAATGTATAGAAAAATGTTACATGTAAATAGCTCTTAATATTTTATTCCATGATCTTAACATTTGGAATCCACACTTCCCAAGTAGACTAAATCCATGGGCCTTCTGGTTAATATCCTTGTCTAAAATGGATTTTTAAAAAAAATTCTGGAGTAAATAACACATTTAATAAATTAATTTTAACCCTCAGAGAATCTGTGAGAATATAAATATAATTGAAAATTGAAGCATTTGTTCTTAATCTCTACTGAAAGACTTTAATCAGCATATCTGAAATTGTGGCCTCAGAAAAATGTAGTATTTATGAGATCACAAATAACAGGATCTGTTAATGATGCCAATACTGCCTAAATAAAAACTGAATTTCACATAAAAAGAGACAATGTAGAGAGACAAAAGCTATGTTAAAGTAAATGGCATAATTAAAGTATTACTCCTTTTCTATTTGTCCCCCGAATTAGCATTAAATCTGTATTCAAAATATTTCCTGACAAAAATTTTCCCTTGTTGAAGATCTAAATTATTAAGGAAATCCAAGTAACCTTACATCTATTCTAGATGTTTTAAGAAAAGAATAAAAGGAGTGGATTCCATTGATACATTCATGAAGTTTTGTCCTAAGATTTTCTTAATATTGATTTTAAAGAGTAAGGTATAAGAAGATGAGATTATGGACAAATGGATTGAAATGAAGTGATTCAAAAGGATGTTAATCCAGAAAAGAAAGGATTATTTCAAAGTAGCAAAGGAAAGTCATATCTATCCTGTATTTTTAAACTAATGATTGAAGCATTTCCCTATAATATTCTCATTTTGTTTGTGAAGTTATTTATAAGTTGAATTTTTATAAAATAAGTCATATTTTTATAGGCAACATATTTATTTTTAGAACTCAGTGGCAACTTCCTTTGTACCATGAATAATCAGACTAGTTTGTAAATTAAGAATTCTTCATAGGATATTAAACTCTTAAAATAAGAGTACACTAGTATGAGGAAACTAGTTAATAAATTTATAGACAACAGATGTATTCCCTAAACAACATTAATGCACTAATGATGGGATTTATTTTTTACTTCATACTGAGAATTGTGGATAAGTGATAGATTAAAAAGTGTCAGTGTTTAGTAAGGATTTCCTAGGATCTTGCATATTATCTGTTAAATGTATTATAATATTTTAAAATAATTCAAAGTGTACTTTGTGGCTTATTCTTAGCTTAGATGTCTCTTAAATGTAATGTGACATACAGATGAGAAAACTTGTTCTAAAGACTTCTTCCTTCAGCTTAACAAAAGCCACCCATTTCACAGATGATTTAACTTTGATTAACCTACTCCATTGTAACAGATTATTCCAACAACTGGAATTTCATTCTTTGGTGTTACTTCTAGATGCAGCTTAATTTACAGAACTGCTTTTCTTTCCATCTCACCAAAATACATCACAATTTTGATGTTAGCTCAGTAAAAATATAGTGGTTCATTAAACCTAGTCTTAGCATTCGTTGTCAAGAGACTTGTCACTTTAAAAGTAACTGCTACTTTTATGCGTTCTTACTGCTCAGTTTATAACCTTAAATCCCCTGTCAGAGAAAGCATGGAGTTAACCACTTAGCATACTGCAATGAATATTCATCAATAAATTGATGTGACATGGCAGTCCTATTTATCAGTCTTCCTGCTCTGTTCCAGTCCTTTTCAGTTTATTATATCTTATCGTGTAGTCAGGACTAGCTCAGAAAGTCTCTAGAATTGTAATACTGTATTTCTGGTCATGTTAATAGTTTTTTAGTAGCTAATTGTATTAGCTTAAACAAGAAGTGTGTTGGTTTCAGGGGAACATTCTCTAATCCGATGTTACTGATGTTAGGCATTTTTGGCAAATATTTGATATATATAGATAACTAGCTTTATAATAATATTCTGTTTTGTACTTTTGAAGAACAGATCTTTTTTTAGTGTTCCTTGAATTTTTATTTAGCTTAGTCATTTTTATGAAGCTTGAGTTTAAGTATCTATCATAGTTTTAAAATCAGTTTTTAATTTATGTAGAAAGGGAGGTATGTACATTCATTATAAAATAAAATGCTGAAAAAAGGTGTTTAAATAGATTATACTCATCATTCAACTAGAACTAAAACAGTCTATATGGGCAAATGCACATGGCAGACGCCATAAAGTAGTCAGGTACAGATCACTGCCTGGCACACTTCATCTGCATTTTACATTTTTTAAGGAAAAGAGTGTCTGTAAGCATGATCTTTTCTGTTAAATATGTAGATTGTGAGGTCACTTAGCATGAAAGTACTGACCATATGCATTATGACAGGAATTTGACACCTGTCATTGGAAATGGTACTTAGAAGCCGTATAATGCAACAAAGTTGAGGGAGGAGCATGTGGTGTGGATAGGAGGCTATAATTTATAATTCACAACGCTTACAGATGACCTGTGCAGGGTGGCTCAAACTCCCCACCTTTGATTTTAGGATTTACATACAGTGAACCCTACTAGGTAAAAAAAATTGATCAGGATAACTGATAGTATTAGCCAAAAATGAAAAAATACGTATTTCAGACTTTTAATTGAAGTAAATATCCTATTATTTCTAAAAGTCAACTTTTAAGTATAGTTAAAGTATTTTATTACATTACACCAGCAAGTGACTTTATGGTAGAATTTCACCATAATGTTTGAGCAGTATAGTATAGAATTGTTACCAGTTATACTGTTTTCAGATTAATAATCTGTTGTATATGAGAATTCATCTAGAAAGGAGTACTGTCTTTCTGTTTCTCTGTGTGATAATTTTGCCCAAAAAAAGGTTTCATTTTTTTTAAATAGCACAAAAGCTGTAATTGGCATGCTTTGTAAGGAAGTGTCAATGTGCAAGAGATTGGCGATCACTAAGAATTCTTTTACGTGTTCTTTCCCCTTTGCACCAACGCCTCCTCAGCGGGGTCACTGAGATCACTAGCTTTTCTTGAAATGGCCATTTTCACTGGCAGGTGCATTATACCCTGTATTTTCAGATTGTTTTTCCATTCTGAATGTTTGGCAGGTTGATTGCTCTGGCTGCATTGACGGAGAAAGGGCTGACAAATGCGGTTGGGCTGGCTGAAAAGACAGTGATTACTGTTTTCCTTTGTGGCTGATTGAGGCCCTTGAAAGGAAAAATTTTAACCTTCACCATTTGGTTCAAAAGTATGAGCATATATTGAAATCATTCGTGCCATTTATCCTAGTTCTGTAAACTTGTCAGAACGTAAAAATCGCTCAATTTCAAGTAATGTAGGATTGGCATACGTCATTATCATTTTGATTAAGTTGGAGATTGTATCATTGTGTGCATTATACAGTGTCATTTAAAGCTTTCTTTCCTACAGGTACAGTTATATTTTTATTGCTTATACTATACAGTTAGAAAGATTTTCAAAGCTCTTCAAACCTAACACTATGTGTGTGGTTTGGCAGCTGGTGTGGCCTACAAGCTGCATTTTGTTTGCAGGGTAAAGGCTTAGCTGTAGGCCTCCTGGGGTGTGGGTAATTGCACAGGCTCGCCATTGGGGAGAGACAGGATTGGAAGCAGTCAAGCGGAAGAATGTTATGCCATCCCATTGCCACCTTGTGCAGAAAGACACAATCCCAGCAGTGCCATCTGGTTGTTGCTATCTAGTCAGCTGGCCTGGCTGCTGGGACCATGACTTGGCAGCTGGTTCCCATCCTTGACCATTCTTTTGTGTATGTCGTATGTGTGTGTGTTTTAGATAATTCTGAAACATGGGTCAGGGAAGTGACTATAACTAACAAGTGAAGTCCCCTTATCGAATGGGCTCTCATTACTTGAGATGCTCTCTGCCGCAGACGCCTGCTCCCATTCCCTTATAGACAAATGATATATCTGCTTAGGCCATAAAAGCAAACATTTTCTTCATAAAAATCCATCTCAGTGTGGAGTGAAATAGAAGGTGGGCAGAGTTGTATGTTCTATAACATTTAAAAATAACTAATTTAAAGTTATTTCCTAGTTCGGGGGTATGAGAGGAGATTTAGTAATTTTTAAAAGTCATAAACATTGTTTATTATCTCAATATATATTTTTATTCAGGTTAAGAAAAAATTATTTTAAGTGCTTATTGCCACATCATATAACGGTAGATAATGAGACCTGTGTTTAAAATGACAGAATAGAAAATGTCTCATAGCTATTATCTTTAAAATTTGCCTCTCAAATAGCAACCTGAGAGTTAATGTAAGCCGTCTTTATGCCATATGAAGACCCATTAGACACTGATGGTTTCGGATCACAAGTAAGCAGCCAGCTCTGTAGGCTCTTTTAGACATTTGATTTTTTTCATTTTGCAGCATTAATGTGTCAGCATGCTACATAAAACTATGTAGGAGTTTCATGTTGTTCTGTCTGGAATGATAAATGCTTGCAAGCTTTTAGAGATTTCCATGAGGACATCATCCTAGTTGCTTATATATCTTATTTCAGTTTATGTAGCTACAGAATTTGATATGACTGTTGCTGAGTTTACCACATAGGTATGTATAAAAACCAAGAAGTCCCACTTAATCCTTTTTTAAAATTGCGTTGATGGAATTTATATTATTTGTACTTGTTCTGTCTTATCAGTGATTCACTTTTGCTTTTATCTAAAGAGTTGTGATACTTTCTGAAATAGTTCAAGAGTTTCATGAAAATAACATTTATGTTATTCTGTTTTTTCAGATGAAGAGGAGGAAGATGACATAGTGACTCCTAAACCATCAATTGAACCTGAAGAAGAGAAAACTTTAAAGAAAGATGAAGAAAGTGATAGTAAAGGTATAGTAAAGAATTTAACTTTTAAAAATTTTGTTGATTCCTGTTAAGATTGCTTTTATTATTTATGTATTAAAGTAGAATAAAATGCTTTAAATCAAAGAGGTGAACCTGCTTTAAAAAAAACGAGAGGCATTCATTGATCCAAATTGTAATAGTAAGTTGACATGATTTGAGTGACATAAATTAGGCTTCAGAAAAACATTTGTCTTCCAGCCCCACCTCATGAGCTGACTGAAGAAGAAAAGCAACAAATCTTACACTCTGAGGAATTTTTAAGTTTCTTTGACCATTCTACAAGAATTGTAGAAAGAGCTCTTTCTGAGCAGATTAACATCTTCTTTGACTACAGTGGAAGGGATCTGGAAGACAAAGAAGGGTAATGTTTAATTGCTAAAACTATGGCTTCCGCAATGTTAAATTACTTTAAGGGTGGGAAGTTATAACAGTTTGTTTTTTATTTTTTGGCTTTGGTCTTTTCCTGTAGAGAGATTCAAGCAGGTGCTAAACTGTCATTAAATCGACAATTTTTTGACGAACGTTGGTCAAAGCATCGAGTTGTTAGTTGTTTGGATTGGTCATCTCAGGTAAATTATAACAAAATTGGTTGCTGTTAACTCATTTTTGAATTATAATAAGCAGGTAGTTTTATTTTAATTATGGAAACTTTGTGTAACTAAATCAATAATATATCATTTAAAATAACAATGGATGATTGTTCTAATGTTATGTTTGTCTTATGTACTTAGGAAGAAAGGATTAGAAACACTGTATTTAAAATTTAAGATTTTATTTATGCCACAGCCCAGTTTTACTAATTTCAGTTGCTCACCAAATCCTTTGGCTAGAATTGCAACACATGTTTTAATTAAATGTTTTAATGTTAAAACATTTTAAATAACTAACTGAACTAATTTAAAGTTGTACTAACATCCCAGTGAGCATAACTCTAGAGATACATTTCTTGGTGAAGTGTTAGGAATTTGTATTTTCAGAATAATTTGGTAAAGACTGTTGAGTAACTAGGAGTGTAAAACAGTTCTTATTACGCATGACATTTTTTCCCTACTTGGTTCTTGTGAGCAGTACCCAGAGTTACTCGTGGCTTCCTATAACAACAATGAAGATGCTCCTCATGAGCCTGACGGTGTGGCCCTGGTATGGAATATGAAGTACAAAAAAACCACCCCAGAGTATGTGTTCCATTGCCAGGTAAGATGGTCTTTTAGCAGTTTTCCCCAAGTTTAGGAATTCACTAATGAGTTTAGACAAGTGCCTTTTTTCTTTTCTTGTCAACAGAATGATTTCATTGGATTGGCATTTACTAAACCACCCTATATTTGCAAACAGATGTTAACAGAAAACTGAAGACTTCTCAGTTCAACATGATCTGCCTTTTCTAGCTTTTCTGACATCTCTTACATTTAATCACACCTAAAGTCCTTTGCAGTTGTGATTTTCTGTTATTGTGATTGATTGTATAAAAGGAATCTTTTATAAAGTGTCTTTTCTACAGGGATTTTCTCAGGAACTTATTTGCTGAATATACAATTAGATGGTTGGCCCACTGAATTACTTAAACATGGCCCGAGGAGTTGGAACTAGATAGTTTTAAGTAGAAACATATGTTTGAAGTAGGAAACAGATGCAGATTTTTAAAGTGGATTTAGTGGAAAGTTAGAATTTGCAAGCCTTTCTGGTTGCATAAGTTATAATCTTTTAATAATATCGTAATTCTGCAAAAACACTTAACTGAATCAAAACTAGCATATACTCTGTTGTCAGATTACTGTCAGAGGCTAATGCAGAGCCTCAGTTATCTTTTCATTTAATACTGTAATCAAATAAGTTTTTGCTTTCTTCAATGAATTGCTTAAACATATTTATCTGAACAGTCATTAGATTTGACTTTGAAGCAAAGCTATTCTAAAGATGTATTTTTATATTCTAAAACAAACTGAAATTTTTAAGTGGATTTATTTTCTGGTTTCCCCTTACAGTAAAGGGGAAAAGGTTTTGGATATAGATTTATTTTTTTATAACTTGTCATGCTTCTTCCATTTGAACCTTAAGTATAAAAATCTTGCTTATTTGCAGTCAGCTGTTATGTCTGCTACATTTGCAAAATTTCATCCAAATCTGGTTGTTGGTGGTACATATTCAGGTCAAATTGTGCTTTGGGATAACCGTAGCAACAAAAGAACTCCAGTGCAAAGAACTCCACTGTCGGCTGCAGCACACACAGTAAGTAAAGAGGTTATTTCCATTAGATTTCTGTCCTCCTTCATGATAAAATACTTGGTGGTGTCTATCATAGTAGTCTCAAAATGTGTTTCCTTTGATGTGTGAATGAATTCCTCATCATTAGCAACCAAGAATGAAGGCTTTTTTTTTTTTTTTTGAATCTGTTTTATTAGAAATTCATCTCTCTTCTGAGATAATCTGTTAATCAACAGAATAGCATCGGACTTCACATTAAAAATGCCCTCAAGTTATGAGACTGTTTGGATATGAAACTGAATACCTATGATTATATGGTAAAAATTATTTCTTTTTTTGGTAAGATAATCCCAGAAACTTCTTTACTGTCTCTTTCTTTAGCATCCTGTCTATTGTGTAAATGTTGTTGGAACACAGAATGCTCACAATCTGATTAGCATCTCTACTGATGGAAAAATTTGTTCATGGAGTCTGGACATGCTTTCCCATCCACAGGTAGGTTAAACTTGAAAAACTGAACATTTGAGGCAAATGTTGGGTTTTTTTTTTTAAGTCTATATAAACCCTAGCTTATGTTGTTTATAAATATTTTATAGTAACAGTTTATAAACCTAAACATGTATTAAAAATAGTTTGTGATATAGATACTTTACTTTCAAATCTGTTTCAGTTAGTCAAACTAAATTTACATAAATAGTATAATAAAAGAATTATTTACAAACTAAGACTAGAAATTTTTCTTTAAAAAATTAAAAATTACAAATTTACAAAATAATGTCAATTTTCTTATTATGTAGGATAGCATGGAATTGGTTCATAAACAGTCAAAGGCAGTAGCTGTGACATCTATGTCTTTCCCCGTTGGAGATGTCAACAACTTTGTTGTTGGGAGTGAAGAAGGTTCTGTGTACACAGCATGCCGCCATGGCAGGTAAATCTAAACTGGAATTTGCAGTTATTTAAAATTCTCTCTTGAATAATCTCATTAAAACAAATTGCCTCTTATTCAAGTAGAAATCTGTCCTAGAGCCACTCGTTATTTGTGTCAAATTATTTAAGCTCAGGCATATAAAATTAAAACTTAAATACTTTTTTTAAATGAAAGGTTATTTTGGATCATGGTGTGTTCTGGATTTTGAGGCTTGTGGTATGTTGTGATTTTTTTAAGTGTGCACATGTTCACAGGAGTTAGTTGAAGGAAATTACAAATACAAAATGCACATGCCATGTATTGACCTTTAAAGTTGTAAATTAAGATTTTTCAGCCAGTTTCCCATTTCAGTTTATTTGGATGTTGAGCCTTACTTCAGTCCCTCTGATAATTGTACAGTAATGTCACGTACACATTTTAAATTGACTAGTATTTCTCCTGCTGTTCAATCTGTTTTGAAATTGTCTAGCTGTACCTTATCAATTGCTTCCTTAAAAAAAAAAAATTGAATGTCCAGATTTCATCTCAAATACAGATCACCTCCACTTTAAAGCTTTTGATTTAAAAGTAGCCAGATTTTCTCTGTTCCATGTAGCATCCCTTTGTCTCCATTCCATCACCTCAGAACCTCAGATATTAGACTTTTGAGTTCTGTCATCAATAGCATGATGTTTATGGTTCCAAAATGTACTTACTGCTCTAGTAGTTTTATCAAATCTGGATGGAGTAATACTCAACAGAAGTTATTCTGATGTGTTATGAGCACAGAGTTAAGTTGAAATTATGTCAAAGTGTAATAAATAAGCCCATAACATGTATTTATAAGTGGTCTACCTACAAGAGATTTCCCTAACATTTTCACTCTTATGAAATAGCAAAGCTGGAATCAGTGAGATGTTTGAGGGACATCAAGGACCAATTACTGGCATCCATTGTCATGCAGCTGTTGGAGCAGTGGACTTCTCACATCTTTTTGTCACTTCATCATTTGACTGGACAGTAAAACTTTGGACAACTAAGGTATTCAAAAACATGTCTGCTCATGTGCTCAGATTTCTGACACAAGGTGGTGCTCTAATACTACATGCGAAAGACAAAAAGCCTTCTAATAGCTTAGAATGATTTACTGATAGATCACACTCAGTAAGTTACACAGAACATGAGTGAGCAACTGGATGTTGTAGTTTTTCTTAAAAGTATGCTGACAAGTGTAGTAACCCCACATATAACCAAGACCAGTCTTCCCACCACTTCAGGCTTTTCAAGCACAGAACTGCTTACCCTAAACTGAGCTGAGGGAAAAGCCCCTGAGGAGCTCACGTGGCACTCACATAGCTGTCGTACAGCCCGGTACAAAAGCTGTGCATTTGCTATTTGGGGAGCCTTTAGAGGCCGTTCAGAACTGTAGTGGCTCACAGAACTGCTGGAAACTGGAGAAAAGCCATGAACACTGATGTACAGTAGTCCCGTACAATAAAGCTATACATAATAAACTTCAGTTATTAAGAAAGTATTGTGTAAATAACTCTATGTAAATACATATTTTTTTGTTTTCCACAATAAATATTTTGAGTAGTTTGGGTTTTAATGAGCTTCAGAAAAGGCATTTATGTTACAAAGTGCTTCCTGGTCCTCTAGCACTCCAGATAAATGTGACATTGCCCTGCCTCATTGCAAGTCTCAAAGCAAATCCAACTAGGGGACGTTTCTTCCCATGATAGGCCTTGTAGTTTCATTTGACCCCATTTAAAAATTAAAGTGCCTTGACTTTGCTATCTAGCTTTTCTGCAGTGTTAACGTTGTTGCTGGCAAAGCTGCATATTTTAAATATCAGATCTCTTTAAATTTTAAGCTGTATTTTTTTCATGTTTCCATCTGTCTTTTTCTAACATTATTTAATTCTTCAGTTTCTCCGAGAAAACCTAGTTCTCTTAAGAGATACTCATCACTATTACAGTGAACTCATATTTGATTATCAAATGCTGGCCTCAGAAATCTGGGATGAACTCACTATTTACTCTTGCCCTTTCTTGATGCTTTCTTTCAGTCTAGTAGGAAGTGAGTTAGAAAACTTTGCTTCTAAAAGCTTGCCTTTTAAAATTGAGTGTTTTCAGGTTTGGCATTAATTAGTAGGCATAAAAATAGCTCTTAAGTCTAATGAAGGAAACATATAAAAAGTACTTAACACAGTGTCTAGCACTTAACAATTGTCATTCCGTTCCTCCTCTTCCCCTTCATGGGGATCAGACAGAGCCTGAATGCATTTTCTGTTTTCTTTCCTGGGTTGTTCTTGAAATTTTGTTCTTTGAATAAGGTTTTTGCAGTGGAAAAAGGAAAAGGAAGAAGATTCTCACAACCAAAAGCAAAGAAGTGCATAATCCAGCTAGTAAAACCAAAGCAAGATACACAATTAGATGAGGCCAACTAGTTCTCTCTAGACTGCAGGCAGCCATGTAAGTGGCTAGATTTTTGGATGTGCTTTCACTTTAGTAATCCTTTATATAGACACAGGAGGTGTTACAGCTTTCTTAGATTGTTGGCCAGTTTCCTTTTTCAGTAATTGAAAAGAATCTTTTGTCTGTTTGTAGATTTATTATGATTTTTGATATCTCAGGGCTTCAGTTTGCCAGCCTTCTTTTAGCTTTAAATTTAACGCTTCCATTCATTACCAAACTGGACTGGAAAGTGGAGAGTTCATCTTGCCTAAACAAGAACAGAACTTCTATCTGTGATAGCAGACTGATTGATGCTTGCTTTTATGGTACTACACAGCTGGTTGATTGGTGGTTGATAATTTTTGTTCTTGTATTTTGCTGTATTCACCGTAGAACTGCCTTCTGAATAAGAGTGACAGGCAGGCGTATCTCTTTGTTAATTGGGCTAGGCATTGCATCCTTCTGTGAGCTTCCTGTAGAAGACTCATTTATTCATTCAGCCATGATACGTGGAGAGCCCCCACGCACATACATACATAGCTCTCCGATGTTAATGGCCGAAGGATGGGCCGACCCAGAACAGGGTGTTGTTATATATGCCCGAGAGCCCTCTAAAACTTTTATCAGAAGAATTACCTTTTATTCTAACTTTTCTACACACAAGTAGTTCTACTCTGTGAAGGATGAGACAGCAACAATCTGTTACTGTTTTTTTAATCTGGCCGTATGTGGCTCCCAGTGTCATTGTTTCAGTCTTGGATTTATGCTTTATAGTTAATTGTGTTGCTGGTATTCATTTCTACCCTGCCAAAAACTTGATACAGACTCTGCTTTACAACACAATAGTGTGAATGACAGGCAAGGTTTTTAAATAATTTCATCTTAAAAGCATTGTTCCAATTCCATTTTAGTCTTTTTAAACGAGTATCTTCACATTCATGAATTTAACAAACTTTAAAGTTTTTATTATCTGCCTCTACTTTTTTAGTGTTTTCTGACTCTAGGGTTTGAGCTCCCGTAAACTGAAAGAATGAATCATTTGATATTGCTTTATCTTTGTATCCTTTAAGCTCTGGCTCTGCCCCAATAGCAAAACAAGTTTGTTCTTTTTCTCCCTTTCTATAAGTCCTCCAAAAAAAAAATCCCTAGAAATCTCAATTTGGTACTGACTCAGATTTAGTTTAAAGTAATTTACTTCTGTAGTCTGCTTCTAATTTTTGCCTAGTCAGGAATTTTTAATGCAGTGACAGAGTTCTGGATCATCAAATTGTTTTCATTACTTTTTTTGAACTGAGTTATTCTTAGTAAAGATGATAAACCAAGACAGAAGGTTTTCCACATTGGTGAAGTTTAATTTAAACCAACCAAGACATTGCTTCTAATACATTTGGAGAATACTGTTAACTTTTCAAAATACTAAATTTGAAAATTCACAACAGAAGCATTTTGGCAGGCCTGAAAAATGGTAGGAAAAATACATGAGGAATAGAAGTTTCTTAAAGGTAACCTGAGGATTCCATAAGAGCTTGAGTAGGATTAGACTTGGTAAATGAGCTTATTGTTCCAACCACATGTAACCAACTGGTTACAGATTACTCTTAAAATGTAAGAATTATTATTTGGGGAACAAAATGTTTTAATGTATGCTCAGTATATTTCAGAACAAATGCCTTTCAGAACCATGTTTAGCATGAAGTGACAAAGTTATGATCATTAATGTATTTCTTAGAATCATTAATGTAGTTCTCAGACTTTTGTAGCCCATATACACCTTAAAATTTTTTTTCACAATTTCTGATGTCTTAAATTCTCCTTATTTGAATAGCTTACCTGTTTAACTCTTAGAGAATACCAGCATTAAAATAAGGTTAAAGAGATGTTACTGATGCTTATAATAGCAACTATGTACATATTAGACAAATTAAAAATTTAAAAATGCTTGATGCTTTGAAGTTAGGGTGTTTCTTGGGGAGTGCTGACTGACCATCAGGTCCCAGTCCTCTGTGGCAGCATTTCCCACAGTAACTTGCTGCTGGCTAGTGTCCAGCCTACCCTTTGCATATTCAGAAACCCAGTTTTGTCAGTCTACTAGAGTTGATTATCTGGGGAGTGCTGACTAGAACTCACAGGCTCCTAAGACACTGAATCATTGGAGAAGGTCAATTTATTAATTTAGAGTGAGAAACAACTGCCAGAAGGCATAGATACTCATGCTGACCTGACCAACTCACTGTTTCGCTGTAGACAACCCACATGGGAAGCCAAATTATAATCAGAAGGTTGCTTAGTGAGCAAGGAATTGGAACAAAAGAAGTTTTCTAATTTGAATGTTTAATGGCATCAAGCAAAGATAGTCTGATTCATTCATCCTCACATAGAGATAACCTTACCATGGGTGGTAATTCTCAGAATCCGTTGGCTGAGGCTCTTTTCCTGAAGCACTGTTGAATTGGGTACTATCTTCATTTTTCTTGTAAGACTGCTTCTTTATATTTCCATTGCTTTTAATAGACACATATTCCTTCTCAAAAAGTTAGTATCTTCAGTCAGGTTATATAGAAAGGTATTTCTGACCTTGGAATTACTTCTTTCTAAGGAGAATCTGTTTATTTCTGTTCTGATTCAAGTGAGGACGTATTTATTTCCCAGTTATCTGGAGAGCACCTTATTGTTATGTTCATGTATTTACTATAAGGGACTCTTTTGATTATTAATCTAGAACTTCCCAGTTACCCCAGAAAAATACAGAATTACTGTCTTAGTTTCCTGTTTGCCCTAATAAAGTGCCACAAACTTGGTGGCTTAAAACAATGGAAACTTATTCTCTCACAGGAGGCTAGAAGTCTGAAATCAAGATGTTGGCAAGGTTGGTGACTTTTGGAGTCCCTGAGGGAGAATCTGTCCCTCTGTTCTGTGCCTCTTTCCTAGCTTCTGGTGGTGGCCAGCAATCCTGGTGCTTTTTGGCTTGTAGCTGTGTCAGTCCAGTCTCTGCCTGTCATCTGGTGGCAATTTCTGTCTTGTCTAAATTTTTCTCTTTTATTTTAAGGCGACAGTTATGCTAGATTTAGGGCCTACTCTCAGCATATAACCTCAGATTAATTTGATTACATCTGTAAAGCCCCCTTTCTCAAATACTGTTATATTTAACATCTGGGATGGACATTGGGGATGGGGGGTGGGGCACGGATGGGTGACACTGTTCAACCTAGTACCTAACTGTAAAGAACTCAGAAAAAGTATGTAAAAAGTCTTGTCCTTTGACCATACTGTGTTTATTTTCACCACTGTACTGCGGTAAGCTGCCTTTGATTATTCAAATGCTGTCTATCACTCAAAGAAGCCCTTTGTTTTGATTCATTCTTTGGGCAGATATGTTTACAAACCCTTTTTTTGTAAGAACTAGAGTTGCAGCGACCTTTAGACATCACCTAGTTCAGCAGTTCTCAGTTTTGGTCACATGAGAATCATCTCGGCACTTTTAAAAACTTTTAGTGCTCACCTGGCGTCCCAGGCTGATTAAATCAGAATATCTACGTAGACCCAGGCAAGACAAAATTTTTTAAGTCCCTCCAGAGTTAGGGGGATTACAGTGTATACTCAAGATTCCGAACCACTGATACAGAATCTTTGTTTTCTTAATAAGGGTATCGGGGCCTGGAACGATGAGACAGCTTCTCCAAAGCCTTAAAACTAGTTATCGGTTGCTCTGTAATTCCCATGCCCTTGTTCAGCTCTTCACCATGGTCTCTCTGCCATGTAGGCAGTTTTCTTCAAGTTAAGAAAGAATATTACTATTAAAAAGTACTTTAAATGATCCACTTGAGATTTTGATTGCAGTATCATATATAAAATTAACGTATTATAAAACAATGTTCGGTGATATGTGTGTGTGCTTTATTTCTCTTTGAGGGGGAAAATTGTTAATTCTTGGATGACTATGTTTTTTAAATTAAACTTGAAAAAAAATCACAAAAAGTTTCTAATCACATTTTAAAAATTTGGGAACATGTTGCCATTTATTATGTTTTTATTTTTAATACAATCTTTTACCCAGTTATAATGCATCCTGCTTTTTTCTCTGGCTGCATCATAGTCCACTGATTAGATGAAATATTCTATCTAATGATTTCTGAGGTATTTAGCAATCTTCTTTTTCATTGTAAATATAATTTTTAATATAAGTTTTAATGTTAATTTACATATAACATTTTTCATATTTTATAAAAATGGAATTACATAACATGTACTTATTCATGTCTGGCTGTTTTGCTCAACATTATGTTTGTGAGGGTCATTTATACTGTTGAGTGTAGTTGTAGATTGTTCATCCTCTCAGCTGTCCTGTTAGTTTCTTACAGTCTGGATTTTGCATTCTTATGGAATTGTTCATATTATTGGCTATAGTTGTAGACTGTTTACAGTTCTGTAAAGAGAAGCTGACCCCCTCATGAATCACTCGGTGTCCCCTAGTCCTGACGTTGATGTCTCTTTGATTGTTTTGGTCGTCTGAGTCTCATTCTGCAGTAGATTTCGCAGGAGGTGGTTGCTGGTGCATTATTCCTGTATTCACAAGTGCATCTGTTTATGAAGGTCAGTTTGCCAGTATATAAAAGCCACAATTTGCCTTTTTTTTTTATTACCTTAATTGTGTTACTCTGTTGTGTTCTGGCAAAAGGCATTGCCAGAAAGTCAGATGAAAATCTGATTTTCTTTGCTTTGCTCATGAATTGGTCTTCTTAAAAAATCTAGGTGTTCAAATGATTTTTTTTTAAGGGGTCCATTTTCCTAGATACATAGAATACTCTTCAATATGTAGTTTCAAGCTGTCTTTTATTTTAAGAGAGTTCTCTTAAATTATTATTTTTGTGTTTGTTCTACAATATTGCTTTGCTTTTCTTTTTTAGAGCCTATTACAGATCTTTGTTAATCTTTTCTGTGACTTTTTAAAAAATTCACTTTATCTCTTCTTTCTTTTTTAAAATAACAGTATTATTGAGATACAATTCATATACCATAAAATTCACTCTCTTAAAATGTGCATTTTAAAATGTAGTAGTTTTTAGTTTCTATTACAGCCATCCTGGTGGTGTGAAAATATCTCCTTGTCATTGTGATCTGCATTCTCCTGATGGATAATCATGTTGATAATCTTTTCAAGTGCTTATTTGTATTTGGAAATCTTCTTTGGAGAAATCTCTGTTCAAATCCTTTGCCTAATTTTTAATTGGGTTGCCTAACTTTTTATTAAAGTGTTGTAAAAGTTCTAGATACAAGTCACTTATCAGAGATGTGATTTCCAGACATGTTCTCCCATTATATAGATTGTCTTTTCACTTTCTTGGGGGTGTTTGAAGCAAAAGATACTCAATTTTGATATAGCCCAATTTATTTACTTTTTATTTCTTAATTTTTTGGCCATTTGTGCTTCTGTTTTCTCATATAAGAAACTATCGCCACATACAAGGTCACAATGATTTCTCCTATGTTTTCTCCTTAGTTTTATAGTTTTACTTCTTAAATTTAGATCTAAGATATATTTTGAGTTAATTTCTATGTATGGTGTGAGGAAGGAGGGGTCCAGCGTCATCCTTTTGCGTGTGTATATCCAGTTGTCCCAGCATCATTTGTTGAAAAGAGTATTCTTTCCCTTGTCATCACATTGTTACTAAAGATCTGACATACTAACTTTGTGTGATACTGGACTGCAGTTCTTTTTGTTGCTTATTGTCTACTAGTGAAATGAGTTTTTCTCTACTTTTAGGAGAGGGGGAATGGGCAGATAGCTTTTCTAGTGTCATTGTCTAGATTAAAGCTCTCTCTTCTGTGTTTTTTGCAAAGTGGATATGTATCTATCTATCTTGTACTTTCTGAGAGGTACCTTTTCTGTTCCTCTCCACCACCTTTATTTGAATCTTCTCTCTTTCCTTTGTCCCTATTGTGTTGTATTCCACAACTTGGATTCTACTCCCAGCAGTTTCTTTTCAGTGAGACTTTTATCTTGAAAGGGAGTTTTGGTTTGTTAATTTTGTGAGCTTACCAGGTTCAGACTGCACCATTAGACCTGGCTTATATCACACTGGAGTCTGCTTGTAACTATTTATAAATGGAATTGTCTTGAACTCCCTGTCCTAGTCTCTGCTGCTGTTCTCACACTGGCCCCCACCCTGTCCAGTGAGTGTCTGCCGTTGACTCTGAGGCTCTTCTCCAGCTGTCAGAAGCCCTCGTGCCTTCCCATACTTCTTCCCACACAGATGTACTGTGAGGATGTCGCCGTTGTTAGAGGTCTCTTTCCACCTGCTTATGTTTGCAGCTTTGTCTCTTGGTTTTGTTGTAGATGTTGTCTGTGAATCTCTGGTTCTGCTATCCCCATTGCTTTGTCTGGGTTTATGGGGAGGTTTAGAGGAGACTCCAAAAGTCTTCCCAGAATCCTGTCATTGATCAATGTTTTTTAAGCACATTTTATTCCTTTTTAAAACTGTTTGGTGAATACAAGTTAAAAAGAAAATGCAGTCCAGTTGTTGGTTCTTAGTTCATAATTCCAGGTAATTGTGTAGTAAAACAAATTACAGGAACTTTTTCTAGGCTGAGTTAAATATCATAAAATGTTGTCATACCTGTTGAATGTACATTATATTTTGACTGTGCTAAAAGTCAACTTTTCCCTTTCAGAATAACAAGCCTTTGTACTCATTTGAGGATAATTCAGACTATGTTTATGATGTTATGTGGTCACCCACCCACCCAGCCCTGTTCGCCTGTGTGGATGGCATGGGAAGGCTGGATTTGTGGAATCTCAATAATGACACAGAGGTGAGCTGGAAGATAACAAAAATTGCACTGAAAAATAGAAAATTGGAGATTTATTGAATAATTTGTGAAATTCCTTTTATCCCAAGGAATGTAAAAGGGCTCTGTGATTGTAGCTTCATCACAAAGAAACCAAATAAGCTTTGTACCCTAAATAATAAACAGCATGCTGTGCAGAACTGAAGGGAGAAATAATGTTGCCAAGAGCACTGGGGCATTTCCTTTTACTTCTGAGAGGCACTATCATGTCCCTAGTGTCCTGGCAAAGTCTCATTCACAAGGCAACTGGGATATCGTTCATTCATAGGCTAGAAAGCAGGTAGTTTCAGACTGTGGATGTATGTTAACCTTAATTCTGAACTTCTGAATTCTCTCTTAGCCTTGATAGAACCTGTATGTCATCCATAAAGATTAGTCTTAGCCACCTTACTTGAATGTAGGAAAATGTATTCTGATGACATGTTCCATGAAAGATTGAAAACAGTGTTACTGTAAAATGAATATAGAAACCATCAAAAGATTTCCTGATTGCTATACTGATATCGCTTACTGGCAATGAAATTTCACTGCAGCTATTATTATTTCTGATCATGTTTATTTTTACCAATGTAGAGAGGCTTAAAGTGTTGTTAGAGTTCTGTATTTCTACATGATAGTAAAAAGTAATTTCTACATGATAGTAAGAAAGTTTCTTGGTGCCTCCTCCCAAAACCGACTCTTTCCTACAGCTCTTCATATTTCTAGTGGCAAGTGTCCAAAATCCCTTGAAGTGAAATAGTTGAAAATACAGGACAAAGAAGTTACATATTGGAAATGTAAGAATTTTAATGCTTGTTTAGTAGTTCAAGGAGGAGCATTCACTAACTGCTCGGAAAAGGTATTAAGCCCTGGCTAGATGATTGGACTTGATTATACATTTCTAACTACCTAGAGTAATACCAATTTTATTTTCCTATTTTGGATTTTTGTGTTAGACATGTGTGTTACAATTAAATTGGGATCTTTCCTGTAATCACGAATGCAAAGAATATATCCAAGTTATACTTTTTCTCTTACAACAATTTTGACATTCTGGAGGGTTAAATAAATCATTTGGGGATGACTGGTGTCAGAAGGATTATTTTTAATCAGATTTCAAAAAAATTTTTTTTAATGTTATTGTGATTCTAGTCTGAGTCAAACACTGAATGTTTGCTCTGCATGTGGCAAATAACCTCTTTTCCCTCAGCATAGGAGATGTACAGTCAGATTCCAAGGTGATTGTACTGGTGCCATCATCCTGCCATGCTCCAGACAGTTCCTGGGAACTAGGGTTTTGAACAGACCCATACTGCACCTTCAGTATGAACTGTCTCTAGGAACTGTGGGTCAAATCACAGGTTGTAGCTGACAGAGATGCAAGCTACAAAAGTAATTCCTGTCCTCTAAAATTGAACCATAATCTGTTTATGAAGGCTTTTGTGATGTTTCTTTAAATGAGGTTTTGGACATCTGTTTTCAAACAGCTTGACTTCTTAAAGAAGTTAAAACAACAAGGGATCCTTTATTAAAGAGAAGATCTTTCAAAATGATGTATCCAGTCATGTGAAAATTTCTTTACATAAGGGCTTATTTTCCCAAACCACTTACAAGGGTTGACTACAGTGTCATTCAGAATGTATCACTGAACAGGAAGAAAGTTGGGAAAACTCTTTATCTATCTTCATCTTTGTTTTAAAAAAGTAACCAGATTGAAGAAAGAATTACTGTTTTACATGTTTATAGAAATCCTGATGAAACTTTTAACACTGCCCTATATTTTAAATGACTCTAGGTGCCAACTGCCAGCATTTCTGTGGAGGGTAATCCTGCTCTTAATCGTGTAAGATGGACCCATTCTGGAAGAGAGATTGCCGTGGGTGATTCTGAAGGACAGATTGTTATATATGATGTGGGAGAGGTATGGGGCTCACTGCCTATAATTTTGACACATCTGTTTAGCTTTCACAGCATTGTAGCAACAGTATCTGTGTGGCTAAAACTAGTCTTTGAAGTTTATGAATTGTATAAACCATATGATTGTAGAGATAAAACTTATTTTCACCACAGAAGCAACTCTTGAGATTAATTTTCTTTCTAACTGGATGTGCTGTGTCCCCATGCAACAGATTTTGAGGGTAATAATCGTATGTTGGGCAGTACCTTCAAGCATGCATGGCTGGAAATTAGAAATTCTACAGGCAGAAGAAATTTAGAGTTACAGTTGGACTTCGGGGCTTTATAGAATTGACATTAAGATTTTATTTTTCTGCGTTTGTAGATTTGTTTGGGCCAGGTAGTGGAAATCAAAAGTATTATCTTTTGAGAGTTATCTGATGACTGTGTGAAATGTGACTCCTGACTCCTTGAGTCTTGTTGCAGAACCATTATGATTAAACCCAGCAGGCTGAGTTGCAGCTCTCTCATCTTTACTGCTTGAGTTGATCGTATACAGTGCCCAAGAGTGATCTCTTCCGCTTTAGCCCTTGCCGGCACCGTGGTCACTTTCTTTTGCTGTGCCTTATTGTTCCTCGTCCTCTCAGGAAACCCCACAGCCTCTACCAATGGAATCTGGAGGGCGGTAGACTGAATCATTTAGAGCAGCCAATTGAACCGTCTGCACAGATGGACTTGCCCTGTATCTGTACTGTCCAGTATGGTAGCTGCTAGCCACATTTGGCTGTTGAACACTAAAACTGTGTCTAGTAGAACTGAAGAACTGAATTCTTAATTTTATTTAATTTTAAGTAATATAAATGTAAACAGTCACGTGTCTGGTAGCTACTGTATTGGATATCACAGCCCAATCTAGTCTAAACTCATGTGGTAGATGTAGAAGCAGGCACATCCATTTACTACACTGAATGCTTTGTGCCCTAATATGGCAGTGTCAGATTCCGCCTATATTATGACAGTTGTCAGAAACGTTTGATCATCGACTGCTGTAGGCACAAGCATCACAAGCCACCTTTCCACTTTTGCTGTTGGTACATCACTAAAGTGGTAAAGTTGTATACCTTTTGATGAAGAAATGAAGATATCTAGAAAGGTTGTCTTACATTCCGAACAAAAATAAATATTTAAAAGAAACCAGCTCTCATGAACCCATGCTTCAAAAACGATTTCGTACTAGGAATGGTGCAAGAAGTAAAAAATTGCAAGGAATTCCAGCCCATCAGCAAAATCCATGAGATGCTGCATAGGAGTTATACTTACAGAGCATCATTGTCATTCTCTTTTGCATGGATAGTGATAATAGCAAAGTCATTTCTGAAGCTGTCACAATACACTTCACAAACACTGTCTTTTGTTTGGAAATGTTATAAATCATTAGAATAGTCTGTGTAATTATGGAAAGGCCATTCAGGTCAATTATTACTTTTTAATGAAAAAACTATTTGAAAACAAACTGAATAATAGTGGGTAAGATGATCTTTTATTTCAGTGTACATAAAACATTGTATTTTTCTTTAACAGCAGATTGCTGTCCCCCGAAATGATGAATGGGCACGATTTGGCCGAACACTTGCAGAAATTAATGCAAACCGAGCAGATGCAGAGGAGGAAGCAGCTACCCGAATACCTGCTTAGCTCCTGAAAAGAGAATATGTAGCCTTAGTGGATTTGGGGAAGACTAAGTAGATCCTAAGATTATTTGCATGCTCCTGTCTGAATGATAATTAAAAGGAAATTTCGGGGATTAAAGTGTGGATATAATGCTGCAAGCAAATCTGACAGTGTCCCTTTTTATATAACATGCATCTTGTTTTGGATTTGTGTCATTTTTAATACAGCTGATTGACTTTCCAGAATGCAGCCTTTTCTGAATTCTTATACACCGGTGTATATTTAGTATTATTCTTTTTGAATTCTTTTCAACGTGTAACACTATTTACAGTTATTTCTAAGAGCACAGATTAAATAAGTTCTGCGTATTTTTAAATAATCACAATTCCCTGTTATACTGGTAATGGTCTCACTAACCATAATATGTAGGAACATTGTTTATTCTTAGCCATAGCATGCATACATCTATCCAGTTCTATTCTGACATTCTTTTTTCTCTATAATTCATGTGATAACTATCCATAAATAAAAACAAATATGCTTTAACTTTTCAAATTTTCATTTTGATTTACTCCTTGCAATTAAAAATTTCCTGTCTTTTATAAAGTGTCGTTTGTTCATATCTTTAAGCTCCTTTTGTAAGCAGCCACCTCAAATCTCGTAAAATTTTGTGCCTTAAATACACCATACCATACAGTATACTGTAGATTTCCCAGTGTATTATGAACTGATGTTTAGATAATCTGTCAGTGAAAAAAATTTCTCCTAGGTTAATTTTTGTTTTACTCCCTTATTTTATTTCCATCTAAGATACATTTAAAGAGTAAACAGAAAGCTGCCTATTATTTTCAGAGTGAGATTACTAGTATGTGAGCCCTCTGAGACTGAAACTGCCTTTGAGAGAAATTGATTTCATGCTTGCAGTAGCCATGAAGGAAAGTGCTTAAATGAATTTTGTCATTGAATCAACTCCACATCTTGAAATCTGTTACCACAATCTTGTGTACAAGTCTGAAAGGTAAGTGGCAAATATCTAAGCATTTGTGTTGAAATCAAGCTATTTTAGGACCAGAGGAAAGGATTATGCTCAGATATTCATTTTATCTGCCTTACGTTGTCCATTTCCTTGATGCTGACCTTTTGTCCTTCTAGAGTTTAACTGTCATTTATTCAACAGAATATGAACTTGGAAGAATGAATAGATACTAGGTTTTGAACATTTTTGTTTGGTTTGATTTTTTTTAACCTAACAAAGATGTTGGGAAATAAATTTCCAAGTTATAACACTTCTTAGCTATGAGTATTGTGTAGTGCAAGGAGTAACTGACCAGGAATATCAGATCCAAGCTCTAGTTCCCACTCTGGCACTCATGAGAAGTGTGATTTTAGCCAACCAAGTCTTCCCATCTGTCTGTCTTTTTTTCTAGGAATTAAGTTTGGATTAGATGATTTATAAGTTTCCTTCTAGCTCTAAAATTCATTGTGGTCACTTCAAGCAATTCTTCATTTTTATATATTCAGTTTTCATAAATTAACACCCCAAAATTGCCTATTATATACCAAAGATAAAATTTTTTTTTTATATCAGCAGGCAAATATCTCAAGTTAGCTCATGTTAGCAATGTCTGTAAGTCAAAAATTCAATTTCAGCAGGGTCACACTATCTTAGTATAGAACAACGCATGTAATCACTAAAATATTATATTCTTGCCCTCCATTTGTAAAAATGACTAGAAAAGGGGATAACAATTCTGATTAAGGTTAGAAATCAAAAGATGTGGCAAATTCAAATGCTCACTGGACTCAAGCTGATGTACCCGAGTGTGAATAAAATTGGTAAGTATTTGTAAAATACTTAATCACCAAACAGTTTTTGCTTTTTGAGAATAACTTTCCCCCAAAATGAAGTGTAGACCTTTGCCCATTTAACTTGAGTCTACATTTTTAGGAACACATGTATTTAATATGAGGAACTGCCTTTTAAAGTTGACTGTATAATAGCAAAAGAGAAAGTACTGAGGCTGTCCATATTGATAGGAAGTCCTCCGACAGATTAAGCTGACTAGAAACGTGTAGCACAGCTCTTCACTGCTTTAGAGATGAAAACCTATAAATAAAAAAAAATCCACTTATGGGAATTATACCTTATTTGTTACCAGTTTTATATATATATACACACACACACATATATATGTATATATATATACACTTTTTTCTGAGTGAGAAACAAGCCATAGCTTTCTGGCTAATTTCTTATTTTGTTTATTGTTTGGTTATTCTCTTTTTGAATGAGAAGTTAAAGATTATTGGTTATCCTTGGTTGTGTTCAAGAATACTCAGTTTTACAGATAGTACCTTGCAGTAAATCTCAGAAATAATCATTTTTTGGTATCATTTGAACCAAAAAAATGAGATTCTGGTAGAAGCTACCCTTCTGTTTAGAGATCTAGTTCCCTACAAAGTTTAGAAAATCTCTAGATATAAAATGTTGTTGCAACAATGCTGAGCTACTGTGTATTGAAGGAGTGGATAACTTAAAATTTAGGGGTTGAACTAAAGAAAAGTAGTGTTGAGGATGATCCTAGTTTTTCAGTAGTGTAAGAATGTTCATTCATTCTGTTCTGTACTTACAGACTGTAACCTCTGCCACTTGAACCGCATGAAAAGGAAGGGCTCAAATGAGTGGCTGAAAATCTCGTGTGAAGGATACAATTTTCCATCTTTTCATTCTGTTGGGCAATGCTTTTTAAATGTCTTTCCCACAACCCCAGTATTTCAACATTGGCATTGTGATATTTTATAATTAGAAGAAAGTGGTACAGGTTAATTATATTGGAGAGAATGGAACTCCTTTTACAGCCCCAGCTGCCCAGTGGGTGTGAGAACCAAGTTGTTTCAAACAGGACATAGCTCCCAAGGTGGTGGTGTTATGCCTGAATCTTGGGCCTAAATTGAGGGTAAAGAGCCATCAGCTTTGCCTCGTTTTGATGTAGTGATGGGATTCCTATTGAGAGTTTTTCACCCAAGCCACATAGATGCAAGAAAGGAGTTCTTGCTTTCCTGCTATCATCTTGCTGATTGCTAGGCAACTTAGGGACTTTACAGGTTTGGGGAAAATGACTGGGAATCTTATTTTTGACTGATTTAAAAGTGTTGGGAAATAATTAAGAGATCTGGTTTACAGATTCTTGGGGCCTCTAGTGCTACCAAGAATTGGAAAGTTGACTCAAAGTCAAGAAGAAAAGAACACCCATGTTCAGTATTTCTTTGAAGTAGAGAATTAACATTCTTTTAACCAATTTCTTCAATTTTAATGCCCTAAAAAGGTAATAATTGGCTTGCACTTAGTATATTATAATTTTTAAATCCTTTTCAACATATAAGAAACACATTTTAGAGATGGATCCTATAATCCTAACAAGAATGCCAAGTGGACGGCTGTGAATAGTCATCACGTTGTAATACTTTTCTCAGTGCGCCAGTGGTCTCAGATCTTTTGTTGGACTTTATATGTGCAGATTCTCTTTCTGCTTGTGACATTCACAATCCCCCAACTTCTTAAAGTTCAAATGGATTTTTGGTATTTAAGTTTTCAGTATGTAGCTTCTAGCCACTGATAGTTTCAACATAGCCAATCAGCAGTCTTTTACAAACTTTTCTAAAATTACAGTATTTTTTGCTGTTAGTTTCATAGCAGGAATCTCAGTGTTGGCTTCTTAATATTCCATTACCAGTTCCCAGTCAGAGGATGGAACAGCTTGCACTCAGGTAAGCTTTCAGAAAGGTCTTTTTCACTTTGTGAGGTCATTTATTCAGGTCTGTGGTAATGTATTATCCTGCCTCGCTTTTAATGTGCTTGATTTGGTCAGAAAGCTGTGGGGCGGTGATTGTGTAGGGTGCAGCACACACCTGCGTGGTGCTGAACGCGCAGAGACCGGGCTGCGGCGCTGGAATCAGGTGTACCACCGGTAAGGCTTTGATGGCGAGTAATTTTATCTTTTGTGAATTTTTGTACTAGATTTTTTCAGCAACTTTTTTTCTGAACAAAGTAACAGAAATGCTTTGGAACAAAATCTTTTATACTTAAGGGTGGCTTGGTATCTGAGAAAAAGAACACTGGGTTCAAGAGACCCAAGTTCTATTCCTGACACCCTCCGTTACCAGTAATGTCTGTCACCTGGAACAAGGATCTGTATTCTCATCTGGGGAGGAAAACATTTGCTTTCTGTGAAGGTTACATGAGATATTGTGCATGTGAAGACTTTTGTAAACTATGAAAGCACCACACAAATAAGGGATTTTCTTTCTTTTTTTAAGAATACAAGACTGGAGAGAGACCATTTGGGGCAGCCATCTGTACAGTGTAACAAGCTAATCTTCTAAGGATTAAGTGGCTTGGTGTTCAAGAAATTTTTTTTAATTGTAAGAAATCACATCACAGTTTGAACCCTTAGATGTTTAGGAACAGCAGTGAACTGAGGGGAAAATATTAATTGCTCTTAATTAATGATACTTTTCCTCGGAATGTTTTATTACCGTCCATGGTAAAACTACAAATTATGCTAGTAGAAAAAAAAGACTCACTGAATTTCCAGCCTGTACTCAGCTGTTGCTTTTATGCTAGTTATACATGGACTGCAGTATCTGGAGCCTTAGAAAAGAGGAGGTGGAACCCCTTTTTCAAATCAATGAGAAAACAAACTTGGTTCAGGACCACTGAGCTACATAGTAGCAGAACTGGAATCAGTCACTTCCACAGCAATTTGGGAATTAACAGTTACTCAACTGTTACAATTTGTGAAGAACCCATCCTTCTTCTCTAGGGTCAGTCCCCTTGGCAATAACGTGTACTTACTGCAGGGAGATAGTCATTAGAAAGAGGAGCTTCAGTCCTTGGGGACCTGTGTGTGGTTGCTAGGCTTAGAGGAAGCTCTCAGATTAGTCCTCCAGGAGTAGCTTTTCTCTAACTCACATCTAGATTGACAGATCTCTGCTGTCTCATTGCATCCAAAACAATGATTCCAGAAAACAGTCAAAACCTGATTTGTTAATGAATACTAGCTGAATAATGCTGCAACATAGGAATGCATGTATCTGTTTCTTCTATACCCTGTTTTCATTTTTTTGGATATATACCCGAAGTGGAATTGCTGGATCTTAAGGTAATTCTATTTTAAACTTGTTGAGGAAACATCATACTGTTTTCCGTAGTGGCTGTACCAATTTACATTCCCACCAACAGTGTACAAGGGTTCTTTTATCCTCACAACACTTACTTTTTGTCTTCTTGATGACATTCTACTAACAAGTATAAGGTTGTATCTTGTGGTTTTGATTTGCACTGCCTTGATGGTTAGTGATGTTGAGAACCTTTTTATGTACCTATTGACCATCTGGATGTTTTCTTTGGAAAAATGTATATTTAATTCCTATGCCCATCTTTTAATCAGAGCTTACTGGGTTTTTGTTATTAAGTTTATGAGTTCTTTATATGTTTTGGATATTAACGTCTTATCTAATGCATGGTTTGCAAATACTATCTCCCATTCCATTGGTTGCCTTTCTTTTCCTTTTATTTTGTATTTTGGTGTGCAGAAGCTTTTTAGTTTGATATAGTGCCACTCGTTGATTTTTCTTTTGTTGCTTGTGCTTTTGGTGTCATATACAGAATGTCTTTGCACAGGCCAACATTAAGGAGCTTCTTCCATATGTTTTCTTCTAAGAGTTTTATGAGCTTGAGTCTTATGTTTAAGTATTGAATCCATTTCATTTTTCTGCGTGTGGTTATCCAGTGTTCCCAACACTTTGTTGAAGAGACTGTCCTTTCCCCATTGTTTTTGGTTCCTTTGTCAAATATTAGTTGACCGTATATGCAGGGGTTTATTTCTGGGCTAACTGTTCTGTTCCATTGGTCTTTGTGTCTTTTTATGCAAGCACCATACTGTTTTAATTACTATAGTTTTGTAGTATAGTTTGAAATCAGGAAGTGTGGCATTTCTGGATTTTTTTCTTTCTGTGGATTGCTTTGGCGATTTGGGGGTCTTTTATGGTCCCATATGAATATTAGGATTTTTTTTCTATTTCTGTGAAAAATGCTGTGGAAATTTTCATAGGAATTGTATTGAATCTATAGATAGCTTTGAATAGTATCGACAGTTTAACAATATTAATTCTTCCATTCATGAACACAGGGTATCTTTTCATGTTTGTGAGTTCTTCAGTTTCTTTCATCAGGGTCTTGTAGTTTTCATTGTACAGATCTTTCATTTTGCTGGTTAGATTTACTCCTAAATGTTTTGTTTTTGATGCTACAGTAAATGGGATAGTTCTCTTCCTTTTTCAGATGTTTTGTTGTTGGCATCTATAAATGCAGCTGATTCTGTATGCTGATTTTACATCCTTATTTTATATCCTTATATCCTGCAACTTTGAGCCTTCATGAAGTGAGTCTGTTGAAGGCAGCATATAGTTGGGTCTTTTTTTCCCCCCAATCTATCTAGATACTTTGTACCTTTTGATTTGGTGAATTCAATCCATTTATATTTGATATGTAAGGACTTACTGATGCCATCTTACTGTTTTCTGGTTGTTTTATATTTCCATTGCTTCTTTTTCCCTCTGTTTCTGCCTGCCTTTGTAAGTTGGTGATTTTCAAGGATGGTATGCTCTGCCTCCCCTTTTCATTATTATCTTTTGTGAATCTACTTCTATATTCACTAACAAATTATAGTGGCTATAATTATCTCTCATATTCATCTCCTTTAACCTTTATACTAAAGTGGTTAACAAACCATCCTATTACAGAACTAGAGTTTTCTGACTGTATATTTACCTTTACTGGTGTGTCGTATACTTTCCTTTGTTTTTCATGTTTCTGATTAGTGTCTTTTCATTTGAGCCTGAGGAACCCCTTTCAGCATTTCTTGCAATACAGGTCTAGAAGCGATGAACTCCCTCAGCTTTTGTATTTCTTCTTCATATCTGAGAGATAACTTTGACACATAGAGTATTCTTGGCCAGCAATTTCTTTTCTTTTGGTGAACACTCTGAATATATCATTCCACTCTCTCCTGACCTGTAGGGTTTCTGCTGAGGAATCTGCTAATAGCTTAATGGGGGTTCCTTTATAGGTTACCATCTTTTTTTCCATGGATGCTTTTAGAATTGTTTTCCTTTGATTTTTTGACAGTTTCATTATTATGTGTCTTGGAGAGGGTCTTTTTGCATTGAGATCATAGGGTTGTTACCTTCATGAACTTGGATATCCTAATTTCTCCCCAGGTTTGTGCTCAACTGTTATTTCTTTAAATAAAGTTTCTGCTCCTTCACCCTCTCTTCTCTTTCTGGAACCCTGATTATTCTAATATTTGTTCTTTGGATGGAATCCCATAGACAGCATAGGCTTTCTTCACTCTTTTTCATTTGTCTTTTTTCTGCTGTTATTTCAAAATTCCTGTCCTCTAGCTTACATATCCTGTCTTCCATTTACTTTAGTCTGCTGCAGATGCTCTCTGTTGCATTTTTCATTTGCTTCATTGAATTTTTTGCAGCACCAGAATTTTAGTTCTTTTTAATAATTTCTATCCCTTGGGTAAATATCTCAACTTGTTCATGTATTTTTTTTTCCCTGACTTCATATGAATTGTCTGAGTTTTCTTGTAGCTCATTAAATTCTTTATCAACTAGACCACAAAATTCCATACCTTTGAGCTTGGTTATTGGAAAATTGTCTTTTGGTGATAACATGTTTCCTTGATTTTTCATATTCCATTCAGCTTGGCATTGCTGCTTTCACACTGGAAGTGGCTGGCATCTCCTTAAATCTTTACTGGCTGGCTCCAGGTGGGGTATACTGTTCTTTCCTTTGGTGCTTGTTGTATCTGGGGGTTTCTTTGCCTTTATATAGGAATACCTGCTGCACTCTCCTTGCTCCCTTCTGTGGCAGAAATCTTAAGCTTTTACGTCTTCTTTGGTTCTTAACCACTCACCAGACTGACTCCTGGAAACCTCTCTTGTTTTCCAAAGGTGGCGCCACAGCTCAAGTGGTTTCTCCCTTGCCCACCTGTTTTTCTGATAGTGTTCACTGGACTTGCTCTTACAGCTGCACCCCAGGAACGCACAGGAGCTGGCTACAGAGTGTAGGGAGGTGTGAGTGTAGCACCTGGGGCACTGGGGATCACTATGGACCCAGGAGGGTGATCCTTGGGTGACGCATTCCCAGAGGCTTGTGCTTAAAGTTCTGCTAAAGACTTCCTGCTAAAGTTCTGAATGCTGTCAACAGGAATTGTATTCCTTTAATGCCTTTTGATATTCTTATCTGCCTCTTTCCTGATCATCCCCCAGTCATCAAAGTCCCACCTCAGTACTTTGGATACTTCTGGAGAGAAATGGGTTTCCCCAGCTGTATTTCCCCACTAGGGTAGCTGAGCACTCAACTCACTGCTCCTCTTTTCCCTAACAGGAGGGGTCACCATCACTGGGTAGTTCAGTCCTATGCAGTGTTGGGGGGAAGTCTGGTAAAGTGGGAAAGTTCCTATTACTGTCAACCAAACTTTTTTTTCCTCCAATGGAGGTGTGGAACCTTCCCTTGGGAAGTTTGGATTTCTCAGATTTTCTCCTATCCATGTGTATCTGCCCCAGTCAGCACTCTTCAGGTTTTTTTTTTTTTTTCCTGACAGGGGCAAGAGGATTTGGGAGTTTTGCTGGTTCCACAACCCATACCAACTTCTGCCTATTACTGGATTTACAAGTGGGCAAAACTCCTACCAGGTCCCTTGGCATATGGTACTTGTTCCCATAGAGCTTTTGTTCGTGGATGGATGTCTAATTCACTGTTTAAAAGGGGGGAAAAAGGAAGAATGTCTTATACTGCCATGATGCTGACCAATGAGTAGTTCTTAAGATAGTTCTATGGTCTCTATAATCTTTCACTGCAAATAAATTTGGTTCCTACTGAATACTCTATTTTATGACCCCTAACAGTATTCACTGCTAGGAATTGATTTTTAGCATTGATAAGTTCATCACAAAATTGTACATACTAGGAAGCACAGAATAGAGCTGATATTTCAGTAATTCGTTGTAAATAATACCTTCTGTGAATGGCTAGTAGTACAACACATTTTGTAACTTTAGGACCAGCCTAGGAGCCTCTGCAACACTAGTTCCTTTCAAGGAAATTAACTGGAACAAAAGAAAGGCTACAAAAGTTTTAAACACTGTATTAGTGAGGATGGATCAAGATGGCGGATGGAACAGAAGCATCTACTATCTCAACCCCAAACACCATAATGTGCTAAAGCAGAAGAAAAATAAGATAATCTGCTACAACATTGAAAATGAGAGGGCTAGCAATGGAATAGATATTGGGGAATGCCAGAAAGATAGAAAGCAGATGGGGTCAAAACTACAGGGAAATAAAACAGGAAATCAGAACACAAAACGATGGGCAGGGGGTTCATCAGCGGGGATTGAGAATAGCTAGGCAAGTCTCATCCCTCCCGTGAGCCAAGTTGGGGACAAAAGGGTGTCTATACTCAGCCTATAACATAACAGTGGGTAAAGCCACTGGAGCTGGAGAAGCAGGGCAATGCCCAGAGTTAGTTACCTGCTTACTCTCAAGAGGAAAAGAGAAATCTATACCCAGAATCAAAATATTGGCATATCCTTACCTGGAAGCACACCCTACCCCTCCCATCACTGGCCTTGATAAACAGAAAAACATCCACAAAAAGAGGCTCTCATACAAAACTGAGCAACGAAATAAACAACTAAACAAACTACAATTACGAATCACCAAAATATTTCAAGAAAGGCCCAAAGAAAAACTTCAAAAAAAAAAAATCCACAGATGAAAGAAGATAAGTAAGTGTATTTGCTATCCCAAGGGCATAGAAGATCTCAGAGTCATTAAATTAAACAAACCAGGCTGAATAGCAGAGGCATACAGCTTAAGAGCAAAGCTGTGAGCAGGCTGATTACAAGATGAGTCTCCCATTACTCAGTCTAGAAGTACAGATGGAGAACGTATCAAGGAATGCTAAAAGATACAGGGATAGGTTCAGACAGTCGATAACTAAACAGAAAGGAGATAAGAGACAAGCGAGTAGAATGGATTTTTTTTTTTTTTCTGAAAGCCTTAGGATTAAAAGGGTTCATCCCCATACAGCACAGAACCAGATGAATTTTTAAAAGGCAAAATTTCAAAATAATGATGGACAAATCCTAATAGCTGCCAGAGGCCCCAAAACAGGTTATATACAATTTAACACTACTGGCATCAGGTCTGTCTTTGATAATAATGTATGAAGACAAAACAAATTACTTTGAACCAAGCATCCTACACATTCAGTTTCCAGTCCTGTGTGTAAGAAGCTTACACACTGCCATTCCATTGTAACAGCAGGTAAAAAGCTGAACTAGATCTATGAGGGAAGTAAGGTCACAGGGCAAAGCACTGTCCCCAGAATTGAACAGACCGACAGGCATATATAGAGAATCACAACATACTGGAGAATAAACCTCTGTGGGGACCAGTGCAGGGAAACTTTAATTGACAAACAGCTGGAGGTTCAACGTGGACAACTTGAGTTTAAAACGCCAGGAGAACTCAGTTATGCAGGGGTGGGGAGGGGACACTTGTTTCTGAGTTTTACCCCCCTGGGTCTTACCACTTTCTCACAGTGAATATATGAGAATAATCCCCTTGTCCTTCCAGCAAGAGGAGGGGAAACGGAACCATTCTGAAATAAACCAGAAGATCCTGCTTTACATAGTAAGGTTTGCCCTCAGGAAAAACTATTTGAACAGATCCTAACTGCCCTGGAGGGAGAGAACTCCCATTCTAGCCACCCTGCCTCACCTAAGAGGGGTGGGATAGGGGGCTGAGAAACACATATAATTCACAGTCCAGAGGCACAGGCTCACTAAAGGACAGATCTAATCACAGGCGTATAAAACACTTTCCCCACCGTAACTCACCATCACATTACCAAAAGCCTATTTGCATTAATTCTTTTTACCTGGTTTACCATGTACATTTGTCAAGAAAGAAATTACAATGCATACTAGTTAAAACACACAGTTGAAAGAAAGCAAACACCAAAAATATGCACTATGGCTCATATGTCATATGGCAGATGTGGCAGGGATGTTGGAATTACCAGACTGAGAATGTAAAACTATGATTTATTATGTTAAGGTCTCTAATGGAGAAAGCATACAAGAACAAATGGGCAACTTAGCAGAGAGAAAGTCAAAAAAATAACCAAAAATGTTAAGAGATAAAAACACTAACAAATGAAGAATGACTTTAATGGACTTAGTAGACTGGACATGGCTGAAGAAAGAATCTGATTCTGAGGGTATCTCATTAGAAACCTCTAAAAACTGAAAAGCAAACAGAAAAAAAGACTGGGGCAGTCAGTGGGGGAGGTGTGGACAGAATATTTAAGAACTATGGGACAGCTACGAAAGGTGTGATATATATGTGTAATGGGAATACCAGAAAGATAGAAGGGAACAAAACAAATATTTGAAACCATGACTGAGAGTTTTCCTGACTTCAATGTCAGACACCACACCACAAATCCAGTAAGAGACCATCAAGCAGGATAAATGCTAAACAGAAAAGGAAAAACCTATACCTAGGCATATAGTTTTAAAACTACAGAAGATGAAAGATTAAATCCTGAAAGAAGCCAGAGGAAATAACACCTTACCTGTAGGGGAGCAAAGATGAGAATAACATCCGACTTATCCTCAGAAATTATGAAAGCAAGAAGCAAGAGGAGAGAAATACTTAAAGTGTTGCAAGAAAAAACCTACCAACCTAGAATTCTGTAGACTGTGAAATTATCTTTCAGAATTAAAGGGAGAGGAGTTCCCAAGATTTTGAAATAGAAAGATCCTGAGCTCACCTCCTCTCACAGGCATACCAAAATTACAATAATTTATAAAACTATCAATGAAAAAGACTGAAACCTACCAGGAAAGATCTAAAACTTAAAATATAAAGAAGGAACCATAATGAGATGGGTAGGAAGGGGAGAGTTATGGTATAATCAAGATCCATACCCCCAGGTGGGCAACCCAGAATGGGAGGATATTAACAATATTGCAAAGGTTTTCTTCAACGAGCCAGAGTCTGCACCTCACATTGGACTCCCCAGCCCAGGGGTCACATATCAGGAAGACAAACCCCCAGAATGTTTGACTTTGAATGTCAGTGGGGCTTACTTTCAGGAGATCCCAAAGGCTGTGGGAAATAGAGACTGCCCTCTTAAAGGGTGCAAAGACAATTTCACATGTTCAAGGATCCAGGGCAAAAGCAGTAATTTGAAAGGAGCCTGGGTCAGACCTACCTGCTGATCTTGGAGAGGAAGGAGGCAACTGGAGCTCACCCTGGGGACACAGATCAAGGGATTAATCCAAGAAGAATATATAATAATTGTAAATATATATGCACCCAACATAGGACCACCTAAATACATAAAGTAAATATTAACAGACAAAAGGAGAAATTGGCAGTAATACAATAAAAGTAGGGAACTTTAACAACCCACCTACATGAATTGACAGATCATCCAGACAGAAAATAAATAAGGAAACACTGGCCTTAAATGACATGTTAGACCTGACTGACTTTACATATAATATATAAATATATATAACATTACATCCAAAAGCAACAAAATATGGATTCTTTTCAAGATAGATTATATGCTAGGCCACAAAATAAGCCTCGGTAAACTTAAAAAAGTAAACTTAAAAAAACTGAAATCATATCAAGCACCTTTTCTGACTACAACTTGATGAGACTAGAAATTACAAGAGAAAAACCTGCAAATAACACAAATATGTAGAGGCTAAACAATATGTCACTAAGCAACCAAAGGACCACTGAAAAAAATCAAAGAAAAAAAAATACCTGGAGACAAACAAAAATGAAAACACAATGGTCCAAAACTCATGGGACACAGCAAAACCAGTTCTAAGAGTAAAGTTTATAGCAATATAAGCTTACCTCAAATAAATCATCTAACATTACACCTAAAGGAACTAGAAAAAGAACAAAATCCAAAGTTAATAGAAGGAAGGAAATCATAAAGATCAGAGCAGAAATAAATGAAATACAGAGTAAAAAATCATAGAAAAGATCAATGAAACTAAAACCTGGTTTCTTGACAAGATAAACAAAAATGATAAACCTTTAGCTACACTCATCAAGAAAAAGAGAGGGCCCAAGTCAATAAAATAAGAAATGAAAAAGAAGAAGTTACAACTGACACCATAGAAATACAAAAGATCATAAAAGGTTACTATGAAAAACTGTATGCCAATAAAATGGATAACCTAGAAAGAAGTGGATAAAGTCCTAGAAATGTACAATCTCCCAATACTGAACCAGGAAGAAATAGAAAATATGAACAGACCAATTACTAGTAATGAAATTGAATCAGGAAAAACAAAAAAACCCACCCAACAAGTAGAAGTCCAGGATCAGACTGTTTTACAGGTGAATTCTACCAAACATTCAGAGAAGAGTTAACACCTGTACTTCTCAAACTATTCCCTCCAAAAAACTGCAGAGGTAGGGACTCCTGAACTCATTCTGTGAGGCCAGTATATACCTGAAACTAATGTAATATTGTAAATCAACCACACCTCAATAAAAAAGTTTTAAAATAGTGTGCAAAAGAAGAAAAGTATAAGGAAAAATAAAAGTTTTCCTCACACAAACCCCAATTTAAAAATAAGTTAAAGACTTGAAGAGACACAAATATCTACAAGCATATGAAAAGATGCCCAACACATTTAGTCACTGAGGAAATGCACGTTAAAACCAAATGTAGTGTCATTTCATACCCACTGAAAAAATGTGAGAGACAATGATAAAATGTTGGTGAGAATGTGGAAAAACTAACATTCATACACTGCTGGTGGAAACATAAAATGATACACTTTACTTTTGGGGAAGTGATGGAAATGTATTAAAATTGGATTGTGGTGTAGGTTACACAGCTTTGTAAATATCTCAATAGAGCTGTTAAAAAGAAAAATTAACTTCACCACTAAACTACTCTCCCATTTATAGTATTGGGACAAGTTAGACAACACAGGGAAACAATCAGATAAACAACATGGTACAGTCTTCAAGTCAAACAACTTACAACATTAAGGACAAACAAATTTTTTTAAAAAAGGGATTATTCCCAGAATTAAGAACTAAAGACGCACAGCAACCAGGCATAATGCATCAATATTGATTAGATCCTGCATCAGAAAAACAAAGACATTTCTGTAGTAGTTGGGGACGTTTGAATTTTGACTGAATATTAGATGATACTACAAAATTCTTGAATTTTTATGTGTGATAATGGTACTCTCTGGTGGCAGAATGTCCTCATTCTTAGAGGAGATGTATGCTGAAATATTTAGGGATGAAGTACCATGATGTTTGCAACATAGTTTCAAATGGTTGAGCAAAAATAAATGTGTATTTATAAATATAAAGCAAATATGGAAAAATGTAAGTAAGTGAATCTAGCTGAAAGGTATTCAAATAATTCATTTTACCTCTTCAAACTTTTATATAGGTTTGAAGTTTTTTAAAATAAAAAGTGGGGAATGGGTGGAAGGGGATAGCTCAAGCTTAGCATGCATCAGGTCCTGGGTTCAATCCCCAGTGCCTCCATTAAATAAATAAATAAATAAATAAACCTAATTATCTACCCCCCCCAGAAAAAACCTAAAAAAAAAAAAAAGTAATGGAGAGTGTATATGGCACAGGAAAAGACCAGTAAGACAAAATTAAAAGTTCAGAAATAGATCTTTGCATATGCCAACCCTTAATACATAATAGAGAAGGCACTTCAGAGCAGTAGGGAAAGGAAGGTTTGTTTTTTTCAACAAAGTGTTGGGACAACAGACTAGCCATATAAAGAAGCAAAAAAAAAAAAAAAAAAATTACCTCATACCACATGCCAAAGACAGTTCCAAGTAGGATAAAATCTCAGTGTGAGAGGCAAAACTATAAAGCATTTAAGAAGATAGTATCAGCCATATCCGTGACCTAGAGAGAGAATAAAATTTTTAAATGAAATATAAAACATGCTAACCATAGGGAAAATTTGATGTACTTGAAAATACTAAAATTAAAATGTTAAACAAAACGTGAAAAGACAAGCCACAACCTGGGAAAAGATTTTGCAATACAATTCATAAAGGAATGGCATCTAGAATATATAAAGATACCCCTGCAAATTATTAACAAAAATGGGCAAAAGGCTTCAATTCGTATTTCACTCACCAAAGATGAAATCCAAATAGCCAATAAAGATATAGGCATTTTCACATGCTGTCAGTTGGAAATTAGTAAAGTCTTTCTGAAGAACAATGTGGCAATTCAACATATATGAACATATGAAAGATGTTCAGCCTCATTTGATAAAAGGAAAATGCTAATTAAAACCACAAGATAACATCATACACCCAACAGACTGGTAAAAATTAAAGAGCCAGTACACCCTTAGAGGAATCAGTATGAGCATCTCTGAGAACTAGCAAAGGTTAATAAACCTTCTCTGTGGTTCTGCTCTTAGGTATATATCCTTTTAAAAATGCATACTCCAAAACATATGTACAAAATATCCAGGGCAGCACTGTCTGTAATATCCCCGAACTGGAAACAACCCAGAAGTCCAGAGGAAAGTGGCAAAATAAACTGTAATATATTCATACAATGGAATAAGAAGACTATGACTTATACAGCAAATGACAGGCATTAACCTTACATTTAGAAAAGGAAACAAGTCTCAAAAATATACAGTATAATTTGATTTATATAAATTTCAAAAACAGGAACTAAATACTATGCTTAGGAAAGTATATATGGGTGGTAAAAGTATAAAAAGCCAAAAAAATGAAGATTAGGGCTGGTGTTAGAGAGGACACGGGGTTGAGATGGGAAGATACTATGTGGGAACTTCTAAGGCGTCAGAAATATTCTATTTGTTGATCTGGGTAGTTACATGGGTGTTTACTTTATGACCATTTGTTTAAAATATATATGTATGTGTCTGTGTATATACACACACACAGATGTTTCATGTACTTTCCCCACAATAAAAGAAAATATACAAATGGCCAGTAAATATGAAAAGCCATTCAACTTCACTAGTAACTAGCAAATGAAAAAACAACACTGATCACCTGTTCATGATTTGCCTAAAATGTAAGACTGACAATATCCATTTTTGCTGAGGCTGGAAAGAAATGGGCGTTCTTGTATGCTGTCGGTAGGAAAGTAAGTTAGTAAAGGCTTTTTGAAGAACAATGTGACAATATATATAAAAATGTAAAACCAATATATCTCGTATAGTACCAATTCCAATGTTAAATATCCATCTTAATGAAATACTAGAACATGTACTCAAAATACATGTACAAAGATGTTTACTGTTCACAGCACTGCTTGCAATAGTGAAAAAAATGAATGAATCTCAGTAAGGGAGTATCTGTGAAAAGTATCAAAACCCATACACTGGAATACTATGCTGCTATTAAAAATTAAGAATCTTTACTGAACTGACATGGAAAGATCTCAAAGACATTAAGTGAACAAAAGCAAGTCACAGAACAACACATACATAGCCTAACTCTTGTTTTTCAAATATAAATACCTATATTTACATACAGAGATGTGTGAAAAACAGACTACAAATCTGTACTCTAATCTGTTAGTGGTCACCACCTCTGGGGCAGGGAACAGCAAAGGGAGAAGCAGAGTAAAGAGGGCACTTTCGCATCTTACTCTATATACATATTTTCTGAATCTTTGTAAGAATATATCCATGGACCACATGCACATTTTTAACAGGTGGTAATAGCAAAACAACTGTATTGCTATTTATTCCATTCCAATGAGAACAACTGAATACATTTGGAAATAACTTGCTTTCAAACCTAATTCTTTTGTTCCTGGAGGGCCCTGAGAGAGCCTACAGTGTGTTACAGGGCTGTCAGCCATCAACGGGTGAGCCATGTGTGGGATACTAAGTGACTTTGTTCATCCCCAGGCTCACCTCTTGAAAATATTTGCATACATTCTCATATCCTGGCTCATTGACAATAGCAATAATGTTTTCCCAAAGTACTCTGCTAACATAAATAAATTCTGATGGTACACATCAAATCACAACCAGAGCAAAGTGTAGATGTGGCTGTCAAGATGCATGTTTAGATCTAAATTAGTAATCACACCCATGGTGAGTGACTTTTGGAATAAGCAGTTTGTATTTGGATTCATAAGAGCCTACACACCACTAAATCACGAGATAGAGCTTTTTCTATTAACTTCTTCATTCCCCTCACTCCACCATACCTCTTTCCAAATCAAACTCTTTTCTATGAAAGTGGGAAAGAGGAAAACCTGATCATTAGTTATCAGGAATTGGCAGTGAACCACAATAAAAAGCACTATCAGTATATTTATGAAGGAAAATCCAACTCCATGCATAATTTTGGTGTGCATTTTATTTTTGACTGGAATCATATCCATATGAATAAAATTGCCAAAGTATCCTTTAGACTTTTGAAAGGTAGGCCCTCGCCTCGCTGTGTCAGAGGAAGGCAAAACTAAACCAGTAATGCTGGAGACATCCCCGTTTCCATATGCACGTTGACAGGAGAGGAGCTGTCTAGGAAATGCCTTTTGATTGATGAACAGACAAGAATCTAAACACACATGAAATACAAACGGAAACACATCAGCACACGCAAGTCATTAGCCTGGTCCTCTGGCCCCCACTGGCATGCATCTTTTCCAAAAGATCTCTTATTCAGTGGTGTCAGCACTTGGTCTCATTATGCTTCTTATTAACAAATACCTTTTTATTTCAGAATGGAAAACAAGCCAAGAATTAAATACATCCAATATTGATGCTTTATTTCCGTAAGTCATCAATAAGAGAATGAATTTAACTTTAATACATTTATTTTCGTGTGATTCTTAATAAAACACTTTCAAAACATTCTGTACATTTCAAGCCACTCAGAACTGCATTACATTCTATAAATGTGATTTGTTGGGGTGAGGTGCCAAGACGTCTCTGTACAAAGATGTACAATATGTACAGTCACTAGAAGTGCAAGCTGTGCAAAGCAGTCTAGAACACTAATTCATGCCAAGGCTTAGAAAACACTTCAACACATAAAACTAAAGCTGCAAACTGCATTGTGTTGTGGTTTTTTTCCTGGGCAAATGACTACTTTATAAACAAATATATGTATACGCCATATAGAAAGAACAGTTTGACTCCTCAGCTCAGTCAGCACCATGCAGCTGACTGGATGCATTACAGGGCTGCTCTCCCAGGCCCCTCTCTTTAGGGCTCCATTTTGCCACATTCAATGGTAGTCTCATCACTGAGCTGCCGCCACCACCTTTGGCTGAACCCCAGCAACACTAGGAGATTTAAATTTGGGGAGATAAAGGCCAAACTTGTTTTCAATGCCAGCAAAAGTGGCTGTGGCGAGTCTGTATCCACCGATGTGATCGGGATTGGCAGGAGGAAGGTCTGCGATGCGTGACTTAGGTGTCGGTTCTGAGCCAGAGGGTTTGCTGTTGATAGAAAAAGCCAATGGTTAGGGTACTCAAGACTGAGGAAGATGGCACACAACTGAACACTTTCAGTCTGGCCCATGTGCCACAGACTGTTCAACTATTCCCTTGTCATTTATGCTGCATTAGTCATGCTTTACAGCTGCTTTATTTTTTTAAATATTTACTTATTTATTTATTTATTATTTAAATTTTGGCAGGGCAGTGGGGGGAGGTAATCAGGTTTATTTATTCTTAGAGGAGCTACTGGGGATTGAACCCAGGATCTCCTGCATGCTAAGCATGTACTCTACCACCTGAGCTATACCCTCCCCTCTTACAGCTGCTTTAAAAGCAACACATTCATATATTTGATTTAGAAGAGAAATGGCCTCAATTTCATATATATAAACAGACCTGCAGAAAAGAGATCAGAAGACATATTCAAAAACTAACTCTCTGGGAAGGAGGATTATGGATGATTTTCTCTTTCATACTTTTCTGTTTTCCAAATTTTCTACACTGAGCATAAATTAATCATAGGAAATTTACATTTTTCTTTTATTTTGACATAATAAAAAAGCTAATTTTTAAAATAATAGACTCATATAGGTTATTACCAAAATTATTTAAAGAGAAATAGATACAGTTCTTACTTTTACAGAAATGTAAAAGTATAGAAAAGCCTGGAATTGAGAGATTGCTGTTCTGACTTTCTTTGTATCAGTTCCTCTACCTGGTTTAATAGCTAATTCTCTACTTGGCTTCTGAGCAGGAAAAGGGTTCACAGGCTTATGAGGTAAAAACTCAGATATGGGGATTTTATCTTTTGCTAAGAAGCTGATAATTGCTTGCTCTGGGTACAACCTTCCCACCCACCAAATACAACAAGCAATTCCTCTTCTATCCAGCACAGGCTTCAAATACTAAGCTTTAAGAGGCCCAATTTCTGGCCCCAATTTCATCAGTGGTTACGGCCAGGGGCATAACCTCTCTCTGAATCTTTTTTTTGGAGGGGACAATAAATTAGCTCTAAGAACATCTATACCTATCTAACAACAAATTATGGCGAATAATGAAATCTTGGAGGTGTGAAAGGGCTTGACTGAGTCTTTGAAAGAATGTTTACAAAAGTGTTACTAATACAAATTTATATTACTTCTGGTTAAAAGGATATATATATATAATATAAAATACATAATAAAAATCCAAATAGGGACCTAAGTCCATGAAAGTTAGTATTTGCTTACAATTAAAAGACAGTTATTCACATAATACTTTAATTTGCTGCCTTCCTAAACTTTCCCCAAGTAGCTGCTTAATACTGGGTATGATGTCACCCTGTCCAGGTCTTACTCCCCCTAACACTGAAGTTTCTCAAGCCCACTGTTTGCTTTAAATGCATTAGTCCTGGAGGATCCTCTGTCCTGTCGGTTTCTAAGAGTTCCAAAAACCGCCTTTATAGGCCAAAGGCTTGTTTTGGTTTTTGGTGCTATCTTTATAGGCTGCACTTACAGGCCTCCAAAATCAATGTAAAACCACCGCTGGAGAAGTTCATAGGTGACCAAAGTGACACCAAACTGGGGAGAGGATCGAAACACTCGAGCTGAAAGAGAGAGATGAGATGCGGGCAGTTAACAGCGGGATGACTGTGGCAAAGACGACCAGTGAGTAATGGGAGCAGGACCCTAAAGTCAGCCAGCCTTTCTGCGTGGCCCCAGCCCCTACCTGCAGTCCCTTTCCAAAATGCCGAGGGCCCTTCTTCCCGGAGTATCTTCCTGAAACAGTCGATGACACCGCTGTATGTCGTCTGGCCAGCACGGGCAGCCACTTGCAGTCTTGTCTTGATGACATCAGCAGGGGTCACCAGAGAAGCGGCAGGTACACCTTTCAGGAGGAAGGCACATTTAATTCATCCAAAGTACCTTACAAAGGATAGAAATACTGCTAACATTAACAGTACAATTAGCAACTTTAATTGCTTTAACTCGAAGCTTCTTAAATAGATACCTGGGCACTAATGGAAAAAAGGATATACAAGCCTATTTGCTGCTTCAGTGGGGTCAGGGCCAAATTATATTTTCTTTCTGAATGAGGAAAATCATTTTACATTGCATGATCCCAAACAACTGTGAGAGGAAGAAATGCAGCAGCATTACCAGGACAATTCCCACCTGTTCCCCTTTAGGTTTCAATATTTTCCTTGCTTTCTTTTCTTAAATAAGACATGGTATTTTCATGTATAATAAGAAGTGAAGATAATGTCAATTTAATGAGCTGCTAACAACATCTGACACCAAACTGTAGTACTTTCTGCTCATTCCTGTCACCTTACTGTGCAAGGTGAATATCAATACTCATATCCACTCAGCCGTTTGAGGGGCTAACTTGAGAGCTGACTGTGACTCCTTTCAGACACGCGTATCTGACAGAAGTCATTACAACTGAGGCAGAGGAGGCCAGGCAACCAGTTAAGGAACAGTAGGGGAACTGATCATCAAAAGGCCTTGTCATCCAGCCCTGTGCCCCAGCTCCCTGGGGCCATGTTGAGATTGATCAGCAGCAGGACACACAAGATGGATTTCATAACCACACCTTTTACTTATAAAACAAAACAGGGAACAAAGGAGCTTATAACTCCTTCCTCAGGGAGAAGAAATTCAATTTGGCCTGAATGTCATGGATCATCACTGTGCAGACGGAGCTGGTAGACTTGGGCGGGGGGCAGGGGGGTTGTTAGCGATGATGAAATATCCTCCCCCACAGCCCTCCACCTCATTTAGGTGAAACTAGGTAAATTGTCAACTTTGAAATTTTCTGCATTCTGAATGTTCTCAATGCCTGCCAGCAAAGCTTTATAGGTAAAAAGTAGAAAAATCCATCTTTCACTCTGAAAACTGACATCAAATATCTGTGGGCAAGAAGTTGGTGCTGACAGTTCCATGAAAATGTTTACTTGGTTCCGTCAACCACTGGCAAAATGCCTGTCCATGATTAGCCTGTTCTTTGCTGCTGACTGGAAGACAGAGAGAAAAGACTGGAGGGAAGACTGGATGGCCCTCACTTAAAACAGGGAGACTTTGGTGAGTATCTGAAAGGAGCTGGACGAACACTCAGTGCCAAGACTGAGAAGGTAGCTTTACTGGCTTTCCGATATCACTGCAATTGATTGCAGTTCTAAACGCCACAGAACAAGGGAGTTGCTAGACTCCAAACAAGGGCCCAAAGCTCCCTGGGAGAGCTTCTTAATCACAAGTCATTCCCTTATCATCATGGGTGAGAAGAATAACATGTCCAGCCAGCACCCCCAGAACCAAGGGCTCCTGCCACACACCACATTTCAGGAGGTACTTAGGCTGTCCTGCTGTGCTTAGCCAGCAAACCAGAGGAGAACGTACCCCGTAAGAGCAACACAGTGCCAGGATCCCAGGTGGTCAGAGTGACACTGAGCAGCTGGGGACAGCACTGGGTTTGTGTTCATTCACCCTGCATGTTTCCAGCCCTGACCAGCTGTAATGGAGAGCAAACATGTGCCCTTTCCTGCCTCTGTCATTTCTGAGGGCTGGTGCAGCGAAGGGTGCCTGGTCCTCCCCTTCTATCCCAAGTGAGCTCCCTCACAACTCAAGAGGAAGGCTGGGTTGTGACATTAGAAGGAAGCATCTTAGTACCTTCTCAAATTTGTTAGGCTCCTCTTTCAGATGGAATCTCTTCTGTGCCTAATTCGGTACCTTGGACCAAATGGAGGTTTTCGCCTGTTCCGTTGACATTTATTGAGCTCCTATTATTACTATGCTGGCCACGTAGGGAAGGCAAGGATGAACAGAATGAAACCCTTGCCCTCAAGGAGCACCCAGATTAATACAAAGGATGAAACTTTTGAAAAAAACCATTAATAAATGACGAAAGTGTTCACAGACAGAGAAGAGATGCCAACTGAGTGCAGGGTGGTCTGCTGGGTAAGCATTGCTTACTTTGGTCTGACAGGATGATGGTAGAAGGAACAGGAACAGCTTCCTGAAGCAAACTCAAAGCCAAATCATGTAGATTCCAGTATACAGAATTAGAAAGGAAGGGCATGCTAGACCTGTGCATCAGGACGAGGTACAGCAAAGCAACTGATTTGATGAAGAACTTTTCCACCTACTGCCTAGCTTGCCTGCACCCAAGTTTTCAGAGACAGAGGAGGCTAAGAAATATGTTAATGATGAAAACCCAATTTAGATGGGCAGAGCTAATTTGGCTTGAGTTGCTAAGCTGCATTAAGCTGTTTATCCACATTATGCAAATGTAATTAACTCTCATCAGAATTATAGCACATCCCACAAAGGAGAAAAAGCGATCATAAGTAAACTAAGTCATATACAGACAATAACCCTTCCAGAAATAAAAGGGAAAACTGTATCAAGATTCTGTACTTCTTATGAGAATTGGGAGAAGAAGGGGTTGGTTTAAAAAAAAAAAATTGTAGTTACCTGCCATGGCTCCTGCTGCAAGGAGATTTAAACCTCCCACGTGTCCATTTTCATCAGCCAGAAGTAGTTTGCAATGAGCATAAACAGGAAAATAGATTGCAGAGAAGGGAATGTCTCGGAGGAAACACGCTTTGGCACCCTGTCAAACAGTGAGGAAATAGTACGAAACAGTTGTGTAAACAAGGTGTGAATGCCCTGAGGGATTCAGGGTGACAAGCCTGGGCTGTCCCTCAAACAACATTGGGACTGACGTGGGAGGGCAATGGGAGAGTTGGCGGGGCACTGGGAAATACACACGGCTCAAAGTTGGAGACAGGCTGGTGGATCATGGAGTCCTCGAGTTAGTTAACTGGGTAATGATGGTTTTCCCACAACTAGGAATTTTCTGGCATTTCCAATATAAATTCAGTTTTTAAGGTTAACAAAAATGCAATCCTCAAACCTCTAGGCTGCTTGTTCTGTTTGGCTTTGGTAGGTGCAAGGGGTGTGGGTGGGAATAGACTTGAAACCCAGTATGAACAGCTTGATTTCAAAGAGACCAGCAAAGGAAGCCCCAAAAGTGAACAAATTACCAATTTAACTCACCTCAGCTTAGAGCCCCTGAAGCACCAGCTAAGAAGCTGTAGACAGCAGCAGTGGAAAAGGAAGGTGACTATTCTTGGGACGGGGAAAAAGAAACCACCACTCTTCCCTCCTCATTCCCCATGTCCTAAATAGCGGAGGATGGGGTGGGGGGGACCTCACACAACATATTTCAGCAGGAGATGCCCTTGCGGGTGGAGAACCACCCAGGGACTGCTTGTCTCAGTGACCGGGAGGGTGCAGTGAACACCCTCCTCAGCCCTTATTACCCTACTGCCCAGGCTTCAGCTAGCCAGGCAAATACCCTACCTTTGGTACTTGTTTCCCTAATGGTTCTGTTTTTAAAAGACAAAATCAAGTGTTTTGAAAAAAAAATTCCTGGGACTCTTCCGAAGGATGATACAGAGAGAAACAGTATTAATAAATTCAGCTTTCAAAGGGCATTCCAAAAAGGATGAAAACTGGGGGTAGAGGGGAGGGAATGTGTACAAAGCTTTTTCAAGATAGGCATCACTGGTTTACTGGTTGTAGCTGTGTCATTCTAATTGAGAGAATTTCTAATTTCCAATTTGCAGCTACAGAAGCCAATTTACACATTTCTACAGTGATGGATCTATAAATAAATCAGATGCTGTGGAAACACAGTTGTCTATAAAATCTAAATTTACGTATTCTCCCCTTATACCAGGCAGAAGAATAGAAAGAAAGACTCTTCCTTGTTTAAGAAAAATAATAGCTTCTGCTCCATTACATCTGATCTGTAATGATGGAGTAAGTGTACCTGCAGGGAAGGAATCTATTGACTGGCATTTTGCTAAAGTACAGTACACTCTGGTTTTGTTTTGTTTTGTTTTGTTTTAATGGAATTCATTATTGACAAATCCCACCACTTAACTTCTTAAAGACCTGAATCCTACCAAACTCTACTACTGTTTCACTGTGGTCAAATTATTAAGACAAAGAGAAGCTCCTACTGGGAAGATAACAATAGAGATAACTCAGACTCAAAATAAACATAAGACTATTCTGAAGTCCTAAACCAGCCCCAAAAGAACACCTAAGAAACTTTCCCAAACCCACCATCAAATAAAAGACTGTGAACCTAAAGCCAGCAGGTCTGCAGTGCTGGCCTCCCTGCCGGCAGCTTCATAAAAGCCTGAAGACAACAGGAGAGTGTGTTTGTGTCTCCCACTGCCTCTAATAGAAGTGTCCTGATTTTTCCTTTTTGTTTGATTTACTACTCCAGGGACTACCCTGCTGGACAAGATTGCTTTTCCATTTAGGGGGAGAAGTCTGGTTTCCACATTTTTTCACATTTCTATCAAGTACATTACAACCTCTCTACTGAGATAACCCAAGGCAATCTACCCACCTTATACAGACCAAAAAGTCCCAGGTCCCGGAGCACATTCAGGGCACTGACCCTGGGCCCTGTGGTGATCTCTCCAGCTACCTGCAGGCGAATCTTTACTATCTCCAGCGGGTTAGTAAAGATGACCTGAGAACCGCCAGCCTGCAGGCAAGAAAGGAGAGACAGAAGCAGATTTCCAAATCAGAGCCCGATCAGCAGTATAACCAAGGAAAGTTCGGAGAAGTCTCCACACTGTACCACTTTTAGCCTCCCTCTTTAGACGGGAATGAGAGTCCAATGCGTTGACCGATATTCTGAAGGGACTCTTAAAGGATGGTCCCAAACTCTGTCTCAAGCCAATCTATGTCTAGGTTTGTTTCTATTTGAAATGTCAAGAGTGTTTCTCAAAGCAATCTTTCCAGGGTCAACCTAGTCATATCCAAAATGGCAAAACTAATAAACTCACTTAGAAAACAAAAGTGAAGCCAGATGTGGCAGCAGGAGGTCTAATGAAAAGGAAAGAGACAGTAGAAGGTTGGTTGGTATCTTTTACCAAGCTGGAGCTAAAATTCAGCTCTAAAATAGTTTTCTTTCCTCTTCTTAGCAAGCATTCTCCTCACCTCGACCACCTGCTTCCTTCTCCTTGGACTGTAGGGCAATTAACACAGAAGTGTTTTTGCCCCACAGAGGTCAAAGGGGGAAAGTCTACTCTGGTTCAAATTCTAAAATGGGGGGAGGGTATAGCTCAAGAGGTTAAGCACATGCTTAGCATGCATGAGGTCCTGGGTTCAATTCCCCGGCATCTCCTCTAAAAATAAATAAGTAAATAAACCTAATTACTTCCCCCTCCCCATTAAAAAAAAAAAGTCACATATTCTAAAATGTATTATCCTGATCAAAACTCTGAGACAGACATACAACCACACCCACACAAAAGAAGGTAATTTAGAAAGACAATTTCAGTATCATTTCAAGACCAAACCAGAAAAATTCTTCAAGACAGAGCTGGGAAATAGAATATCTAGTTACCATGAGTACAAAGCCACACTCCACACTCTTTAGTGGTGACTGAGAGATATCTGAATTTGAATAATGAAAGTGTATTTGCACCTGAAACCTGATAACTAGTAGAGGAGAAAAAAAGAATGTTTAATAAAACTGCTACCAACTCCTTTTGTGGTTTCTTTAAGAAAGAAAAAAAAATGTGTTTATGTGTGTGTATATATGGATATATAAAAATAAATAAAAAATTTAAAACATAAATATATATCTCTCCATTCATGGAGTTAAAAAACTTATTTGCATGTATCTTCATCTCAAGTGTAGCTGTTTACATTATATAATCAGAATCAGATTCGTATAATCATAATTACATTACATAATCACAACCTCACTGTAATAGCATGTCACATGTCAAACAGGAAGTATATGCCTCATTGGGCTTGGTAATTCCACAGGTATGGAAAGACTACGAACAACACTCATAAAACTCACAAGCAGCGGTCAATGCCACTTCAATACTCTACCTTTGTCCACATGCCTGTTCATTTTCCACAGCCCTCCCAGGCTCCCTTCCAAGGAGCAGCAGCAAGTCCCAGCCCATTCTCCTAACTGGCCTGGGGCCAGAAACCTCCTGAATACTCCAGTCCCAATCCTGATCCCTTATTCCCATCAACACCCACAACTGCCAACACTGACACAAGATTCCTTACCTCCTTGTGGGAAGCTTATTGTTCTGGATTCCCCAGGGTCCTAATCCCCTTTTTGTCCACCAAGCACTAAGGGTGCAGCAATTTGCTGTCTCTTTCTGGATTTCCTGCAACTCCCAACTCGACACGACCCAGACCACTGGCACACAGGTCCCTGAATGACGACTGACTCAATTTTACATGTTGATTTGTCTGTGTTTCTCTTTTAATCTGTTGCACTGCATCAGGAGGAAGTATTTCAATATTTCAATCTAAGCAAACAATACTCTGAAAAGGATTGCTGGGTGAAAAATTATGTTAAAATGATAATCCAAGTAATTGCTCCCGTAGTTAGCATTAAAGACCAAACCAATTGAAAAATGTTTACTACTTCCCTGAAATCTCTTGTTTAAATAAATAAAGGTTACAAAGACGATCTTTGGGAAAATGTGCTTTATGTTCTAAACTAAAGCAGATTTTTAAAAAAGGAAGAAAGAACAAATTTTTATTATAATCCCCCAAATTTGCCACCATCAGATGATGTCAACCCCTGGGTGCTACTCATTAAATATGGACATTGTTTAAATAAATACAAAGTCCCTTCATGTTTTAAATCATTGGTCAATTATAACATCCTGCAGAGCAGGAGTACTCCAGCCAGCATCCTTCCACCCTGCGGTTCCCTCCTTCCCTCCTCCCTCTCTCACAGATCCTTTTGGAAGTAACTGCCAGTTTGAGATCTGAATTTCTTTAACAACTCTTCAAATTTCGTCCTACATGTACATGTAACAAGCTTTCTATTAAAACAGTATAATTAAAAGAAGTAAATGACTATATTTTAAAACACAAACACATTAACTGTTGCATGCTTTGAAGGTCTATTACCCAGCACATATACTAAGTCCCACCAATGCACTGGACACAACCACAAAACTAAACATAGATATATACATGAAATACGATGAGTATGTAACAGTGAAACAATGACACTACAAAAAAGGCACACATCTATGAGTTTCTTTCACATCTACCTATGTACTCTACTATGATTGAGGGAGAAAATTTCTACCAATTGCATGTTGGGTATATGCTTTAAAAATTAATAATAATTTATTAAAACTTTATGATAGACCTAAGAATATGTGGACAAATACGATCCAAAAACACTGAATAATTTTAGAAAAAAAATAAAGACTGCTATTTAATTTATCTAAAACGTTGGACATCTTATAATACTTAAAGGGAAACATACTAGACAAATATGCACTGTCCTTTTTTAAAATTTGAGGTTGATCACTCTCCCATACGTATTAAAGTGGGGACAGGGGGAAGGAGGGAAAAATCTGCAATTAATTCAACCACTCTGGGAAGAAATCTAGTGACAGAGAACAAGGATTATGACGTTATCACATCCTTAACTGTTTCTCCTCTGAGAAACAAACACATCAGGAAAATATCATTTCTTCTCTATTTTAAGACTTGATTGATTATTTAAGTGATATCGTGAATTTAATAACAGCTTTTCACAGAGAAAAAAACACTACTTACAGTAAATATAATCATTAAATACAGAATTTCAGAAGTGTTAAATTATGAAATAAAAATATAGTAACTTTTCAATGAAAAAAAAAGTACCTCTATTTTTACAAAATGCTAGTGTCTGCTATTTTAAAAAGCAATAAAATTAAACAGAAAAAAAAAGTCAATGCCCAATAAGAAAAGGTTAAGTAGAAACAATTATCTGCTCTTTATCAGGCAGTAAGATTAGGTAATAAAACCATGCCAAGTAACAAACAGAACATAAAGTATTAGGTACCCACTGATGACAAATATGTCAAAATTTACCTAAGTTTAACAAAATCAGAATAGCTTAGAGATGAAAACATTGGTTGCCTCCTGGAAGGAGAAATAAATAGCTAGGAGAAAGAATCTGTAAAGCATATGCCAGTGTACCTTTTAAATTCTGAATCACACAAATGTATGAACTGTTCAAAAACAAACAAAAAAAACCCAAATCACCCCTGGCTCCCCCTTTCACCATCACAAACAGAACTGCTCTCAGAAACAATGGCTTCTTTTAAAGACTAGGTCCTCTCTCACAAAATCTTCCCCATGGTAAATTTAGTAATTTATATACTTTAAATGCTTTTTTAAAAAATAGTTAGCACTAGCTATCTGTGGATCCTAACTTTTAAAGTCTTACTACCCATGCATATATGAACATCAAAAAAAAAAAAAAAACCAACTAACCAAATAAAACTAGTGATCTGAAATAACAGACACCAAGATAAATAAAATTCCAAGTTAAACCATGATACACAGCTACATAGTCTTAAATGAACACTGTCTAATTTGACATCTTGTTGCCTCTTGTCCTGATGCCTATGCTAGATAGCATATCATTCCATACAATACCTTTGGTGAATTTTTGCATTCACCAAATCACCAGAATTAACTCCTAACCTCTAATTGCTAAACTTCTATCTTCAAACTTGTTGTTGCAATTTCTTTGTTCTAAAACTGAGCTACAGATGACACAATAAAAGGGAACAAAACCCATTTTTAATGAGGCTTACCTATATACAACAGAAATGAAAAGAAGGGAAAAACTCCCATCTAATCTTGTGTCACAATTTTTTTTTAATGAGAAAATAAACCAACTAAAATTGACGGCAAAAGTTAGGAGAAAAGGATGTAATACTGAAATGTCACCACACTTCTGATGTGCCTGAGGCCACGGGGTTGCACACAGGATTAGGCCTGTTCAACCTCTTGCCCTCACAATCCCACCCTGGGGCACAGTCCACAAAGAGGCTGGGACCTAGCTCTGCTTGTGCCAAGTCCCCTGATTACTTCCTTCTTTGATCTGTTGTCTTATGGTTTGGAACTACTGCCCTCCAACCACAAAATGTCCAATCCGAATAATTCATTATAAAGTCTTCCCTTACAGAGACTGATGAGAGTCTAACTTCAGTTTAAGGCCACACCAGCTCCTGGAACAGATGTACAAAATATATGCATTTAAAATAACCAGAAAATTTTATAAAAGTCACAGAATTAGTTGTCACTAGGACGCAAGAGGAAAAGGAAGAGATAGTGACTCTGTCTCACAACTCACCATCAACCAAACATTCTTATAGATATTTTATTCAGCAATGGGAAATGCTATGGTTCTCTCTAAAATAGCCTAGGATGGTGACAGTTGGAAAGGGATAAGCTAATTTGCTCACGGCTGGATGATGATATATGATAGGGAGTTTGGATATGAGTAGACTGAGTTACACATACCTCCGCCTAGCATAAAGGAAGACTCAAATACTTTGTGTACCCACCACTCTGACATAAATATATATGAACTTTCCTTTGTGAAAGCAAGTTTATTTAGAGAGATACAAATTCCACAGACCGAGTGTAGTCTCACTCAGAAGGGAGAGCGGCTTAGGAGATAACACACTCCACAGGCAGAATGTGGGCCATCTGAAAAGGCAAGAGGGAAAGAGACCGAGAAGGGTAGAGGTGTTTAGTTTAAAGTAAAAGTAGATACACACTCTATAGACAGAGTCAGGCTGTCTCAGAAGGCGAGAGAGAAAGCAACCAAATGTATATGAGCTTTTAACACGTGTGCATATGTATGTGTGTTCACGTAAGCATGCAAGCATACAGCCGAATCCACACTGATTCCTGGGGATGGGAGTTGTAGAAACTATTTCCAAACCACCCTTTACAGAGTTGTGCAAGCTCAGCTTGCTGAGGAAGACAAGTATGGGGAGCTGGCAAGCTACAGATCGTGTCTCCCAGGATTTGTAAATCCTCCAGCCAACGAGGGGCCTCTTGCTGTGCCTATATGGGTATGGGTATGGGTATGGGTATGGGTATGGGTACGGGTATGGGTGTGTGTGTGTGCACATGTGCACACACAGGCTGAAGGGTGGAAGATGGCAGAGCAGAAAGATTACTGGTTTGGAAGGCTGTTGACCTATATGGTCGTTAACTTTGTAACCTTAGATACATCATAACCTTTCCATTCCTTGGTTTCCTAATACAACAGAGATCACAACAATCACCCTATCTGCCTCACAGAGTTCTTGTCCACTAACTAATGTGAGTGCACTATGCAAACTGAAAGCAAGACACCAAGGGAAGAGAGATGTTCTCCAAGGGGTATTTCATACAGGGCTATGAAAACATCTGCAGCATGAAGGGATTACATTCATCCTTTATTGAGCAATAAATATATTTTGAATTTTATGACTTCTATCCATTCAGAAGTAGACACTCTCTGAAAGAGGTAATGTGATCAGTCAGGTAAGTGCACTGACTAGAGTTTAACAACATTAAAAACAGGCACCAGAATTATAAACTGACTCTACCTCAATTAAAAAAAAAAAGAAAGAAAAGAAACAATTCCTCCTAAAAAGAAAACAGATACCAGAGACATAACTAGAAGGTACATATAAGTCAGTCCATTTCAACTTTTAAACTTTCTGCTTTGTTGACTCAGACATTAAATTTTTTCCCACTGAAATTTATGGATGTGTCTAAGAAACTCTCTATAATCTTTTTGTTTTAAAAAAAAATTGCCACACATCAAGATAATTAATAGATAAGTCACAGACTGGGAAAGATATTCGTAACACACATATCTGACAAAGGACTGTATCCATGATGATAAAGAACTTCTACAAATCAGTAACAAAAATATGAATAACCTAACAAAAATAGGCAGAAGACTGGAACAGATACTTCATCAAAAAAGATGTATGAACAGCCAATAAACACATGAAAGGGTGCTCAATATCGTTAGGCATCAGGGAAATACAAATTAAAACCACAGTAAGATATCACTTCACACCAACCAGAATGACTAAAATAAAAAGACCAACAATATCAAACATTAGTGAGGATGCTGAGTAACTAGAATATTTGTATACTGCTGATGAGACTGTAAAATGGTCCATCCACTTCAAAGATCCAACTGGAAGCTTTTTTTAATTGAACATGCATCTATCTTTTTCTACTCTTAGTAACCCAAGAAAAATGCAAGCATATGTTGACAAAAAGATTTTACAGGAATGTTTATAGCAGCCTTATTTATAATAGATAAAAACTGGAAATAACCCAAATGTCCATCAACAGAAGAATGGACAAGCAAACTGTAGTTGATTCATACAATGGAATAATGCTCAGCAAAATTAAAAACAAAACACCCAAATAAAAAAATCCAACTAGTGACACCTACACAATAGCAAAGGTAACTTGAAAACATTTTGTTAAGCAAAGAGACCAACCATAAAAACACATTTTGTACAAGTCTGTTCATATGAAATCCAAGAAGAAACAAAACTGCTGACAGAAATCAGAACAGTGGTTGCCCGGGGGAGGGGAGAAATAACTGACCAGAAAGAAGCATGAATTAATTTTCTGGGGTGAAATGTTCTGTATCTTAATCTTGGATGGTGATTTCACGGGTGCATACAACTGTTAAAACTCATTAAGCTGACATCTAAGATATGTTCTTTTTTTATACATTAATTACACATAAATAACATATATATGTATACATATTCAGGTATATGTTAAATTTTTATTATATAATTCATTTTTTTAAAAAGTCATTACAAAGTTGAATGGGCACATCTAGATTTATTCTGACACATGGAGAAGGCATTGATTTGATTCCCCAAGAAAGCATTGCAGAGTAAAAGGAGTTGGTCTTAAAATCAAAATACTTGGGCTCACATGAAACCTGCAGCATATGTTAGCTATGCGATCTGGGATGAGAATTAGCCTTTCCGAGCCACCGTTCTCATCTACTTATTTCATAGGAGGTGACAACAATGCATATTAAAGTACACTGAAAAATTCTAAGTTGACATTCAAGTATTATTCTTGCCCACAACAGATACCATAATTAAACACCCAATTATATTTATGTCTGATATGGACATGTAATATATGTATGTGTGTGTACATACATGTATGTATATATACATATGTAAAGAGAGCCTTTCTAATCAAAAAATTAAAACATATGGCCTGGTAAGAATGGTCTACCTATGAGAACAAGGAGAAAAATAGTTTGAAACCTGTTACATATACATTACTCATATGCAACCATAACAGATAGTTACTGAGTAACTGTATCCATATACATACACTCTTATCCCATCCCCACCTAAAGAAGGTCGAGAAATATTAAACCTGAAGTTCAATTTATAGATATAACCACAACAAAAACCTATGCTATCACATCTAAATCATAAATTCTGAACTAGTAAGTCTTTTTGGAGAAGATTTTGATATAGGTATAAAATAAGTTTGGTTAATGCTCACAATGAAGAGTTAAAATTTGAAAATGCACACTCTTTATAATTCTATTCCCAAAGATTATATTCTATTTCTAAAATGAGAAGCTTTAAAAAAAAAAGTATGTGTGCCTGTGTGTGAGTGTGTGTGTGCACATGCACACAAGCATGTGTACATGTGTGTGAAAGCATCAGAAGGAAATACACTGAAATGCTGACAATGAAAAATAAAACTCTCATTTGGTAATATTTCTGCTCAAAGCAAAAAACCCAAAAAATTAAAGTTAAAAATTTGTGTGAAACATCAAAGACCTAAATGTTAAGAGCTAAAACCACAAAACTCTTAGAAGAAAATAGGGGTATAAATCTTCATGATCTTGAATCAGGCAATGCTTTCTTAGATAAGATACCGAAAGCACAAGCAACAAAAGAAAATATAGACAAATCGATCTTCATTAAAATCAAAGGGCAATTCTTCAAAGGACAGAGTCAAGAAAGTGAAAACAAATTTGCAAATTACATATCTGATAAGGTACACTAAGTATATAAAGAATTCTCATAATTCAATAACAAAAGACAAACAACTCAATTAAAAAATGGACAGTTTCTGGATAGTTCTCCAAAGATATACAAATGCCAATACCCTCATGAAAAGATGCTCAACACTGTCAATCACTGGATCACAGTAAGATGCCACTTCACACCCATTAGGATGGCTATAATGAAAAGGAAGGTAACAAGTATTGGAAAGGATGCAGAGAAATCAGAACCCTCATACATTAGCAGTAGGAATGTAAAATGGTGCAGCCACTTTTTAAAACAGTCTGGCAACTCCTTAAAACACTAATTAGAGTTACCACATGACCCACCAATTCCACTCCCCAGTACACATACAAAAGAAATGAAAACTGATGTCCACAAAACTTTTCACATGAATGTTCATAGCGGCATTATTTATAATAGCCAAAGAGTAGGGGAAAAAAAACAATGTTCAACAACTGATGAATAGACAAACAAAATGTGGTATACCCATATAATGGAATATTATTCAGCAATAAAAGGCCTGAAATACTGATACATACTACAACATGAATGAATCTTGAAAACATGCTGACTGAAAGAAGTCAGACACAAAAGGCCATATATTGATTCCATTTATATGAAATGTCCAGAAACAGTGAACCTATAAAGACAGAAAGTTTACTAGTAGTTGCCTAAGGTTTGGTGGGCAGAGGGTGGGAAAATTGGAAGGCAACAGCTAACGGGTACTAGGTTTCTTTTGGGGGTAATAAAAATGTTCTAAAATTGACTGTGGCGATAGTTGCACAGCTCTGTGAACATACTTAAAAACTGCTGAACTATACACACTTTAAGGGGGGAACCGTACGATATGTCAATTATATCTCAATAAAGCGGTTATTTAAAAGTTTTTCCTGAAACATAGCAGGCATACAACAAATGAGAGAATGAATAAATGAAAGACTGAACGAATGGAAACATATATCAAATAGAAAAGGATACAGATTTAGAGACAGAAGTGGTTTGAATCTCAATTTTTCCATTTACTAAGTGCTTGATTTCACTGAACTTTTTAGTTTCTTCAACTCTAGCTGGGAATAATAATGAGATAATGCCTATAAAGTGTTCATTCCAGTGTAAGATACTCAAGAAATGGTAGCTATTATGATGAATTATAATCATAAGCACATTTTTTTGGTGATATGTAGAAATGAAGCAAATCATGATAAGGAATTCTACTTTCAAATTACCACTGTGGAATATGATTAAATTTAAGATTAAGTTTTATCTGGAGAGAACGATCAGGAACTACCCTTTTTCTGTGAGATATAAACATATCCTAAGCCTGGTTCACTGCACAGGAAGAAATTCTAAATTCTTCTCAGCCTTGATAGCTTGTTGAATGAGAGTGAATAAATGAAGGAAAGAATGAATGAAAACATACTAAATGTGAGTAAGTATAGATTTGGAGACAAAAAGTGGTTTGAATCTCAACTTCACTGGTTACTAAATGCTGGATCTCACTGAAGCTTTATTTTCTTCAGTTCTAGTTGAGAATAATGTTGAGCCCAAGCCTACAAAATGTTGAGCCCAGTAAGAAAAGTCCTTACTGCTTGTTAGCAACCTAGCAGATTAGAGCTACATTAAAAGGAAAACCAGTGTCAATGATAATAGTAATATTTTAGCTGAGTGGTAGGTTCATTCATGGATGCTCATTTTATTATAAATTTTTATCTATATAATATGTACTCTTCTGCATGTATCAAATACGCATACTTTTAAAAACATCATAAATCAAAACAATAATAAAGCATCTAATGTTTAAGGACTGGATATTTTCATTTCTTAGTCACTTCATGATCTAGCTGGTACACACCATTTTCCCTGGGGACAGCACAGCTATTTTCATTGCAGTAGAATTTCCCTTCCATATGTAGGGAACTCAAAGCCCCAGTCTCAGCTGATCCTTCTGCTAGGGCAAAAACCTATAAGGTCAACACGGACCATTCAGTTTGAGCTCTTTCTTCTGAATTAACCTGCATTAGGTTAACACATTCGGTACATCTTTAAAATTGAGTGATTTTTAGAAGAACGGCAGCTCCCTTCTCACCTAGTGGCAGTAACAGCATTCAACCAAACACACACAAGGACACTGCACACTCTGGCACCACCACTACCCAGGATGGTGAGGGTTCTCATGATCAGGCTCATGAGCAGCCACTCTTCTCAGCATTTATCTGGTGGCTCTTTACCATTCAGTAAAACGTGTATTCCTAGATTCCACAGTGCCTGATATTCTATAAACAGAGACTCATACTTTTTGTTTAAGGCTTTATTCTCTGTTGAAAAATGTACACTTTTTGGGAGAAGTAGCAGATTGTGCTTTAACAATCATTTACACTGCAGTGTGATTGAATTTATCAGTAGAAACTCAGTAACTGTACATTTTCTTTCCTCTCTGAATAAAGAGATTTAGAGGCAAGAGGGAAGCAGAAAGTGTTTGTGGTGAAGAACTGTAGACAACCTAATGATTCTACCTAGAGCCCAACCTGACTATTTTTCATGCTGTCAGTTTCCAGCTAGACAAGCCAACAAAGCTTCCAGAAATGAGTCAAGATTAACGAAGAGATTTGGAGTGTCAGCACAACCCTCAAGGCACCCCAGACTTCAATAGAAATTCCCAAAGTTCAAACCTAGAAATAGGGTCCATACCTAGGAAGAACAAAGGAACAAAATATCTGATTATAATTTAACCACTTAGGTCACAGGTCAGACATGGGAACAAGTCGGTTTCATGGGCAAAAACTTCTGGGTATTACAAATGGAAACAAATAATCAGCTACATGGAACACAGAGAATATGACAGGAGATTTCTGACAAATGTACACATGTGTTGTGACAAAGCTGAGTCAGGAAACTTCTTAACCAAATTAAAACTAAAACCACTGAGGAAAAGAATATTTATGACTTGCAATGGTCCTTTCAATAGAAGAAAAACAATTACAGCATGTAATTGGGGTAAAGGAAGAACAGATAATATAGTAGGACCTTAGCAAAGGTCTCAGTCTATGTCCATTAATTGTTCTTCATTAAAAAAGAAAGTTAGCCAAAGAGGTGAGTTTTCTTCCTAAAAATGCACTTGGGCTTGCCTGCAGGCATACACAAAAACACAGGTACATACGTAAGTGTACACACACACACACTCGAGCACGCACCAAGCTACCTCTTCCATACGAAACATTGGTTGCAGAAAGCTGAGGACCCACCTATGTGCCAGGCCGACAGATATCATGAAGGAGAATCCACAGCAGCCTCTCTCTCTGACCCTCAGGGCATTTTCCCTGAATTAAAAGCTGCAAAGGTCACTGACCTCATCACCTCAGGTTCCACAAGCAACTGCAGAGGGTTTAGCCAAGACTGTCAGCCAGTTCAATGGAAGTTATTAAGGGTTTCAGGGACCAAACGGATTAAATAAGTCTTAACCAAATTAGGTATTACCAAATGTGAAATGAACACCAGAAATAAAATTTAAGTTTGCAGCTGAACTGCAAACTTAAATTTGAGAAACTGGTCTAAATTCAATGTCATGCTCCCACTTTAAAGATAGAAACTCTGTGTTCAGAATTGTCAATAGCCTCAACATAGTTTTAGTTATTTGCTATACCCTCTAGTCCCTAAAGAAGGAAAATTATAATTATACCACAATGGCTTACTCCATCCTACACCTAAAATATAAGGACCCAATTAATTAGTCATGTCACACTTATTTTAAAGTTCTAGTCAATATAAATATATGGTAACTCTATCCACTACTGTTTTCTGTGGTATTTAAGAAGAATCAGAATTAGAACATTAAAAAGTGTGAAAGGTAATACCTCAGGAGTTCCTGAGAGACTGAGCTGACAAAAATACAACCTCTTTTCTATACTCAAAACCAGTTAGATTATGCAATGATATTTAAAAAATCATTCCATATGTTCACTGAGAAAATCCGCTAAGAATCCCCTGAGTTCAGGCGGAATGTCACTCAGATATTGTATCTAGTGTGCAAAGAGGTTAAAGGAACATACTTGCCATGAGCAATTGCCAGTATTAATACTTACACAGCCTCCAGCAAGGATTTCTGCTAAAATTGGAATGGAGCCATCTCTTCTGGTAAATTTATCCCGGACAAAATCATTAACCTAATTAGAAAGACAACATCAGTTAACCAGAATTCCCAACCAGTTCCTTTAGTGGTATATTACTGGTTTTCTAAGTCAGCAAAGTATCTGTCTCATATATAATTAAAAATTATCAAATATCTGCATATAAATTTAAAATTTTACAAACGCTTTGATAGTGGGCTAATCTTGGCAGCAACAGTTTTAATTTTTGGCTTACTGATAATCTAAACAAATGATATAAATTCAATGAGAGAGAAACTTACAGTTAGTTTAATGGCCTTTTCTGGAGCAACTCCTATAAGTTGTGGTATCAGACCTAGGTAGACAGAAAGAATCGTTAGCAATAAGATATACTAGGCATGACTACATAAGCCTAACAAGGAACGGTTTTCCCCACATTATTTACCCATCAAACATTTTAGGGTTTTCATTAAAAAGGGAAAGAAGTGGATTATCCTAAAAACTATGCAAATATATATAATAGTTATTTATGTCAAATAGAATGGTATGCTTTCTTGAGGCTATAAATCCTTCTCTTAAGCATGCTTCCTTTAAAGTCCAGTTATCTAACACCTCCCCAAAACTGTGAGGAAGGAATGTTCTGAATACTCTCAGAACACTGCCAGCAACAATGAAACCAAATTCTCTCCCTTTACAACCAACAACATACTAACATCCATGGACACTTTAGAGAAGCCAATGTTGTATGCTCAGGAGAGCTCTGCAAAGCATCCTGTTAAGCAGACCCAGATTTTGCCACAAATGATGTATTATGTAATAGTACACAGTGGTTTGGTTATTACAGAACACCAACTCCCTTAATTTTCTCTTTAGAAAAACCAAGAACTCAGTACTTATTTATTTAAAAGAAAGCCAAAACTGCAAAGAAAAATGTAGTTTTAGGAACCATTTAATGGGTATCTTCTACAAGCAAAAACAGCCCGTTGTATTCTTATTTACTAATATATGTCAAACTTAAGACATTTCAAAAGAATTCTCTTGAAACAAAGGAAATCATTATTCTTAGAAAGTTAAATTTCCCAGGCTGGCTGTAAAAGAAAAAAATATATAAACAATTCAACATCTGTAGCTATTCATAGGGCTCAACTTTCCAAAGCACACAGATTATCTAAATCGTTAGCATACATTTTTTGCATACACTTTTTAAAGACGCTAACAATAAACATTTTATATCCTTTAAATCACCCAGCCAAGGGGGAGTTATGTATGTGTTTGCATGCTGACTTCTGGTCTTAAGCCTACTTTGAGGATACTGCTGAGTGATTTTCTGTGAGTTGAGAGCCAGCAAGTAATTGCACATACAGGCTACTGTCAGTCAAACTGAATTATCAATGACAAACACAAATCTGCACACACCTTTAATGGGTAGCAGACTGACTTAAAAGAATAAATCAGCAGATGGCAGTCTTAACTTTCTAACTCCCATGATTATCAGGCCCTATTACTTTTAATCTAACTCCCAAAGAACCATGTAAGCATATGTATTTGTTTTACAACTTGCCTCAATAAAGCTCATGGAATTTTAATAAAGTACTGATTTATGTCATTTTATCATTGTTGCCTATAAAGAAATTTAGGTTAATATGTCAACAATTTTGTCAATCATCTGACAAAATAATGGACCAGTACTAAGCAATATATGACAATTTCAACAATCACTGTATTTATATACAGGACTTCTACAATTTTCTCGCTAGTACAAGAGTCTGTCATTTAAAGGACTGACTTTATCAGCTCACATCTTGAATAAAGCTAATGATCCCTCCACCCCCACCCCTAACTTGCTATATTGGACTCATTTAATTAACATATCTCTCCCAAATGAAACCTCCTGTGAGCATCCATCCACTGAATAGGCTGAAGTGTGCAGTATATATCTAGGCTCCTTCTGATAGAGAACATTCTCTTTAAAAGTATACCAAGGAGGAGGAAAGACTGTTATTCAACAAAGAAAGACTGCAGGTGCCAAAGACGAAAACAACCTTAGTGCTACTTAATCCTTAGAGTCCCTATTAAATAAAATCAATATATGCGGGGCTTAGTACAGTTTAAAACATGCACTCATATGCACAGATCTGCATTCTAAATAATGCATACCTCTTCCCATGGAGTAAATGTCACACAGCTAGAATTTAGAGAGGCTAGCATTCTGAATATTTGATCAAAATTCATTACATTCCTTCTCAGGAGCAAGGTATTTGAACCTAGTTTGAATCCAGAACTAGGAATTCTTTTGTTCTATATATAGAAAAAAATGAAGATCCTCATGACCCTCTCCTTCAAGTGTATCAGAACTACATTTTCACTTGAGTATCTGCACATAATGCTAATCAGAGGTATTTTTCCCTCTATCCATGAGCATAAAGCTTTGTTCAGGCCCAGTCTTTCTTTTCAAGGAAGAGGTTCTAAGCCAAACAGTTCAACAGAGCTTAGAATAAGCTCAGGATTAATGAGGCTGTGTGTGCAAACAAACAAGTACAGTAAATTACATAAATGCCCTGGACCTGAGCATGTAGAGAGTATTTTTCAAAGAATTCCAAGTGGCGCCCAAAGGGATTAAAAAATTAATCTCCCTCCCAAAGGACACCCTAAATTATAATGTAAAAACATGTACATGAAAGTCTCCCTCTCCAAAGAGAACAAGTTCCTACAAAGCTGACGAGGGTGGGGAGAACTCTGCACAAGGTTCTGCCTCTGATGCCGACAGCTGTGCTCCACCTAGAGTTGGCGGCAACATTCCTTGCAAAAGAAAATCTCCCTGCTTTCACTCAGTGCCTCTCAGGTAAGTAAGGGGAAAAAAGGAGCAAGAGTGAGACTTGGAGCAAAACGTTTTTTTCTTTTCTTTTTTTCTTAAACTTTAGATGACTCACTGGAAAAGACTTATGAATGGTCTCCTTGGAAGAGACAAAAACATTTGATATTTCTGTTGAAACAAGTGGATGGAGGGTAAACTCACCTTCAAGTGGCAGCCTGGCTTCTATTTCGCAGAGAAGAGGTGTATTTCTCCTCTCTAATTATTTGAGAAAAGAAGCTCTCTTATTTCTTAGCTGTCATCCTTGTATTCCACCTGCGGACATCTGTTTTAGTTTGTAAGCCCACAGTGACCAAAGACCCATGTTGAGACAAATGTAGGCTTTGGATTGCAGGAAGAAGAAACAAAGAGCTTCTCTGCAGACTAATATTGCTAGTTACCAGTAAGATTGTAAAAAGGGAAACGAGCAATGAGAAAATAAAAAGAGAGAAAACAGCCCTCGTCTGAGTGGACAGGCTACACACTGATTTTCATAAGGCGTGAGATCCTACCTGGTGCTGGTGAGATAAAATCACTCACTTCAGCAGCTGAGCTTTGCTTACTCACCCCGGTAGAGTCCAAAGAAGCCCTCATAACGCAAGACTTTCTTAAAACAGTCAAAGCTGTTTTTGTACATCAGCTCCCCGACAACGGAGCCAGTGCCACGCTGGTTTTGCATGCGGGTCTTCACCAGATCTATAGGATATACAGCGGTGGCTCCCACAGCTACAAATAAAACAATTTTTAGGCTTAAAGGAGAGCACAACCAAATGCAGAATCTATAAGGACAACAAACCTCATCTCAAAGGACTAGAAAATAGAACACAGTGTCTATTCTCACAAAACACACTGCATGTAATTTTTCCCTCTCTCATACACAGCTGAAGGATCACAGACTAGCAACCATTGGGATCCATAAAACAGCTGCTTCAGAGAATAGCAGTGGATTTTCAAGTTATCACCAACATTAGATAATCAACACTAAATTGTCTATAACAACATTAAACTATTATATATAACATATTTCTTTACATTTTCCATTAAATACCTACATACTATACCAGTTACCTCTTAAAATAACTACGTATGTACATATAGGTGGCTGTAACTTTAAAATCTAGTTTGCTACAGCATTTTGGTAAATTAACCTTAGTTACAACTATAATATTGGAACCAAATCTCAATAAGACCCCCCTCCGCCACATCTATGTGGAGAATTCAATTGAAAAAAAAAAAAGTCACGCTTTAGAATTTCTCAGTGACTAAAAAATTTATCACATGAATTAGAGTATTATATTTTTCAACTGTTGAAAACCAAGACATGCCATTCAACTTCTAAAACTGTGACTGAAAAGAAAAATAGTTGTTTCATCAGTTCAGACTTGTTTTGAAAAATCGTAAGTATTTTAATCACACCTGCTAGATTCTTCTCAACAAAGCAACTTCGGGTTTTACACATCTTCTACAGAGAGAGTGAAGCAAAACAAAAAAGTCTCTTAAATTTCCCCCAGGAGCAGGGAAGGGAGGTTCATTTTAGCAAATAACCTACAAGTCTAGCTATTCTTCAATCATTAAAAGACAAGAGGGAAAAAAATACAAACAGAAAAGCAAAAGCCAATCACTTTGAGAGACTGTTTAATTTCATAAGGTTCTGAGATTTGTACCCTAAATCCTGATTTTCTACCAGCCCCTCCCCTAACACCATAAATAAACACAATCTTATTCTCCATTTCTTCGTACTGGCTTTAACCAGTATAATTAAGGTGAGCGCAGTACTGCATCCAAGACTTTCACATTATTACAGAGGTTTTGTCCTGAAGACAGACTGGAGCCAGAGGGGCCATGGCTGTGCTATGACAAGTCCTCTGATCATAGGTAAAAATAAAGAACACTTCAGAAAGCCCTGCAGTCATGACCCTTGGGAACAATGAACTGCACCTTTGCTGATCTGTCCCGGTCTAGTGCGATAGTATTACATGAACACAAGCTTGAAACAGCACATAGACATGTCACTCACCTCCAGCAACTGAGCCCAGAGTGAATCTGTAAGCAGACTCGGCAATCTGGAGCCAGATAGGCCTGCCTAATCCGTAAGATTGCTGTGGGGAAGAAGAAAACATGTAAAAAATTTTGGAGAAGCATATAAACAATGAAAAAGCTACAATTTGGCTATTTTAAGATTTTGAAATAGATACTTCTATTATTTGCATTTAAAAATCACATCTGGCCAGACACATTAGCTTTCTCCCCTCTCTTTTTCACAAGCCTAGTAATGGCCAATTTATCTGCTACTATTGGGGATAAACTATCATTCTTCAGAAGTGAATCTCTCAGGTAAGTAAACATCTCAGGTATAAAATCTTTTCCCCCTTCTTTAACCAACTTAAAATTTTAAAATCTTTCTAAAATGTACAAAAACTATCCTGATTCCTGAATCAGAGAATATTGATCATAATCTACCATCTCTAGTGACTGAAGATCAACGTATTCATACGTCCGTAGTTACTGCATCAAGATCTAATGCAGCGGCTTGTGTTCTCTTCCCATGCCTGACAGCTATTACTTCTTTTACCAACAGCCTCCTAGTTTGATTTTGCTGCTTCTCATCTATCAAGATTGGAAAAATCACACAACTAGAACTGTTCAGATTACATGCAAAGCAAGGTCAAGGACTTCTCTTTTGCGCTAAAGTGAAAAACTTCTATAGCTGCTGTTTCTAGGGTTCAGGGCCTTTGACCCCTTGTTTCTGGATTTGAAGCTCAACCACTGAGGTTATCACTAGATAAGTATTTCTCACCTATGCTATTGAGCATTTGCTCTCTGAGACCTACATATTTCTCAACACTGCCTAGGCAAAGAAAACACCTGAGGGACCTAAAAAAATATATTCCCGAGGCCTGGGGCTTGTAAAATTTTTTAAAGGCTTCTAATTGTTCTGCTATGTAGTTAAGTTGAGAATCACTGTCTTAAGCCACATTTATAGTTCTAACATAAAATCTATGTTGATAATAAAGCAAAGGGGAAAATCCTATTGTGCTTCAGAATGTTTTTTCATAGCTATGCCACAGCATAAAGGACTTGAAATAATTTGCCTATATTAGTGTGTCAGTATTGTTACTTAATATTTTCATTATGAAAATAGCAGATACATGTATAAACAGTCTGAAATGAAGGATAAGATACTGCTTTATCATAAGACAACTTGAAAAATATTAACTTGAATGAGATTTTTAAAACATAGCATAATTTAAAAGTTTAGATATTCTCACTAGAATAATCTAGAATAATTTAATGGAGAGAGACTCCCTGTCTAAAGGAAAGAAAAAAGTAAGCTCGTCTACTCTGATTTGCTTTCATTTGTACAATCTCTTCAAAGCTCAATTAACCAAACTAAATATGGCCAAGCGAAAGATTTACAATTTTGGAAGCAGCCTATAGAAAGGTTTCATCTGTCTTCTTTGAACACCATTACTTCAAATAAAATCATTACATTTCATAAGTGTCAACTATCTCCATATAACAATTTTATTATAATCCAATTAGGTGAAAGCATATATCTATTAAATCTAAAACTAAATTTAATACATGGAAGAAACCATCAATAAAAAGGTAAAAAATTGCACATAGGACATAATCATGATTTTGTAGGGAATACATCTTTGCCTAGCAAGTTAGCCCAAGCAACTGCATGGCCATCATTATGTTTGATTTATAGAGTGTAACCAAAGTGAATAATTAATAATTAAAGATTGATATTTTTATTTGAAATTTAACAAGGGAAAGAGTAAACTATTTTAACAAAACTTTGAGTATAGGCCTAATTTTGATTGACTCACACAGAATGGCAAAAGATATGCCACCCAAAAAGATAATCATGTTTTGTTCTGTTTATTCTTGTAACAATAATACTAATTTTAGACTGTTCAGAGATTTTTTGTCCCCTAAACCAAGCACTCAAGACCTGTGCCCTAATGCAATCCTCAGGGGTTCAATGTTTTTCAATATTCTGTAAATAAGTTCCCTTGTGAGACTCTGAAATTGGACTTTCTCAATCACAAAACTGGGTGAAAATAAATCTCATTCTCGAAGATTATTAATTATTTTCAACCATGATTCCTTTCAAAAGAACATAGTGAATTAAAATTCACTGAATAAAAAGGGCTATGATCCCAAGTTAAGAATCAAGTGGAGGGGAAGGGCAAAATAGGGGTATGGGATTAAGAAACACAAAAACCACTATGTAAAATAAATAAGCAACAAGGATATATTGAACAGCACAGGGAAATATAGCCATTATTTTATAATAATTTTAAATGAAGTATAATCTACAAAAATATTGAGTCACTAAGTTGTACATCTGAAATTAATGTAATATTGTAAATCAACTATACCTCAATTTAAAAAAAAAGAATCAAGTAACCACTAATTCCTTTATTCATAGAAAAGGTTTCTCCTGTGTTCAATCATATATATTTTCTTTATATGCTCTTCCTTTAAAGAATGTTCATAAGCCCTACAAAATCCTATGAAAACTGTAGGATTATACTGTGCTTTAATTCTTAGCTAAAAACACCTCTTACTATAAATACCCAAATGCCTTTTGAAAGAAATATCACCTCCGTCCTTATTAAAAGCATTTATTTTTTCAAAAACATATGATATATGGTTACTAAGGGTTTTTTTTAGGCTTAGCTATCACTATAACTTACGGTTCGCTTGTATTCAGGTATGTAAATTAATGTAATTAATGCTATGGATTTCACTTCATGAATAATCATAAACAGAATGCTACCATAGCTGTCATCCCTATTAACGACTGTGTATTGAATGTTTTTAGCATTTATGCTGAAAGAAAATTTCAGCACTAAGAAGATCACCTACCGTGAGCAAATGGGCCAAAGGAAAAGGCACTCTTTTCTTCAAGGTTATGATTATGATCATGAAGATGATATTTAACAAGATTAATTAAGTGTTTTTCAAAGCAAAATAAGAGTTGAGAATCTTAAATGATTTTTAACCTACTACTTACTCCCTAAGCATATGTATATGATAGGAAATGAGAAAATGGCTTGAGATCTCATTTGGAGAGGATAAAGTTTTTCTGCTTTGTTGTTAAAGGTACCTCATTCTATAAATGAGAATTAGATAAGGCAAGATCATGTCAGTTAACAAGTCAAGCACCCCGCCCAAACCAAGCGAAAGACAACTGCCTCTTCCAAATGGCACAGTACTGATGAACAGAAGAAAAGGAAGGAAAAGCTGAAGTCTTTTACACTGAGCATGGGTGGGGAGAGTGGGGGGCAGAGACTATACTTTGTACCAACTAAAATGTATAATTAGGGAAAATAAAATAAGATTAGGGAAAGTAAAATTCTTTTGTCTACAAATTACATCTATAAATTTAATATGTCTGAATTTGAATTCAATACTCTTGACCTCACAAAACAAGATTAAAACCCAATTAAAAAATTGTGAGTCTAGAGATGTGGGTAAAGAAAAGGAAATACCTATGTGTATATATATTTCTCTCTAATGCTAAACAATGTATACTTTTTTTCTCAGTAAGAGGGGAGGTTAAATTGTGTAAAAGGCTGTAATAAGCTTTTGAATCTACTATTTTAAATGAGGTAAATGGCTAATAAATACATAAATAAAATCAATACATATACCCAATTTCCTCCTTTTTGAGAATAGATTTCCATTTATGGTAAAACTACCGCAGGTGACAGAAGTAAAAAGTTCCAAAAAGGAACTAGAAAGTGGGTTGTAATGCTTTCTCTTTACTCCTGAATCCAAAGTTCAAAGAAGGTCCATTAGAATGCAAAATACACAAAAGAGACAAACTCCTATGTCAAAGAAATGCTATACATGAAATAGAAAAATCATTCTAATAATGTTCTGACAGAACCCAAGCCAGCTTATATTCCAAAAGTCCTCTGTAAAAGTGGTCCAGAGTTTGAATATAATTTCCCATAGAAACAAAACTTTTTTTCAAAAGTATGTATATGCCCAAGCAAGTTCATCATAGATAATTTAACCCATGTGGTTGAAAAAGTAATTATGTGACACACAACAAGGAAAAAAAAGTTGTCTACCCATCTTCACACTGGGCTAAAATTGGTCTTTAACCTCCAAAGTGCTTAACGCTCCAAAAATGTCACATCCATTTCTCTCTGCAACTCACCTCCTTCTATTTAACTCACTTTACCCAAATGAAAACTTCCATTTTTCTCACTGGTCATCTCTGTACCACAACATATTCACCCATTCTAGTACTGACATACACTGGAATATTTTCCAGTTTTTTGCTATTGCAAATAATGCTGCTATATACATTGTCGCATATGTCTTTTAATCAACATATGTACTCATTTCTGCTAGGGACTACACCCAGGAGAGGAACCGTCAGGTCACAGGCTAAGTGTCTCTTCAATTGCAGCTGATACTCCCAAATAGTTTCCAAAGTTGTGACGCCAGCATTTTATGACATTCCTCCACCTCCTAAACAACACTTGCCACTGTCAGAGTATAAATTCGGCCAATCTCGACAGTATAAAATAACATCTAATTGTAGTTTTAACGTGTATTTTTTTGTTTACTTATGACACTGAACTAACTTTCCTTCCTTCCTTCCTCCATCTGAATATCCTCTATCTTTCCCTTTTGTGTAGCCTATCTTTTCATCCTTTCAGTGATATGCTTTAATGAAAAAAGGTTCTTAAGTTGAATTAAGTTCAACTTTTTAATCTTTTTATTTATGGTAAGTATTTTGCACCCTGTTTGTGAAATCTTTGCTCACCTCTTGATCATTTAATATAAACTCCTATGTTATCTTCTCTAAGTTTTCATCTTTCAAGTTTAGAATATTTCAGCTGCAATACATTTTTGTATATGGTGTGGGGTGGGGATTTTTTTCTTTATGAATATTCATCAATTAAATTTTAAAAATGTAATGTAGAATTTCAGGAAGCACAAAAATTTAAAAAGTAAAATATTTTGGGAAGCAAGGTAAAAAATATAAAAAATGTAATTCTTTCTCACTTCTCAACCCCTTTCACCTAAGGAAAATAGATGAGGGTGGATGAAGGAGTTGTGTCATAAATATATTTGAGTCCAACTTGGGTGTTTGCTCAGATAGACTTCTCTTATTGTATGCTTAGTAGGCGCCAGACCTAATGTATGTGCATTATCTCATGTAATTCTCACAATAACCCTGTAAGATGGATACTACTATCTCTGTTTAATAAATGAGGGAACTGCTACATAGAGATGTTACATAATCAGCGCCCAACCTCTTAAACTCTGCCTCTCATAGCTTCTCTTCTATTTCTAAACTCACAGATTCTCCATCATGCACATCTGTTTTCAATAAGAACTTTCAGATAAACAACAAGTTCATACTGTATAGCACAGGGAGCTATATTCAGTATCTTGTAGTAACTTATGATGAAAAAGAATATGAAAATGAATATATGTATGTTCATGTATGACTGGAGCATTGTGCCTCACACCAGAAATTGTCACAACATTGTAAAGCGACTACATTTCAATAAAAAAATGTTAAATTTTTTTAAAAAATAAGAGCTTTCATACATTGCAATAAAAAAAAACCATGCCATTCTTCCTATTTTTAATCTGTTTCAAGTAGATTCCTATAGGGGAACATTGTTCACACAAAATGTAAATAATCTATGCATTCTTAGTTTGGTATAATTATAAATTATAAATTACTAGGAAAAATTGTAAGAGAATCAACAATGTCTTCTGGAAGTGGAAATAGTTATGATTAGCATGACTAATTCTACAGTTTAGAGAATTTTAAAAAATGAGTCACTAAAAATGTAGTCTATACAGCTGCCTTAGAATGCCTCATAAGTCTAAAATATGTTAATTGAAAAAGGCTTTAAGTAGACTGAAAACTGCAGAAAGTTTACTGCTTTGTTTGCTATAGGAACTTAGGAATATTTTTATATTATTCTACTTGGGTCCTAGCCTGTATTCCTTACAAACTTTTTCATGCTACAAGGAAAAAGGAAAATACATTAAGAATTCTGAAAATTAAAACAAAAAAAAACAACTATTGATTCATATCATTTTTACAGAATGCAGGAATTTGAAAGACTCTTGGAAATATATGAAGGTACTAATTTTACCAAAGGAGAAACTAAGGCCCACAGAAACTTGTACCAGATCCCAAGGACAGAGAAGGTCAGATTTTACAATGGATATAACTAGGGATATTAATTTGAATCCCTCTTAAATAATCCCTCATAAATCTGTTTCTATGAATTCTAAAAATTATTTATGACTATGAGTTTTACTTTCTCAGGTGCTGCTTTTACAATAATTTACAGGAAAAAAAAAAGATAAAAAATCTTCATTTTTATTTCTCTATTCTTAACCCTCAGCAATAAGACCACTCAATCTAGATAATACGCGAAAGGAAAATTAAACAATACAGGCTCTGAGGGTCCTCCTTTGGGACCAATGCAAGAACACCGAGGTCTCTGCTCTCTGGAGACTGCAGATCCCTGTGCCATCGTACTGGTTCGGGAAAAGGCAGTGAAGGCACTCTACCACCACTCTGGATGCCAATCAGAAACCCAAGGAAAAGAGGAGAGGAAAAGGGAGAAAGTGGTGGTTTTTATCACTGCCCATTTTCTAAGTATCTGACAAGAACTCTGAGGCCATCCATGCCAGCAGAAAAGCATCAGTGCTGCTACCAATGGCAGGCAAATCATCTTCAAATCTGTCTTCAAGAAAATTTACAACAGTAGTAGAATTACATCACCCTCCTAAGGACTCAGAAGTATGAGCGACATAGACTTAGGGCGCCAAAGATTACAAAAACATCTTTCAGTTATGGCCTCCAGGAAAATCGCTAGGGGCAAGAGAGGCAGGTGAAATGAAAAGGAAGAGCAACAGAAAGGATGAGAAAGGAGGAAATAAATTGGGATTTAAAATTCATTACATTTTTTAAAATAAGGTAAATGAAATATTCCCCAATTACAAATATTAAGGGCACCCCCAGGAAAAGCTACAGTAATAGACATAACCCTAAAAATTATCTTTTGAAATGCAATTTTTCAAACTTCAAGAGCAAATTTTTATAAATGTATAATACAAAATATAAAATTAAATTCAGTAAGAGGTCTTTAAATAATTCAATACATCTCAAATTCTTTTAAAAATTGTTAAACTTTACTGTAAATCAATGAATTGAAATAAATCCATCTACTGTTTAAAGGCTCTGAGATCCTGTAATGAAAATAAACTTTGATGGCAAGAGATAAGAGGGTTTTTTTTTTTTCTCTACTAAAGAAGCTAAATTGCAGTAGGTTACAGATATATTTTAATCTACAGGAAGCTTTATTACACGCAAAGCAAATAAAGTACTAACATAAAATGTACATATAAACGTAATACTTTCCATTTTCAATTTACTTACCTGACTACAAAAGTTCTTATTTATTATGCAAAGTAAAACTGGAAATTCTACTTTGTTTCAGAGGCAGAATCATAATTCCATGGAACTCAAGTAGAAGAAAGATTTGCTACTGAAACTTACAAGAGTGAAGCACATTTACACATCTTAATGTTTCACTGGCACATGTGGCTCTTTACCAATATGGCAGCAGTAAAGAAAAAGTAGGCTTGGGCTCTTCCCGTGGCATGCCTATTTAGCTTTTCTCTCTCTTTTCTTGTTTCCTGTCTTCCTCCCTGCTCTTCCCACAACTTTCCATGGTTCCTAGCTTCAAAGGGCATCACAGTCTCTTAAAGAATTATGAAGGTTACAGGTCTCATGTCTATTACACCAGGGAAATAACAGGACACAGACTAGCCCTCCTATAACGCTCATTCCCAGCCCCAAACCATGTGACCATCACTGTAACTGAGGCTTCCTCCAAATGCTCCAGGGGTTTCAGTTTTAAACAAGACGTTTTTAAGAACTGCTCCATTCCACTCTTCAAAGTAGTATCATGGGGTTTATCTTCCTACCAAGATAGTGTTTTTGAAAACAGAAATAAGACCACATTAACTTTATAGAACTCAGGAACTACTGTTTTTAATCATTCTTAACATTAAAAAAAAAAACCCTAATATTATCAGAAATGTGATAATAGTCAAGATTTTCTTTCTGGTTCATTAGTTTTCCTATGTTAGTGTTCTAATCTATAAGGCACAAGCTCAGTGAAAGATTTATTTCATTAGAGGAATGTTTTATATTTTAAAAACCCTATAAATATCAGTTTAATGATACAAAGTGAGCTTAACACTAATCTTTAAATATTAAACAAATGAAAGGAAAAGACTGCTAATTCTAGGGGAAGGGAAGCCAAGCCATGGATGTTTGCACACTTATTTTCACACTTATTTAGCTTATTTAATAAGCTAAAAGAAAAAACTACAAACATAAATCTATTGCCTCATAAAAATACTCGATGAGAGTGGGGGTAACAGTTCTATAAAAGCAATCTTTGAGCTAAGTAAAGTCTCTTTCTGCAAAGAAGTTTTTACTTTTCATAGCATTCAGAGGCTCGAGGCTGTCGTGTACATACTATTTCAGCATTTTTGAAGGTGATTCAATTTATGAGACTCCTCCTACCTGTCTCTGAAGTTCTGCCAGGTTGTAAGGTAAGGCTCCCTCAGCCAATGGGGCTATTCTCTCAATATCTGCCAAAGTCAAGCGCCTTCAGGCAAAAATATGAGAAAGAAAGAGCTGTAAGACACCAGCAAACTCCTCATACCAAGATTATCTTTCATTAGGTAAAAAGAGGGTAAAAAAGAACTATGGTTTAAAAGCAGTATTTCTCTATTCACACAGATAATTTCAGTAAGAAAAAAAATCTTCAGACCCTGCTTGCCATACAAGAAGAGACTCTAGAGGAATATTGTGGAGTACACAAATTTAATGACTCCAATGATAGATATTAAAAGTAAAGAAATAATTCTTGCCAGAAGTAAAGTATAGACATTGACAGTTCATACACAGTAATATTCCCTTATATACATATTTAATGCATAAGGGCAGTCTCTTGAGAAGGAAAAACACAAAACTGATAAAAACTGGTCACCTTTAAGGAAAGGCACGAGGTAGAAGAGACTTTTTTTTTACAGCATACTCTTTTAAACTCTGAGTTTTGAACCATGTGAACATTCTGTTTCTAAAAAATTTTACTTTAAAATGAGTACCTTCCAAGAGCTAGCTAGAAGGTCACTTCAGATCCAGTTTTGAGAAGCACTTCTGGAAAGCACTTATTATCATAAAGGAGGCTAAATACCTTCACTATAAATGTGAATTCTAGATGGATGAGACATAGTCTGATATTTCATGTTAATCACCAAAGACTGGCTGGTTTACTCAGTACCATCTCTAGCTCAACAATGCATTATGCAACATGAAAGCAATAAATCATCCATGTACACTCAACTTCTATTAGTCCTCACTTCAAGAGTTAAAACGCACTTTTCAGCTATGCCAACACCTAAATAACTACTAGAGGTGACTAAAGAAATCTGATATTTAATAGGTCTTAAGTCTCCTATCCCACAGATCCTACTGGGTACCCACAGACAAGGGTTTTTCACTTGGATTTGCATGAGACTTTGCAAATTAAAGACTCTCTTTGTTCTTCAGGTTTTTTTTCAGTCTATAAAATAGTGGGATAAAACATCTGAGCTTATCTGTGATGGTAACCGTGATGATAATGTCACAGGCACATTTCAAGAAAATGATACTCTCCAACACAAAATGGTATATACTGCTTGGTAAAATGCCCATTCAAAATGAATCAAAAAGATTATAAGACTCCAGAACATGTCCTCAATTCATTTTATAAATTTAGGCATATTTCCACAAATCTCTAAAAATTCCTAACACCTCCAGAGAGTCCAGATTAAATCAATTTTCTACCCTCCTCTTACTTCTCATTTCCCTCTCCCCTGTCTCTTTCATTTGTCTCCCTTCCCCATTTCTTCCTCTCACACATTTCAATCCCTCTCTTTCACCTGTCTTTCCATTTCTTCCGTCCCTTCCTCTCCCCTCCTCTTTCTTTTTCCCCCTTGTTTTCTCTCTTGTTACCTTTAATCTGTCTTCCTCTATCTCTCCCTCCTCCCGTTTCTCATCTCTGCCTCTTTCTTTCTTAGAATTTATACACTAAGTAAACCATTGTTTAAATAAACTGAAAGAATACCACTACTTCCTGTTAAATTAACTGTTCTAAAAAATATCATAAAGAATTATTGAAATAGTTACCCTGTAGCATTATATAAATCTGCAAGCTGGTATAAGATATCAATTTCTAGTGGGGTGACTTGTCCATAACGTATGGCACTCTGGGCAAATTCCTCTGGAAGAAAAAGAAAATATTTTAAAATCTTGAAAGATTCTTTACAACAAACTTCTGTCATAAGCAACTATTACCTAAAAGCTAAAAGCATTTTAGTATTATTTTAAAAATCTAAGTTCAACTATACAGAAATAACTACAAAAATATGAAAGCTGGCAAAAGATAAAATGTTAAGATGATGAAATGGCAAAACCCAATAAAGATAAATTAACATCAGAGATAAAACAATCTCTTTAGAATCCTCTATCTTATTTGCTTTGGTCTCCAGAATTATAAGATAAAAGAATTGGCTATTCTCCAGTCACCTAAAACATCCTACTACAATTTGGCAAAAGAAGTAGGCTTGCCCATCTTTCTGTGGCAATTCCTTTCTCATACAAACAAGCTGCTACCACAGTGCCACTGACCTGTTTGACAGACTGGGCCAAGGTTCTTTTCAAATCTGTCAAAGCCACTTTTCCATTACTGACCTCAGCATCCCATTAAATCCACCTGGATTCTTGGAGACCATTATGGCCCAAGTGAAGCATAGACACATGGTAACATACTCTCTAGATCTGGCTTCAGAGTAGTAAACTTAGATCAACCTCATGCCCTAGATAAAGAAAAGTCAAAGTGCTGAGATTAAAATCAATACACATATTTTAAAAAATCTTACCCTTTGTGACTTCAACATCTTTCCTTGTGCCAGCTAGAGTGCTATATATCTTACGAACAAGCTCCATGTTATTCAGCAAGGAGTTAAACGCATTGAAGTATGAGAAGCTAACCTGGTGTGAAATACTTCCTCCAGCTGCCTAGGAAATGACAACACAAAAAGTTAAAACCAAATAAAAACAAAAAAAAACCACACATTTATGGACATTGAACTTTTCTCAAAGAAGATCCAAAGGGGTCTTCATTATTAACAACCAGTCCACAAATACAAGAAGGGTATCGTGCTGAAACAGTGTCAGTGCATTTCATGCCCTCAGGGAAGTCTATGTAATTTAGATTTTAAGGAAGAAAGGAACATCTGGAAGTTGGACTTCATGGTTCATCTACCTATAAGGTCAGAAACAACAAATATAATTATCACAGATCAAAAACAAAGATTATTTAAACAGGATTTTCAAATCTTCAACTATGGAACTCCAGCTAGTTCTGGAGAATCCAAACATCAATGTACACTATAAGGAGCATTTTTAAAACTTGCTTTTTTTCCAAGCACATACACAAAAACCAGTGGTAGCCTTAAAATTTAAGACTATTTCACTATATCAACTTTCCTAATCTTTTCTTTTTTAAGCCCATTGTTGTACTTAAGATACAGAACAGTCTTGCTGGGCTCTGATCCCTACCACAAAAGGTACAATTATTAAAAACTCCAAAAGATGTAGAGAAAATCTAGGGCGGATTTATTTGCTGTAAATGATGTCTTTAGTGGAACAGCACTAAAAAGGTTCTCTCATGTCTGCAGAAGGATGGGGGGGCAATGTGGCCTTCATTACTTCTGCAGGGTGAGGAGGTAATTTCTCTGCCATTGGACATAAACTCAAAAGAGAGTATTTTTCATAGTTTGCAAAAGCCTAATTTCTAAGCCAAGAGTCATAAAACCCATGATTAAAAACCTTCTCTATTAAAAACTCAAAATACTTACAGAAATAACAGTGTGACAACCTTAATCATAAAAGTCTATTAAAAAAGTATAGGTAATGATGGGCAAATGTTCCCACTCCCCAGCAATCCCTCACAAACTTGTGTTAACCCAAATATATATGATATTTGTACTAGCCTGAATTTGGATACCAATGAACCAAAAGGAAGACAAATTATTTAATACATTCCTCTGGGAATTGAAATGGCACTTGGTAAGTTGAGGCCATAACAGGTCTATCTAACTCAACTGGAAAAGATTAAAAGGGTCCCCTCACCCAAAGGCACTGAGTCCTTTCTAGTATTTTCTTTCCTTCTTCCCTCCCTCTCTCCCTTTCTGTCCTTCCTTCCTTCTTTCATTTTTTTGGCTGGGGCATGAGGTGAGGGTAGGCGGGTGGGAGATGGGTGTCAAGGAGGTGAAATGTGTAGGAGAAAGTGACATGGTCCATGTTCAAATTCACTGAAGAAAAAGAACAGAAGTTGATCTTTCTACCCTGTCTAAATCAGGGATAATGATCTTCAGCTGAAACAACAAAAGCACTCACTGGCTTCCCTCCATTTAAAACAAGCAGCAATCAAAAACTTATACATAAGTACAACACATGAACAAGAAAACTGGTAAGTGAGGAAGGTTTCACCACTCTTTGTGAGGAAGTGGATGACATCAGTTTGCTATTGGTCCAGATGATTTACTTTTTAGAGATTAGCAGTTTAAAGAACAAAAAACTGTCTGGTCCATGCAGACTGAATGCACAGGTGAAGGGGGCAGAGAGAGGAGTGAGCCACAGAGGTTGACGCCCACATATTTCCTCCATACCTTCTCCCACAGCCATGGTTATTAAAACAGTGTAGAGGCCAGTGATGATCCCTCTAGCAAACAGCACCCTGCAGACAACAAAGGAAGGAGCCATCCGTATAGCAAGGCTTTGGGAGGCTTTGGGAGCCTGGTGGGATGGAAAGAGGCCAAAGGTGAAGGCAGTAGTGTCTGGGAGAAGTACTGCCCACTGGAAAAAGTAATTGCACACCCTTGTCTACAAACCCCCTTGTTTTTTTAGGTGGATTCTGTAAATAAACAATTTGGAAATACATGAGAGCAAGACTGTCACACTGAAAAAAGGCTATGACTTGGGGAAAGACTATTCATTATCACCCCCTACTACCCCACCTCCCTTACACACACCTGTTTACCTTCTACCAACCAAGCATAAGGTTAGAATAGTTGAGAGTCAGACAGGTCCGGGGAGCAATCTAGGACAATGGTTCCAAAGGTTTAAGCAAACAGAAAGTTGAATTGGTTGCTTTTTACTTACTGAGACTAAGTTCTCCTCCACGAAGGGAGTAAGCATGTGAGACCGAATGGTAACCATGATGTCACTGAAATCCAGACCAGAAATCACGCCACTTTTGTTTTTGTCTTTCAGTGCAAAGGCTTGTCTTGCATGTTCCAACTGTAGCTCCTAGAGGGAAAAGTTAAGAGATGAGGCATTAGACTGATTAAAGCACATCCCAAGTGTATGTTTAGAAAAAGATAGCCATCCTTCCCCTACATGCACTTACTACAAAAATGAACAATATACAGCTCTGAATGTACAACAAAATTCATTTCTTTTTAAAAAGCACATATTTTCCTGAAACTGTACTACATTTGCTCCTCAGGAAGAAAAGCGAATCACAACATGTCAATAAAGGAAGGAGAAAAAAACCTTTTTTACATGAAAAGTTTTCAACACTGAAAACAGATAGTGTCTTTTCAGTGTTTTAATTTCAGCCTTTAAAATAAGTAGTAAATCTCCTGCTTGAAGGTGTTCTTGTCATCCAAGAGCAATTTTTGAATTAGTTTCCCTTCATATCCAATGGTTCTGCATTCACAGATTCAACCAACCACAGCTCGAGTTCTTACATGAAAGTTACGAATAACAAACTGCATAACTAGTATCCAGCTGTCGGCTTTGGGCACAGTTACACATGAACTGTAAAACAATCCAGATTTCTGAACTTTTAAACTATTGGGCAGCCAAGCTGTGTAATAAATGATATTAACAAAAAATAATGCAATTTGCCAGCAATACCCTAAGTACTATACAAAAGTCACAATTAGAGCATTGCTGCCCTGAGGACACATGACATAATCCAAATAAATTTGTTATCACACATAGTAATGGTGCTGTTGGATGTCACTTTCACACTATTTGCAACTCTGGAAATAATATTTCTATCTAAATATACAAATATTATTCCTAGATAAAATTAAATAATGCAATCTTCATTACCATTTATTTATTAAAGCCTACAAATCAATGCTGCTTTACCCTTTCCTGACATTTAAAATAGCTTTTTATAGAAGTTTCACTATTTTACTGATTAATTATATTTTCCCATATCTCAACAGTAATTCAAAGACATTAAAATTTCCCTGGTAGGCATCTCATTAAATTCATTAGGCTATACACTTTCATATGGCCTTCTGTATTTGTATGACATTTAACAATAAAAGTTTTTTAAATATTTTTTTCTTAGCAGGTTGATAGGTTAGAGACTAGTATACCAAACCTACTAAATCTTTCAATAATCTTAACTTTAAACAAACTCAGTAACACTGTAGAAAACATCTAAACATTTTAGTATCTATCATCAAACATCTAAATATCTGGATTTTCTTCAAAAGACCAATAGAAATAGAGAAACTAAAACTCAACTGGTAAGTATGTATGAAAGATACAAAATAAACAATGAGCATGAGTTTTCTCTTTCCTACTGTTCTCTACTTTTTTTTAATTTCAACTTTATTAAGGTATAATTGACAAAAAACTGCAATATATTTAAAGTATACAACATGAGTTGATATATGTAATATTGTGAAAGAATTCCCACCATTGAGTTAACACATCCATCACGTCACATTTATTTTTTTTCATGTTTGTTTGTTTATTGGTATTTCGGTCTGGTTTTTTTTTAAATATTTATTTTAATTCTCATTTTGTATTGATATGTAGTTGATCTACAATATTAGTTTCAGGTGCACAGAAAAGCGATTTAGTTATACATAACTTTTTTTTTTTTTCAGATTCTTTTCCATTACAGCTCATCTTTTTGATGATAACACTTAAGTTCTACTCTCTTAGCCAATTTCAATTACATAAGACAGTACTATCAACTATAGTCACCATGTTATACATTAGATCTTCAGAACTTATTCACCTTAAAACTGAAAGTTCATGCTCTTTTTCCAGCTTCTCCCTATTTCTCCCACCTCTAGCCACTGGCAATCACTATTCTACTGTTTCTATGTGGTCAACTTTTTTTTTTAGATTCTACGTATAAATGATATCATGGAGTGTTTGTCTTTCTCTGTTTGGTTTATTTCACTTAGCGTAATACCCTCCAAGTTCATCCATGTTGTTGCAAATGACAGGATTTGCTTTTTTTTTTTTCAAGTTGAATACTATTCCACTGTATATATGTGCAATAATATATACATACATACATATACACATACCACATTTTCTTTATCCATTCATCTGTCAATGAACACTTAGGTTGTTTCTATACCTTGGTTATTATGATAATGCTGCAATAAACTAAGAGTATAGATATCTCTTTGAGACAATGATTCTGCTTCCTTTGGATGTATACCCAGAAGTAGGATTGCTGAATCATGGTAGTTCTGTTTTCAATTTCTTGAGGTTCCTCCATATTGTTTCCCATAGTGGCTGTACCAGTTTACACTTCCATCAACAGTGTAAACAGGTTCCCTTTCATCCACATTTTTGACAGCATCTGTTGTCTCTAGTCTTTCTGATAACAGACATCCTAACAAGTATGAAGTGATATTTCATTGTGGTTTTGATTTACATTTCCCTGATGGCTAGTAGTGCTTAAAAACTTTTCATGTACCTGTTGACCATCTCTATGTCTTCTTCAGAAAAATGTCTATTCATATCCCTTGCTCATTTTTTAATTTGGTTATTTAGGGGCTGGGGGGTTGTTTTGGGGTTTGTTTGGGTTTTTTATTTTCTACTGAGTTGAATGAGTTTCTTGTGTATTTTGGATGTTAACCTCTTATCAGATACGTACTTTGTAAATATTTTCTCCTATTCCATAGCTTGCTTTTTCATTTTGTTGATGGCTTCCTTTGCTGTGCAGCTTTTCAGTTTTATGTAGTCCTACTTGTTTATTTTCGTTTTTGTTGCCTTTGCTTTTGGTGTCAAATTCAAAAGATCATTGCCAAGATTGATGTATAATTTCTTCTAGGTTATCTCATTTGTTAGTATATAACTGTTTATAGTAATTTCTTATGATCTTTATCAGCTATAATATCTTCTCTTTCTTTAACATTTTTTCTTTTTTGGCAGGGTGGAGGTAATTAGATTTACTATTTATTTATTTATTAAGGAGGCACTGGGGATTGAACCCAGGTCCTCATGCATACCAAGCATGCACTCTACCATTTGAGCTATACCCTCCCCCCTTGTCTTCTCTTTCATTTCTGATTTTGAGTCTTCTTTTTTCTTAGTCTAGCTAAATGTCTGTCAATCTTATCTTTTAAAAAAACAGTTCTTGGTTTCAATGATCTCTTCTATTGTCTTTCTAGTCTCTATTTCATTTATTCCTGCTTTGATCTTTGTTATTTCCTTCCTTCTACTGACTTTGGGCTTAGTTTATTCTTTTTCTAGTTCCTTGAGGTATAAAGGTAGGTTATTTGAGATTTTTCTTTTTTCTTAATGTATAAAATTACCTCTTAGAACTGCTTTTGCTATATACTGTCAGTTTTGGTATGCTGTGTTTCCATTCTCATTTGTCTCAACATATATTTTGATTTTCCTTTTGATTTCTTCTATGAACCACTGTTTATTTAGGAGCATGTTGTTCAATCTCAAGTTTGTAGATTTTCTCCTCTTCTACTTCAGTCATTCTTCCTAACTCACTCCATCTTTCTATCACCTCAGCTCCAACTACATCACCCTTCAAATGAAGCAGGACTTTTTTACCTTTATTTCACTCTTAAAATATGACTGAAAGTGTTTCTCATGAAAGTATATTCCTGAGCAGCATCAGAAGCAGACATAGGTCCACTTCCTATCTTACATAGGTTCTCCCTTCCTCACTTCTCCTTTTTTCCTCCTATTTATGTTTTTGTTATGCCTGGTCTTCTCCATGCATATACCTTAGCCTCTAAGAAATATCCAGTGGAAACCATGGGCTTATTAATGACACTCAGCACTGAAGAAAATGTGCACCTTTATATTAAAGACAAAGCAGAATCCTCATTTCAAGAGTAATGTTAGAAGAATACATTTTCTATTTTCTATTAGGTCAACAGTTGAAGGACTCTTATGTAACTTTTAAAGATATATATTTAAGTACCAAGATGAAACTACAGAGCATATGGGACTGGCTTCCAAATGATCCAGCAGGGGACAGAGTGGAGTATAGACAAAAAAAAGACTGGCCAACAGTTAATAATTGTTCATACAGGTTGATGGGTACATGGAGATTCATTACACTATTCTATTTTCAAATATATTTGAAGTCTTTCAAAATAAAAAGTTTAAAAAATTAAAATTAAGGACTTCAAAATGAGAAGCAAAACAAAGGGGAAAAGTTCCACATATAAAGCTCTCCATTTATGTAATAATCAAAATATCAGGGTAGAATAGTTACTGTGATTACATTAATGAAGAAACAATACTCTGGACTTATAAAAGATAAAATAACACTATTCTAAAAAGATAAAATAATATAATAAGTAAAGGATAAAATAAATCTGCTTCTGGATTGAAAGGGTGAGAAAGAGAACTGAGGGAAAGGGTAATGCTAGAAATGCATTTCATTTAACTATATGATGAAAATAGCAGAGCTTCAGAAATGTGGCTTTGGATGAGACTGAACTAGCACATTTAGCTCCACTGTCTTCCAAAACTCTGCTCTTCACTAAAATCACAGTAAAGAACTAAAAACAAAACAAAACAGAAACCCAAGAACAAAGAGAACAGAAAAGAAGACAGAAACTACATTTTTAAGATTAGAGAGCAAAAGGGCAAGGGACAACTGGCTTACCAGGCCCAAGAAAACTAGAAGTGAAGAAAGCAAAAAAGCAATACAACATACATAACAGAACCCCCAAAGACTCAGGAATTGGCTGTACTAGTCCCCTTAGAAGTGATAGTGAAGGTGGAGCTGAAAACAGGAGCCTTAGATGGAAATCTGTTTAAAACCAGTTAGTTGCCTGCCGTACTCCACCATAGCCAGGCCTTTGTCCCTTTCCAAACATGGCAGAGGACTAGGTGAGTTTAACAGAGGATCTCTGGACTAGTGGAGACCAGGAACAATTGAAAAGAGGTAATTAAATCAAAGTCCATCTCCTTACTAAATGTTGAGACCTCCAACCCTCTTGACATACTCAACAGTATCAAAAGCCAAATCTAATACTCCAGATGGGAGGCTAGATGATTATTCTAATTCCCCAATCCAAAATAAAAGACCTGAACATACAGATATTAGAGAGTCCCCAATAAAACAGCCTAGCCAGAGAACTTTAGTGTAAGGTCCAGCTAGTAAGTTCTGCCATGAACTCAAAGCTCCCAATAAGCCTCAAACTTAATTTTAAATAGGAGCAGAAGACCAAGAGCAATCAGACATATAAGAAGAGTTACTAACATGAAAAACAGAGACCCAAACAAAGAAAAAGAAAGTAACTGGCAGGAAACAGACACTTTGCTGGGAAAAAAATGAAAAATCAAAAACAAACAAAAAACCTGTCTTTAATATCTTTGGAGAAGTGAGAGAAAACAATACATCCATGAGAGTACAGTATGCTATTTTTGAAAGGAATATTTTAAAAACCAAAAAGAGCTCCTGAAAATAAGAAATATAACAAAAATAAAAAACTTAATAGAAGGTTCAGAAGAAAAATAGAGAAATGAAAACTAAAGGATCATACATTTAATATATTTACTAGCTCTAGACAGGAAGAAAATAGAAGAAAAAATCCTAAGAATATTTTCAAGAATTGAAGGGCATAAACTTTCAAATTAAAAGAACCCACTGAATGCCCAGCATAATAAACTCACACCAAGGAATATCATTCTGAAATTTCAAAACACTGAAGAAAAGAAAAAAATCTTAAAAGATTTGATAACAGGTATTCAAACAAATACATGTACACTACTGATCACAGCAGCACTATTCATAATAGCCAAAAGGCAAGAACACAAGTATCCATCAACTAATGAATGGATAGATAAATATGGTATAGCCATACAATAGAATACTATTCAGCCATAAAAAGGAAAGTACAAATGCAGGCTACACATAGATATTCTTTGAAAACTCTATGCTAAACAAGAAAAAGCCAGACACAGAAAGTCATATGGTATAATTCCATTTATATGAAATATCCAGAATAGATAAATCCACAGAGACAGTAAATTGGTGGTGGTCAGGGGCTGAGGAGAAGCAAAAATGGGGTGTGACTGCTTAATCAGTACAGGTTTTCTTTTGGGGAAATGAAAAGGTTTTGGAACTAGATAGAGATGGTGGTTGCACAACACTGTGAATGTACTAAATGCCACTAAATTGTGTACTTACACATGGTTAATTGTATGTTAAGTGAATTTTACCTCAATTTTTTTTGAGGTAAAAATAAAGAAAGGTCCTGGATTGCTCCAAGAGGATGAAACTGATAGAATACCCACTGAATTTTAAACATATTAAAATAAGATTTTAATAATGAAGGCAAAATTTGAGACTGAATTAGTATTAATACACTGAAAACGAAAAAAGAAAAACTAGCATCTCTAAGAAAAGTAATCATTTTATTTATGCATGGTGTTTACAAAATTGTGGCAATTCAAATATGATTACTGATCTAAGCAGAACCACGACATAATTATATGGAGGGTGAGGACAGAAAATGTCCAAGTCTGTAGTATGAGGAAAAGGTGAAAGAGCGAGCTCTTAATCTCCCACAGCTTGAGTTAAATGAAAAATATCAAAGAATGAAAAATTAAAAAGTAGAAGTGCCAACACAAGTTTATTACTGAAAGTTGTGAAAACAAACTCTGAAAGAAGCAATGATAAGAATTTAAAGAAGCTGTCTCTGGGAGTGGGAAATAAAAAACGGGACTGAAATACCACAGAAGATTGCTATTTTTTTGTAATAAACCAAATAAAATTAAAAGGAAGGAGGTGATAGTGTAAAGGCATACATTTATACCAGTTACAAAAAACAATCTCACCTGAAGAAACTGTGTGAATTCTGTGTAGTTAAGATGCTTCTTCCGATTATGCCCGAAATGCAGCCGAATAAACTCACAGTCCCAGTTAAAAGGGATATGATGATGAATAATAGTCTGTCCAAAAATTTCTTTGACATTTTCTTAAAAGGGAAAACAAAAACAAATAAATTACATCTGGAATAAGTAGTTTAGTCCACTGCAATGTTCCTACAGAAAGAAATTAAGAGAAATTTTAAAAGTCAATATTATCTGCTTCTATTAAGATTAGCTGCAAAATTTTTTGTGCCCAGAAACCCATGCACAGGAACACAATTAATACAAAATATAATTTTACAGTTAAGATTGTGTACCATTACATGTAAGGCCATGAGATTCTTAATTTCTCTTGATTTAATTTTAATTAGGAAGTGATTTATATCTTGCACTATAAATGGCTGCTACTTTGCATTCTAGTATAAAATCAATAGTGTTTTCCCGGTTCCTCAAGGAGTCGAATTAAGCCCTTTATCAGAAGCATGAATATCTAAATTACAGTATAATGCAATATTTGTCATACTAAGTATGGCTTGATTGAGGCTTGATTATTACATTCACACTAGCCTGAATATGTCTATTGAAGATAGGTATAAGAAATACTACCAAAAGCATATCATTAGCTCAGCAGCAAGCACCTTATTAAAAGCTTCTGATATTGTCAAAAATATGGTCTTGACACAAAGCTTCAAAATCCCCATAAAAACCATGATTATTAGTCTCAACTATTAAAATATTTTAAGATCAGTGAAATTAGTGATTCACTTTTAAATAAAGGACTAAACACAGTATACTAACTTTTAGGTAGGAACCAGTCACACTGTGTAATATACAACCAAAACCCTCTGACAGCTTGTCTTCATGCACTAATAATGTCATTCACTTTCTTACACAGTTCTACACTTACTATGAAAGTCAATTCACAAATGACTGGTACTTTAACAAGCATAGACTGGATAGACTAATTTAGAAGCTCATGCCAAAAAAAAAAAAAAATCATTAACAAAGTTAAGAAAGCAGGAAGCCTGTTTTACTAATGTCTTAAGAAGAAAATTATTTTCAAATTTAAGCCAATTATATTAGTGAAAGGGTTTTACCATCTATAGCTATCAATTATACTAAATAATTAGTAAATATAAGCTTAATGTTTTAAAATCTCCAACTATGTTATTTTCTCTAATTTCTGCAAATGCTTTGAATATAGATTTCATATTGTAAATGGTTTAATGGATTCCCTTTAGTTTTATATACCTTTTTTTGTTGTTGATAAAAGCACTGCTATGGTGGGGGGTGGGGAAAGCATAAGAATCCTGCACTGGATATCCTACCAGTCTGGACTCAACATGATAGCTCTGAGTAGGTCACAGTAATCAGTAATTGGAAGAAGGCATTGGATGTCACTGGGGAGATGGGATTCTCATCTTTTCTTTCAAATGGAATGTAGCATTTATTTCTTGCCTAAGTAGCAAAAGTATTTCAGAGTTTTCAAATCATATCAATTATTTTCACCTTCCATAAACACAAATTAAATATATCAATTTTTGTTTCTAATAGCAAAGAACTCAGTAGCAATTTATGGGACTCTAACCAACACAAAGGATTACCCTCAAATCTATACGAAACTTCAGCAAGTTGTAAAATATGTTAAGGTTTTCAATATAATTAAAATAATAAGGGCTGTAAAAAAATATTTAGAGTTAAAAATATTATGGCAACTTAGCAAAGATTTTTTTAGGACCCTAAATTAATTAGCTGCTTCCATTTCCAAATTAATTAATTTGATTTCTTATTTTTAAGGTCTAACAAAGTGTTAATCTAAGGGAATATGAAGAAATTAATGGAAAGCATATTAAGATAACTTAAATTACTACATATATTTGAGTAATATTAAGATAAATTATCTAAGGGAATAAGTTATTTTATAACCTTTATTGTAAAGGCCACAACTTCCCAAACTTAACTATTTGATAAGAAGTATATATATATAGTATACTTATATATATATATAGCTACCTAACTAAGTTTTATATAATAGTGGAATAAAACTGAATTCTCTTTTTATGATTGGAAAATATCAGAATTTCAAATGTGAAACTTTATCAAATAAAGCCAAAGATTCAATAGCTTTCAAACTTACTAAAATTTAACTATGAAAATTATTTTCTATTATCACAACAAGAATATTTATAAACCAAAATTACAATGTATAATTTATATTCAGAAAAACAGCTCTAAGATAAAAACTTTTAACTAAAATCCTATTTTGTAAACTTCCTAGCAACCTCTAAATAAGATCTTACAATACCTTTGAAACAATTATAATGATAGCTTAAATTACTCATACTAATTTCCCCAAATATAGAAGTGTCATTTTCCATGAGTATTTGTTTGAACATTTCCCATTGCTCCCAAAGTGGTCAATTGACAGTTTTGTATATGGTTTTATTATGACCATTATTATGTGCTGCGGTTAATTAACTACCCCCAGACACTTTTAATTATTTTAGCCATGTCCCAGGCTACAAAATTTCAAACCTACTTTGGCACCTCTTGATGTATCCCACTTCCCTTCTGTTATTATTTCCACTACCAACTGCCTAAGGCTAAATCAGGAAGCTTACAGAAATAATTAGTATGACTACTGTTTTGAAGTCAAATTCATAATTACCACTTTACTTTTACCAGGATATACTTAACAACAACAAAAAAAAAAAGTGTACAGAAGCTCCGGAACTAGAGCTTATACTTGTGTGAGGCAATAGCCCAAAGAGCTGATGTTCTTCTAATCTTACCCGGTTTTATCAGGTTCTGCATGACATGAAAGGGAACACCAATGATCTCAAATATCCTCAATGTATCTAACTGAAACTACATAGCAAGTTTCCCCCCAGAGAGAATCCCGTCTTTCCAGTGGCAAACAAGGGTCTTTAGCTCTCCAAGGAGTGCTAATTCAGTGGCCACTGTTCTGGCCTGGATGAAAGGGATATGACAGTCACATCTTATTGGCAGCAAGATCTGATCTAGTGTTTTATACTAGGTTGGCACTGTAAGGGAAATAGGAATCCATTCGTTTTCTGACATATGGAAAACAATAGACCACTTTTTCACTTCCTGCTTATGAAAGAGATGGTTTATAATTCCTTTGAAAAGGGATTCGGGGCCAGATACAAAAGTAGCCTGTCATTATGTTCTCTTTACTTAAAGGAGAGGAGCACAATGACTTGTCAGGAGGGCAGATAATGGTGACAACTGTGATTAGGTAAAAATGTTCACAGACAAATAACATTAGTCACTTTAGCTGTATCAGTCACTTATGATGATTGGACTAGATGAAATATACCCCGAAGCATATATATTATGTAAATATGTCTTAACAGAGGTTTTAATTTCCCCAGCAGCCCACGCTGTGTCTCCCCATCTCATCCACCCTCATCCCTCCCCTGGTCCCTATGGGAGCTTCCTACTGGTCTTGTTCACCTTTCTGCAGTACAAAATTACCTCTGACCGGGGCTGGCACTCTTCTCCAAGACTGCCGCCATGCCTGCTCCATGAATGAGCCTGGAAGGAGCTGCTGTACCAACGGTGTGGCCAGAGAACTCCTCCTGTAGGTATACAAGCCATCAGCCCTGTGACACAGCCCACCTACCATCAGCCCAACGACATCCTGATTCCAAGGATTCCAGCCCAGCAGGAGCCACTGCTTCCAGCTTACAGGCTTGAGACCAAACATTTTTACTGTCAGGGAAAAAAAGGTCCTCAATAACTGAATTTCACCTGCACGGTTCTTAAAGTGAAGTCAGAGAGGCTTGTAGAAGGACTCTCACCACGAACAATGAAAATCCTTGCATATAACTGAACAAAAACAGTGGCAAGACTTGTGGAAGTAGAGTTTCTCAGTGAAGGAAAACTTGGGGGGAAAGAAGAGGAACAACTAAGAGACCAAAAAAGAAAACAAAGGAAAACAAACAACAACAACAAAAAGATCAACAACAGGAACTTGTAGAAGTTGTCCCAGCCAACACAGCAAATCAGGCCAGACTTCTAGGTTCTACTTCCAGGTGGGTCATTAGTTTCCTGTGTGACCTCCTCTGTTTTCCAGAGGGAAAGTATTTCTATTAACCCTTTACCTACCTCCAAAAGGGACTACTGTACAATCAGTCAAGAGAGTAGTCCTGCTGCCAAATATCTGTAAAGGTCCATTTCTCAGGAAAGATAAGTTTACATTTAAAGAGCGTCTATTACTATAGAAGCTAGATGCTTCAACAGTCTATCACCAAATGGCATAAAAACAAAGTAACACCATGTCCTCTTTTTACCTCAAACCCTAAGCTACTCTAATGGCTTTGAGTATTAACATGACCTCTGCAATATCTGAAAGGAGTCTCACAAAATCTTCCTGATTTAATTTGAACACCCAAGTGAAGCTCTAATTCTTACAAAATTAAACTAGGTATTTATCATTAGAATTTCACATTATTCCATGTCTATACCTTTGTTTCCACTGAGAGAGAATATGACATTTTTTATATCTAGACTTACATCTCCTGAATCTTTTAACAAAAGCAGTGGTCATGCCTAGAACATCCCAATCTGTTATTCCCTTTAGGGAAAAAGAGTTTATTTTAGAGGCGCATATGGAACACATTTTTATTTGTGATACATAATGATGGTCAAACACAGTACAAGATCAAAAGGAATCTTTACTTTTTGAGGGTTCCACAATCAAGGGGTAAAGATGTGCTCTGGAAAAGTTTCCTTCAGAGTTCCCATTCTCGGGCAAACACTTTCAAACACATGTTGATGAGATTTTTAATAGAAAATTTAGAATATATAATGTTTTATATTCATTTATTAGTTAACAGATAAGTGTGTTTGTTTGTTTTTTTTTAGAATGATTACATCCTTGTTAAAGCAATAAGCTTTTTTTTTTTTTTAAATTGGGACAAAGGCATGACAACTATTGACAACACAATGTAGAATAGCTGGTTATCTAGGTTACCTCAACCTAATTCTGTTGAGCAGAATATCCAGTATACTAGTGAACAACAGTGAGACCAAGGCAAGTTTATACTATATCTAGCACACACCAGTCATGCAATGGCCCCTACAAGGCTCATGCCACCAGTCAGTAACAGATACACAAGCCATTAAGTAATCATCCACAGCATGCATTAAAAGTTTTATTAAAAGAACACCAAAGAAGAAACAACTAGTGATTTTATTCACTCTTTTAAAAACTCCAGAGCCCTCTCTTTTGAGCTTATACATTCTGAAATGGATTATCAAGGTCTCAATGTAAGTCCTCTCCCCCAGAGCAAAGGCATCTCTAATAAAAAAAAAAAAAAAAAAACTTGTCCAGCATTCAAGTAAATGTTGTTCAACACTGCTGTTTATATAAACACTTGCAACAATGCACACAATTTAAGTATACAATATGATGTCTACAAAAAGCATATCTAAAAAAATAAAAGTATAGATAAAAGCAATTTACAAGTATACAGATAACATCATCATCCTAGTCCATGACATATACCGATGGCATAATAGTCCTTCCCCACTCCATTACACCTTGCATCCAATTTTCTCTCCTGCCTTTCTCTCCTGATGTGCACAAGAAAAAACTATACTTTATATAAGCTCCAAACTAGAAAACGTAAGGCAATAAGCAATTCTTTTCATTAAGTGGGTACAAACATGAAAACTGACCTTTATCACAGATCCAAAATCCTATAAATATAAATTCCAAGTTAATTATTTCCTTATGCTGAAATTCTGTAGTCTTGATACAGCCTGAAATGAGTGGGCCTTAGAAATCTTGTTAAATGGCATTTGTAGCAGTCTCAATGCTTTTCTTCTTTTCTTAAAAATATAAAATTAAACTTTCCTTCATTATGATTCTTTTCACTTTAGTTAAGAAATTTTGTCTAAAAATGGAGCATCAAAATTAAGGAGGTAGGACAGGAAGGGGAAATGGTCAAGGTCCCCAGGAAATAGGTGAGCACCAGGAGTACCATCAAGAGAATCATCCAGTTGGCCAGGGACCACAGGAACAATGTTGAAAGGGGGTTCAACCTTATCTTATTCCGTAAGAATCTTCCTAGCTCTAGACTATGGAGCAGAAGAGTGAAGGATTCTGGATGGTTTATAAGTTCTTCAGTTCATGCCAGATGCTATAAAAACTAAAACTGATTTGTTTTGCTTTTAATCCTATTTTCTTGAAATTCTAACTCATAAATCATTGAAGGAAAAACAAAAGATCTATAAAATGCTAAAGCTGTAATCTAATAACAAGCTTTCACTTGTATGAAATAATACGGTGTGTATAAATCACTCAGCTACTTCCTACATATTGTAATCTACTGATCAACAATAGCATGAGTCTCTATTGTTAGTCTGTTGGATGAACTGACTTGAGTGACTTATTCTTAAAAATAGAAATTGGAAGTGAAGGGTATAGCTTAGCGGTAGAGTGTGTGTCTAGCATGAACAAGGTCCTGGGTTCAATCCCCAGTTCCTCCATAAAAAAATAAATAAATAAACCTAATTACCCTCCCCACAAAATAATATATAAAAATAGAAATTGGGAAAAGCAATCAAATGGAGGAGATACAAAGAATCATGATACCAAGGTAAAGGGGACAAAGTAAATTAGTATTTGGTTTTGGGAAATCTAATTCATCAACAGTGGGCACATGATAGGTGCACAGGTGCAGTGTCACTGATGCAGATACTTATATAAAGCTATTTGCCAAGCATTTCTGCACCACATTTGGAAGTAGACATATGAGCATGTGTGATACCTAGTGAAAACAGAAAATGCAGCATTTTTAGCAGGATAGGGTTAATACTGAATGACAAAAAGATACAGGTTTTATGCTTTACACTATAAAATCCAGGTGTTTCTAAGGAAAGTCAATATTCTTTAAGAGGCAGAATGGCCAGAGCTTGCTCCAAAGTAGGGAAAATGCCAAGATACTTGCAGAAACCTAAAGAGCTCTGTGTAGGTATTTATTCGGGAAAATCTTCTTACACAGAAGACAACAGGGTCAGTGGGCAGAAGGAAGGAAAAATGCCAAGCTAGAACACACTACAACCACTAAGGTAACAGCAAAGGCACCACTGGTGTTTTCAAATACCTATACTTTCTCACCGTTCTTACTGTAGCAGTGATACTTCTTCCTCCTTTCTTAACTAGAGGGTATTTGTTTTATAACAAACACTACAGAGAATACTCAGCACCGGCTGGCTCAGAGGAAGCCTGATTTTCAAGAGTTTCTCTACCACATATTGATGCCAATTCATATCACAAAAGTGGCTCAAGTCCAGTTTTAGAAGATGAAAAAGTTCTAGATATCTGTTTCATGACGAGGTGAATATACTTAACTGTACACTTACAAATGGTTAAGCTGCTAAGGTTTATGTTTGGTGCTGTTTTACCACACACACACAAATACAAATACAAAAAAAAAAGGGAAGAGTGCTCCAGGTCCTTGAAAACACTACATTATTTTTATTGAAAAGCCTACTGCAGAAAAAATTAGCTGATATTCTTACTAAGTACATACTAATTTCTGTGAATAAGCCTCTTTAAAAAGCTATACATGGCTACAAATAGAAATCCTAGTTTATATGCTTTGAGACATCCGCAGTGTGCTAGATTATGCGCCTATCGAAGGATTCAAATACATTTCTACATCCCATTCAGATGGCAAGGTTAATATTCTAGCCTTGTTTCCTAAAACTGATCATCTAAAATGGGGGTTCAGAGAATGCTAACTATTCTTGCCTTTACTGTCTTCTTCAGTTCCATTCTTGGGTGTGAAAATGACATAGCAGCAATTTTCCAAAGATGCTGAAGAGAAGCTCTGGACTCTCTACCCAAAACTCCCTTAAAAAATGAGATCATTACTCCATGTTGTTCAGTCTATTTCATAAAAAATTTTGCCCAGGCTGGCCCAGAACAAGAAATTTTACACCACCTACTTTAGGAATGTGAAAATGTCAGAGACTCAATGAGCTGAAGCAACAACACTCCTAGATTCCTTAATTTTTTTTTTTTGAAATTTTTGCATTTTTTCTAATGCTTTGAAAAAAAAAACCCATTATAATTGCATCTATATAAAGCCTTTTAGGAAATTAATACTTCACTTATTGACTAACTCTTAGATAAGCAACAATCTATATGCAGTTACTAAATCTGGCAATTAAAGACTGAATCAGCCTCACTAACTTCACTTAACTATATAATCTTTTTTTTTTCTTACCAAATGTCACCTCTCCATTTCCACTCTTGTCAAACAATTGGAAAGCCACCATGAACATGGAATCTGGAGCACATAAAACAGATTCAAATGCCAAAAACTCTTGATAGGAGATCAACCTGGAAAAAAATATAAAATATTATTGGCTGTAACCTGTCTTTACTGTATGATCTGTAGCTCAGGGTAGTGAAATAACTGATAAAGGAAAGTTTCTCTTTATAGAGGCATTCCAGATAATAAAGAAAGAAGGAATGACAGAATTAGAATATTACCCTTTTGTGAACCCCTGACACGTTAATGGACCTGAGCAATAATCAACATCCCCTAAAAGGGAGAAACTAGACCAAAAATAAACTTAACTTGATTGAGTCTCTAGGTCATAGTTCTAAAACTTGGCACTCAATAGTACCATTTTAAGCTGGATAACTCTCTGTCGTGGGGGCCTCCTGTGCACTGTACCATGTTTAGGAGCACCACTGACCTCTACCCACTAGATGCCAATAGCATCCACCACACTGAGAACCACCACTTTAGATATGTGACAATTTACAGAAAACACAAAGGACAAAGGAACATGTTAGTACCACAGAAACACAATCAGCAAGAATACAGACTGTAGGAAACTACAAGGCAAACGTTCCGTAGTTGCCAAAAAATTTTTTAAAAAAACCTTTAAAGACAATATGGAGGAGAACCTCATTAAAGAGTAACAAAGCAATTAATTACAAGATACAGATCTTATTTGGATTCTAATTCAAGCAGAGTAACAAAAATAATTTTTTTTAGTTTATAAGAAAATTAGGAAATGAAAATACTGATATAACACAAATACTTGATGACATTAAGACATCAATGTTTTTGAGATTTTGTTTTGTTTCTGGTAATTTTTCTTATCTTTCAGAAATACACACTGAGATATTGACAGATGAAATATGTCATCCAGAATTTGCTTCAAAATAATCCGGGGGATGGAGGAGTGGGTGGAGGTATAAATGAAACAAATTTAATATTATTTTAATAATTATTAAAAGTGGGTGATAAGTATCTTGAATTCATTATACTAGTCTCTGTTTTACAAATCTCTGAAAGGTCCATTTTTAAAGGAAAAATCGAAACAAAAAGGACAAAAACTAAAACTTATTTGTGAAATTAGCCAGTGGCCAAAATTACACTGAAATTGCTTTCAATGATTTCATGGACCTGGCAAATGCTTGTTTAGAGACATCTTCCATATTCTCACTGCAAATATTTCTTATCATGTTGTTGCTACTGATAAGTGACTGGTATCCAAGTAACAGTATACATCCAAGTAATTATATGCAAATGTGTGTGTGTGTGTGTGTGCGTGTGTATAAACTACTAAATATATATGAAACACATATACCTTTAATCTTCAAATGGTCTGATTTGGACAATGTACTTACAGTCACCCCATCCAAGGAACAGACCTAATTCTTAATGTAGCTTCTAGGCCCACAGGATCTGATCTCTGCACACCTCCTCCCTGCTCTCTGCACTCCAGCCCACTCATTTGAAGCTCCTAGAACAATCCATGCTCCTTCCACTCAGGGCCATCATTCAGCAATTCATTTTCCTTGGAATAATTGCACTATTTCCAAACTTCTGTCCATTTAATTTCCACCCAGTTTTACACAGCTCAGCTCAAATATCATTTCCTCAAGAGAATCATCTTAGAGCCCCCAGATGACTGCATATCCCCTTCACACCCTTATAGCAATACACTGTACTTCTTTAGTGCCCCTCACAAAATTCTTATTAAAATAATTGTGTAACTTATTGTTTAAAGTCTAATTCCCCGCCAGAAGGTATGCTTTTCAAAGCACAGGCTTGAATCGGGGTAGGAACTCATAACTATTCTTGAATAAACTCCATTTAGAATATGTGACTGTTTAGAGACATATGTTTTCCAATACAGTATTAAGAAAATGACTACATTTTACACTTCATTTTATGCCCTCATTCATCTAAGACATATTTCATATTCAAAATTACATTTTCTATTACTTAAAGCACCTTGAAATATGTTTAGATTACAAAGATTACATTATATCCAAAGCAATGATGAGAAAGGCTTTGTGGTGGTGGTATTCAAGACACTGAAGACTATGTCCTCACGGTGACCATGATGAAGAATCCTTAGTAACATTAGGAGCTTGAGTGTCTAATTAATCCTGGGAGAAACAATCCAAAAATCAAAACTGTTCATTAGGTCACATGTCACAATACACCTTATGCATTATGTATTACTAAAAAATACAGTAAACTCAAAAGTATGGTTATTAGCACACAAATTTTAGGGTAGTAAAAGCAAATGAAGTAACAATATATCAGGCATCATCATGATTATCCACATACTCCTAAGAAGGAATGATCAATATGTGGTTTTAAACTCTGAACAAAACTAAAGATCAACAGTATGGTATGATCTAAAATACAAGAATGTATAACACAAATACAATAGTGATCCAGGGGAGAAGTTAGGGTAGACCTTTACTTTCTACATTATATAATTCAGAAATGTTTGAAATTTTTATTTTTATAGTGAATAATTAGCATTGTTTCTTCTGCTTATAACAGCAATTTAAAAAATAAATATTAGAAGTAGCTAGACTGATTACAGAGCAGGGGAAATGCATAACATCTTGGTTTTTCCAAAACAAGTCTCAGGAATTAGACATCAAAAATATAATTACCCTGAAGTACAGAATATACAGCTTTAAATCACATTTCATGCTCAGTAGTAAAACTTTCTGTATGTATGAGGAGAGGTCAAAGACTTTTTCCTTAACTAGCAAATGGTTGGCTGGTAGGCTGAATTTGGCCCACATGTTTTCCTTAGCATGCAAAGCATTAGTTGCCAACATTAGGAAATGATAAGATTTCATGTAAATATCCAGTTTTCTGGTTTCTCTTGATAAACTGCAAGCTTGGGCAATAGGTTTCTAGTTCCAAATAGCACCAGCTTCCTGGAGTCCAGCAGAAGCTCCCTTCTTCAGAGGAACGGGGACTGGTCAGTTATCTATACTGCTCCTGCAGATCAGAGACCCTTGTTGTGTAGGTTTCCAACTATGTAGTCCTTTGTTTAGAATATAAATTCCATGGACTTTATTAAATATCTACATTTTAATCTCCCAGTATATTAAAAAAGGCAAATCATGTATTCATGCAATTTAGTGTCAGAAGGACCCTTAGAAAGTCCAAAGACGTTAAGTGATGTGCTCAAAGACATTCAACAATTCGGTGAGCCAAGTCAAAGACTCTCAACTCCTGCCTTCAATTTCAGTGTACACCATCCTGCCCCCAACCCCAAATTTAAAGTTACAGTTGAAAATGAGAAAAGGTATCTAAAGGAAGTAGATCATTATTATAAGAAGGTATTAGGGGAATACTCAGTGTTAAACCCTCAATACGCAAGAGTTACCCTTGTTATATAGAGTGATTTATTTGAAAAAAGAAAAGTCAATTAAGAAACACAAAAGCATCAGCAACTTAAAAATAAGTCACTTTATATTATTCAGACTTAAAAAGGAACGAAATTCTGATACATGCTGCAACATGAATGAATCTTTAAAAACATCATGCTAAGTGAAACAAACCAGATGCAAAAGGGCAAATTATTGTATTATTCCACTGATATGAAGTTCCCAGAACAAACCCATAGAGACAAAAGGTAGAACAGGGGTTACCAGGGGTTGGGTGTTAGGGGAGAATGGGAACTCGTTTCATGAGTATGGCATTTCAGTATGGGAAGAAGGGAAACAGTTCTAGAAGTGAATAGTGGTAAGAGTAGTCCAACAATGTGAATGTACTTAATGTCACTGAACTATTCACTTAAAAATGGTTTAAATGGTAAATTTTATGTTATATATATTTTAATACAGTAGAATATAATGTCACCTGAGGTTACGCAGGTGTACACATTTGTCAAAACTCAGCAAATGTAGCTTTAAGATTTTTATTTTTCCCTGTATGTAAGGAAAAAACTCAAAACAAATACTGAAATACAGTTAATAATATGCATGTTGAAATATTTAAGGAGAATGTATCACAATGTCTGCAATTTACTTTAAAATGTGTAAAAATATAAGATGGATTGACTGATAGAGGGATAGATACCTGAAAAGGAAGTATAGGAAGATGTTAATGGTGGAATATATGTGGTGGATACATGGGTGTTCACTGTAAAATTCTCCCAACTTTCCTGAATGTTTGAAAATTTTCATAATAAAGTATTGGGAGGAAGAGGAGGGAGGTAGGCCACTTAGTCTCTCTGATAAGCTCCTAATCTACTTTTAGCCCACAGGCATTTTCTACCACATTATTGAGTAACGATGCTTTTCAGAAAGCAAGAAATAGTCTTGCTTATGTGCTAACATAAAACAAACATTTTCCAGAACCATTTTTAATGCTCTTTTTTCTTTATCCTGTCATGGATTCCTCTATAGATAAAAAGGCCTTATAAAGATTTCAGCAGAACAAAGGCAAACCACAAGCCACTAAAAGTGGAGTGAAGAAATTATTGCCTACTTCATACTTTATTAGTTTGTTTTCTTTTAATGGGAATGAGGGGGCACCTTCACTTTTTACTCTAACTGCTGTGTGACTTTTTACAAAAAATATGTACTCATTTTAGAACTTTGAAATAATATATTTTATGAAACTGAAGTTTAAAAATTTTTTTGCAAAGTTCCTTTTAGGTTACTGAATGAAAACTAGTAAATTTTTAAAAGATTAATGTTAATTTTATCATTTTTGTAACAACCAAGATTTCTTCATAAAAGGTTCTTCTATATGCATGTAGAATATTAAAGGAAAACACTTTTAAAAAAGAAAGGAAAACTATTGTTTTCCACACTATAGAACAGAGCCTCCAGATGAAATTCTAACTACAGCTAAATATAGAAATGATGGTTCTAGAAGTTACAGTTTCAAACAAGCACCTGTATAAATATTTTGGATTAAATCACACAATAATAGTCCCTGAGATCTGCATTTAATGCACAAAATCATTTTGCTTTTCATTATACAGCCAGAACTTCAAAGTTCAAGCCACAATCTCACAAATAATGCTCGGCTAATGGCTTTACTTTTAGACAACCCATCATGCTATTTATATTATATAATGCTACATCTCCATGGCTCTCCATAGCAAGCACCAGTATCAAAACACTCCTGCTTATTTTAGTATCTGTTGGAGGAAAAGGAGGGGGAAGAAGGGAAAGGGGGGCAGTTTACATGCTAAGAAAACATGGAGGATGGGGCAGAGCATAAAAGGGGCATGATGTCGACCACTTCTAAACCTGCTTTTCCCTACGTTTAACTAAAACACTCAAACTTGTTTATGCTAATTCTATTAATTCAGATTTGGTCTGGGGTAATTATAAACAATATTATGCGATGCTATCTCAAGTTATATATCTATAGGACTCATTATCAAAAAATTACAGTAGAACCAAGGAATATCTCTTGGGGATGGAAAAAAAATGTACCACCTGAACTATTTTAACTTTTCACCACTGCCCTGGGTAAAGGGGTGTGAAAAAGAACAATGGAGAAAAGATAACTTTTTTAAGTGATTACAAGAAAAATGGACTAAAAATTAAGAGAACTAATCTTGTGTTACTGGGCAAGTCAATCAACCTTGCTGGAGTTCATTTCCTTAAATGTTAAATGAGGAAGGGCTGGCTCCTTGAAATAACTTAAACTTTATAAAAGCCTTTGATTCTCTTTAATTAAAAGTACTGAAGAAACTTTAATAATGATATTTAACCTTTTTGAAGCTATAGACCTTTTTTGAAAACTTGTGATTTCTTCCCAGAAAAATGCAGACACAAATTCACTCATTTTGCATTATCTTTCAGCAAATTCAGGAAACTCTGAAGACCATCCATGAACAGGAGGTTAAGAATCACTGTGTTTCTACAAAATTCCACCTTTCTCTGCTTTTAGAAATAATGTATATGTTTCATAAACATGCATTATATATTTAACAATTTTATGACCTAACTCTACAAATTAGACTTCCCAATCTCAGTCTGACTTATTCCAAAGAGAGAGGGAGAAAAGAAAGTTTAAGAAGTGTCTAAAATTTGAGGTAGAACAGATTTACCTTTTAAAAAGAGAAACAAGTTAGTTTGTTTTTAAGTAAACACTATTCAACACTGTTTGACTCTTTACTAGCCAAAACTCATTTTTGATCTTTTCTACTCTGGCAAGACTTGATTCCACTTGACCACGCTTTGACAACACAGCTGACTGGAAGAACCACATGAAGTTCCAAATAAGATACACTATTGAGATGGACCAGAGCAGTCAGTCACAAAAGGAAGCATTTGAAAAGATATGGATACTCTGAAAGCAAGTCTCAGACCAAATTAATGACAATAAATACTCTGAAAGTTTCTGAAAGAGCTTTAATAATTCTGAAGAAGGAATTCTGATTAGATATAATTAATTTTAAAGTGTCTTACTGCCTAATCAGTATTGAGAGATCCAACGACTGAATAGTCCATAGTAACTTAGCAGCTGATTTGACTTTTTTTTAACAGACTGGATACAAAATGCATACAAGTTCCCCAATACCTGCCATTGATAAATTACATAAAATCTTTCCAAGACACAAAATACTCATAGTAAATTTCAAGCACTGTGCTAAATTCTATGGGAAAATACAAATGAATACAATAACCCTGGATTCAAAGAACTTAGAAACCAATACTTCAACTTTATTAAAACAGCCTTCTAAACGGATTTCACTGCATCCATGTCTTGTCTTACTTTAAACTACCATTTTTTTGTAAAATCTGATCATATCTGTGGTAATGGAAATAACTTTTGAAGACTCCTTATTTTTTTTCACAAAAGCACCTCTACAGGTAGAAGAAAGAAACTGGGCCCTTGGAGGCCTGGGACTATAGCTTAGAACTCACAAAGCAAGGTGCACAAACTGACAAGTTCATTTATTTTGGATTCATTCTGCTAATCCATGAAATGCAGCTACCTCTAGAACCAGGACATTTCATTGTCTCTGCCACAATGCATATTTAAAGTGGTCAAACTAGATGAAAAAATTCAATAGCTAGTTACATGGTTCTAGTCATCCTTTATCCCTGTAATGAGAGCTGAGGGCTTTGAACTGACCACAGGTGGCATCTCTGACCTCCAAAGTGTGTTTTTCTAACACTCCAAGAGTTAAAAGGACCAAATACTTGATCATCAGGTATCACGTGCTTCAGAAAGCATAACTGAGTATAACTGAGGTCCTATAGCAAAACTACTAATATGAAAGAGGGTTTATACTATACTGGTTTATAACAATATTCCATTCTCTTCACTATACAGTCATATTTGATTTTAATACAAAAATGCTTTTCCCCCTTGATTTGAGTAAACTGACACTCTAGTAAGATGCACCTTGTAATTTCTGTTACTGCACACACTCATACACTCCTAGGCTAAAAATACCTCCAAGTCTGAGAGTCACAAGCCTACAGGAGACAGTCAAAGCTTGACACACAAGGTCCCACACTACATTCCAACCACAACTCTGACAATTAACCAAGTAATGCCATAGTCACACCAAAGTACTTATAACACAATCTCCCCACTGTGGGACACAGACATGCACATGCCCCTTGATGTCTCACGTCACTGTTATTCCCTTTCCTCAAATTCTCATATTTGTCCAATCGCCAGTAAGCTCCTTTCTGTCTTGCCAGATTTCACTCAAGCATCATCTCTTCTAAGATGTCTTCCTGACCACCCAAAACAGACTTAACCATGCTTTCTTGGGTGTCCTTTGTATGTTTCATATGCTTCTACTATCGCACCTTATTCCCAAAGTATTAGTTTCTTTTCTTTGTTTACCCATCCTCTTTTTCACTAGGCCAGGAAGCTGATTTGTTTGTATTTCTAATGCCCAACAGAACCTGGCAAATGGTGGTTGTTCAATAAATATTTGTCAGATAAATAAGTGGACAGATAAATGAATAAATACCACTCTCCAAATTCTTCTCTGATTTATTTTTCCTCATAGCAGTTATAACCTCCTAATAATTATAATTTACTTCTAAAGGTTGTTTATTGTTTTTCTGTGGTTTATTCACTGATGGAATTCTAGCACTTAGAACAATGGCTAAAATACAGTAGGTACTCAATATTTATTGAATGAATGAATGAAACACACTTAATTATCTGAAAACCATTCTGTTAGATTACTCAATATAAAATATGGGTTTTGCATACTTTTTTTTTCAAAAAAACAAAAAAGGAAGAAGCACTAGTATACTTGATAATAGCAGTAAGTAACAGTTTTTTTAATTTCTAAGAAAAGATACAGTTTATTAACATTAAAATTCCAGATGGTCATGGGTAAACTTATAGTTTTCCTGTTTTTTTAAATAAGATATTGAAAGACATTAGTTTTTTAAAAACATAAAGGTTCTTACCCATCCTTGGTTTGATCGGCTACTCCTGCCAAGAGCTGCACAATCTTCGGATTGCTATTTGGATCATTATACAGTCCAAGATAGCGCTGGACAAAGTCTTCCGGGGTCATGTAACGTTCTCCATCGACCTCAGTACTGGCATACTAAAAAATAAATAATGTGTACTTAAAATTAAAATTATTCAATGTCATTTTGTAGTCAACACATGTTTTATGAAAAGATAAATTAAAAGCCAGTATCAAAAATCAAAATAAGGATAAGAAATGCAGAATTTTTCCCTGGATAGTCAAGAATTAGACACCCAGAGCCTGATTTAAGAACACTAGTAATGTACTGATACATGTTACAACATGGATGCCCCTTGAATACATCATAAGTTAAGAAACCACACAAAAGGCCATGTACTATATATATGACCTCATTCAAATGGAATGTCCACAACAGGCAAATCCATAGTGTCAGAAAGTAGAAGAGCCGTCACCAGGAGCTGGGAGGAGGAGGAATGGACAGTAACTGCTTTAACACATAGGGGTTTTTCTTTGGGGGTGATGAAAATGTTCTGGAATTAGATAGTGGTGATAGCCACACAACATTGTGAATAAACTAAAAAACACTGACTTGTGTATTTTAAAATGGTGAATTTTATGTTATGTGACTTTTATCTCAATTAAATGTATGTATATACATGTGTATATATACATATATTCATATGTATATATGAAGAAAAATGAGAAAGATGAAGAAAAATGAAAGGGCAGCCAAGGTGCATAAGACCCAAAAGTGAGAAGATAACATCTGTAGACTCCCAGAGGCTTCTTGCCTACAAGAGTCAGGGGTGGGGGTGGGGACATATCCTGCCAAACCTTAAAAGTGAAATGAATGAAAAAAGCATAACAAACAAGACCTTCCATCACAGGTATTCGTTGTATAAGTTCCAGTAGCTGGAAAAAAAGAAACAAAAAAAATTCTGCCTTTTTTGTCGGTAATTTTAGAGAATAAAATAATAATACCTGCCTATCATATAAATGCCTCACTCAATATTTTAAGGGTTTTATGTACTCTGGCATGACCAAACATGAACAACTAAAGACCTTCTCTTTAGGTTGCAGTTGATCAATTTAGCTACTTTAGTTAACTATCAAAGTAGCAACATAGGAAAATTTCCCAGAATTGAGGACTATAAGGGCTCATCAAGTGCCAAGCACAATAAATTAAACCAAAACAGAAACCCACATCAGGGCCTGGCCCATCATCATAAAATTACAGAACATCAGAATAAAGAGAAAATCTTAAAAGTTTTCTGAGAGAAAAAAACAGGTCATGCATAAAGAATTATGAATCATGGGTATCAGTGTTTCCTCAATAGAAACATTGGAAGCCTGAAGACAATGCAGTAAGGCCTTGAAAATTCTAAGAGAAATGATTTCTAACTTGAGCCAAACTTTCAATCAATTGTAAGATCTGAGAGATCCATGTTCTCAATATTCTATTCTCCCTTTACGTACCCTTTCTCAGGAAACTATAGAACTTGCTCCATTAAAAAAAGAGCATGAACCAAATTAGGGAAAGATGGAGGATCCGGGAAACAGATGAACCAACCCAGTAAAGTAGCCAAGGGAAATCACAGGATAACTGTGCTGCAGGCCTCCAGAGTCCCAGTCCTGGCTGGGGCAACCAGAGGGCTCCAAGAGGGCAAGTCAGTAGAAAAATGGAATGTCAGGTTATCCAAGGCATTTGGCTATGTATAAAATAACACTGGGAAGAGTTTAATCTTTGCTCGAATGTCATCTCCTCAATGAGACCTACTCTTTATCACCCTGTTTAGTATTACCACCCACACCTGTATTTGTATTAGCAATCCCCCATAGTGCTCAGCTTTTTTTTCCGCTTGGCACCTATCACCTTCTAACATACTAAATATTTTACTTCTTTATTATGTTTATTATCTGTCTCCCAACTAGAACGTAAATATCACAGAAGAAGGAATCTTTGTCTAGTTCGTTCACTGATATAGCCCAAGCACCAAGAACAATACGTGGCATGTGATAGGCACTCAGTAAATATCTGCTAATGAATTAGTATTAGGTACACAAATCACTAAGTAAATGAAAAGTGAGGTAATTTTCAACTCTATAAAAAGAGTAATTTATGAATAAGTATTTGTGGTATAAAAATAGGAAATATTATAATATATGATGGCTCAAAATAAAATGTATTTATAGTCATAATAATGTAGATACTAAATATTGATTTAATAACAATTATAAATATACTAAAAAAGAACAGAGGGAGAAAAATGGGAGAGGAAGTAGTATAAAGAAGTTAAATCCCCAACTGCTGTAATAGAAAGTCAATAATGTCTAGAAATAGCAGTATTAGAAATATGAAGGGAAATACCAAAATGAATAGCTAAGAGTTACAATAGGTTGCTTCTGGGAAACTAGATAAGGATGGAAACGATCAGAGCAAAAGACTATTGGTTTGCTTTTGGTTAAGCATTTCAAATGTCCCCATTTGTGAATCTAAACAAGTCACCAGCTCTTTCAATGAGGAGAAAATCAAACTTAAAAAAGTTTCCTTTGTTTTATTCTGAAAAACAACACAGAGGCTATCACAGCGAATGCTCCATCAGCCTGCAGAAGAAGTAACTCAAAGGTGGACATATTTTTACTAGCTAGTACTACCAAAAGCCCCCAAGTAGTATCACCCTTACATAAAGTCATTTCTTAAAGGGTCCTGGGTTTATATCCTGGCTCTAGCACTAAGTTGCAGTGAGTCCTTCAACAAAGCCATTCTCCTCCCAGGCTTCTAGATAATATCACACATCTATAAAATGAAAACTAAATAATCTTTGACATTTCAAAACAATTGGCATGCAAACATAGGATAAACAAAAGTAAACTGTATGGTATTGATACTGAGTGGATTCAACCAATTCTAGTCAGTTGCTTCTTCTCCTCATTCTTCAGTGTATAACATAATCTGATATGTTTACCAGGAGAGGAAAACCACCAGAGTTAAGGACAGGCAGGAGTAGGGAAAGGCACAATGTCAGGGAGACTATTGCAACTGGAAAGAAAGATCAACACAAGGAAGTCTAAAAATAGAATTTAAAGAGGCTGACAAGTGAACCACTAACAAGAATGAGTGCCAAACAAAGGTATGCAAAACATACAGTGGGAACCAAAAAAGACAGATTCATTCTGAGGACAGGTGGGAAGGGGTTGGCAGGAGGAAAAAGAAGGTAACATTCAGAATAAGTATTGAAAATAAAATACAATTTCAATTGCAAATGGAGAGAAAGAGTATTTCAGGCTAAAAAAAAATGAACAAATACAGAAATTAAAAAAAAAATTTTCTTTTTTGCAGGGAAGCAGAAAGTTAGTTGGAGTAAGAAATGGTAATAAAGAGAGGGTATACAAAGACATGTAGAAGAAAGTGAAGCTGAAAAGGCAGTCTGAGACCAGATAGTGGAAGACCTGGAATGCTAAACTGAATAGTCTGAACCTTCTCCTGTGGACCACAGGATACCACTAAAAATTTTAGGAGAGAAGAGATGATCTGTCCTGTGCTCTGGTAGCAATCTGAAGATGGACTGGAGAAGAGATAAACTGCAGCGGGGCAGGGAGACCAAGTAGTGGCCACTGCAAAGATCCAGGTGAAAGAGATTGAGGCCTGAACCAAGGCAGTGGGAATGAAAATAAAAAAACAATGGGTTCTTTTACCCATTGCTAATGGCTTTTTATTTTATTTATGATTTTAATAATGTTAATTCATGCTATTCAAAATTCAAAAGGATATACAGTGAAGTCTTCCTCCCACCTCTATCCCCTGTCATTCAGTTCCTCACTCCAGAGGCAATCAATTTCTTGTATATCCTTCCATAGATGCTCTGCACATAAACAATTACATACATGAGATATATATATATACTAATATATACATACAAGTATATGTATGAATATTATTATCCATTTCTTTTTATACAAATGATGATATACTATTTATATTGTTCTGTACATCTTGATTTTTCAAATTCACTCCTTTAAAAAAGTAATTCAGCAATATATATGTATATATACACAAATATACATATATATCACATATAAAAAATCATAAAAATGCTCATATTCTTTGACAAAGAGACCTGGACCTGACTCCTGTAAAAAAATTTAAAAGAATTAAGAACTAAATACACAGGGAACTACATTCAATGTCTTCAATATCTTGTAACTACCTTTAACAAAAAATATGAGAAGTATATATTTGTATAACTGAATCACTATGCTGTACACCAGAATCTAACACAACATTGCAAATCAATTGAAAAAAATATATTATACTTCAATTTAAAAAAAGTATTGAGAAAGAAGAATGGGAAAAAAAAGAACTAAATACAAAATAAGAAAATACAAGAGATAGGTTACATTGATCTTTGTTCTCTCTCTTCACAATTGTTTGAGTGTTGTTTTCTTTCTTTCTTTTTTTTAAATTTATTTTTTATTTTTTGTTGGGGGAGGTAATTAGGCTTACTTACTTATTTATTTATTTAGAGGAGGTTCTGGGATTGAACCCAAGACCTTGTGGATGCTAAGCAAGCACTCTACCACGTGAGCTATGCCCTTTCTCTGCTTTCTTTCTTTAATTATCAGGCATTAACTTTCAAAAGAAACAATATGAAAACATTTCAGAATTAGTTATTAACAGAATATGGCAACTAACTGTCCATTTCTTTTTGCCAGAGGTGTCTAATACATAATACTAATATCTGAATTTGATTTCCAGGACTATCACCACTAGACACACACACACACACACACACACACACACACACACACACACACACACACAAAGTATACTGTACTTACTCAATTACCAGGATTTCACAACATTCTGACTTTAAAGCTATCAGAAAATAGAGAAGCCTTAGCACAAACCACCAAGGACACAGTATCCAACAAGGAAAACAAATGCTTTTGCTGACATGTCTCGAAACAGGCTCTGCCAGTACCTGGGGTTATAAATGATGCCAGAGAATCATTTACCCTGAGGTATTTTGCTAGTGTTTTCCCCAACTCTCCTAGTCTATTTTAACTTGATTTTAACTGAAAGATAAAGTGCATAGCTCAGAGGGAAAAACAGAAATTTTCTCAGCCACAAGGAGTCAGTACTTGACTTCTGCAGGAGACAGTTAACTAATTAACTCATTAAATTAGAGACAATTACTTGGCAATGTCAGTGAGCCTGTTGCCTGAACAGACAAAACCGAAGAGGGAATTTAGAACTGAAACTAGAATCTACCAACGGTCAGTCAAGATTTTAAAACATGTTAGGAACTACATTAACAAAGAAAAGCAGGTACCTCAAAATGGGTGATTCATTTAAACCAAAAGTATCTTTTAAATAAGAACGACCTATTTATTTTAAGTAACTTCATCACTTTTAATGCTTATTTTAATTGACTGGATAATGTTTAAACAGACAACAAAAAAAAGGAAACATGGCTTAAAGTAATACATATGGCTAGAAATAAGAAAAGGTTAAATGGCCTTATTGAGACCTTCTCTTTCTGCTAATCAAAGTGACTTGCCTGTACACTAAAAACAGTAAAAAGCAATTTAAAAGAAAGTTTTGGGTCTCTTAGGCTAACACTTACACTAAAAATTTAATATATTAAGTAACTTAGTAGTTTCACAATATCATTCTGTTTTGTTTCTTTCATTTCAAATGCTGAACTAAATGACTTCAAATGAAATTAACCAAATATTATACCCATACTTCAAATAACTTCAGAGTTAATCATTTGCCATTTCAAAGATGTTCCTTAAGCAGTTGTAAATCCCTCTTGGGCAAGAAGTCAAGGACACATGAAAGACATAGACAAGAAGTAGCTGACAGTATATGAACAAAAATAGGTCGTCTATTTTCTTGATTAAACTTTTTCCAAGCCTAACTCAAGTATTTTAATGTAAAAATGCACATAGGTTTGACATTTTCTGAAATATTTGAATTTACATTGAGTATAGTTCATATGTGCTTGAAAAAGCCTTGACATTTTGAAGCTTGAGAAAGAAAATGGTTCTTAATGAAAAACTACAATCTTTATACATTTAAACAAAATTATTGCCAATCAAAGATGGTAAAGTTTCACATACTGATATATGTGGTGCTTACACTGAACTACCTCTAGCTCCAAAAGAGATCATGTATCTAGAAAGGTTTTGCTTATCAAACCAACAGATCAAGACCTCACTTGACTAAACTGGATAGTAGTAACTCCTTTGCAATTTACCAGATTTAACCTTAAGTAACCTTTAGAATGCATGCAACCTATATTACAGGTTAACTATTAAAACACGCTTTACAAAGAGTTCACACACACTAAATTTCTGTTGAGTAAAGGAAAAAAAAACGGTTAACTTAAAATTCAACGACATGAATAAGCAAATAAACCCAAATAATCTAAATGATATAAATTACCTGTTTAAGTGGTTTAAATTAAAAAAGATTTGGGGGGATGTTTTATATTTTTAAAAGATTTTCCAGAGATTATAAAATAAGATTCTGATCTGCTGTGACTATACAGTTGGTTACTTTGAAAATATTATACCACTGTTCCTAGATCAAGGATTTTCTTTCTCAGTATGCACACCAAAACTACAGTAATGTATCTAGGAGCCCTACTTGTTAGGCCAAAACTCTGCTTAAATTAAATCTTTCAGGTTATTTTGTATTCATTTTAAAACATTTATCAAGCACCAACCATGTGCTGGGCACTACGCTTGGTACTAGGGATACAAAGATCAAAAAGCATAGTTCCTGCCCTCAAGAGCTCAGAGACAAAGGCATGATGGACACTGAAACTAGGATCAGACAGAACACAGGCTCTAATACCATGCGTCATTAATGAGTAGAGATTTTTTCAGCAAATACATAGCTTCTCTGAGTCTCTTTAACAAGAAATTACAGAAAGATAGATCTTTTTGTAAGGGAAAAAATGAGATCTTGAACACCAAAGTATTTGAAAATTGTAAAGCTAATGCATATTGAAATAGCTATCCTAAAATGCATAGAAACACAGAAAAGCAGAGGTCCTAGTTTCCCTTCTTGCTTATTGAATTTTTCTGCTTTTGCTCATACATGTTGCTGTTCTAACTCCTCACCTTTCTCTAAACCAAGGTTTTCTTGGGGTTGGCTTCCACTAGTCTTGGTTTTACCAGAAAATCAGTCCTGACTGGTCTAGGCAGCTTCATCTCTGCTTATCCAACATGTGGCTGTAATATGAGTCTAAACAAACTGTTCTTCCATGACTTTGTTCCAATTGAGATGAACTGACATTTTCAGATCTTAACATCTTTTCAATTTCAGTAACACTCAAATGACAATGTCACAAAGTTTGGCAACTACAAGTATCACATAGAGCATTTCCCATATAGAAAAATTAATCACATGAATAATGGAAGAGAAAGACATGTACCAAGGCAAGAGCTGAGCATATAAAGCTAATCCTCTTGCTGTCCTTCATTACTACCACTCTAACTCCTAATGGCAGCCAAATTCAGTCAGGAATGCATGCCCTTTCACTGCACAAGCACTCTATGTAACAAGTAAAGACCACGACAGATCTGACAACCCAAACCCTGTTACAATACATCTATCATAAATAACATTTTAATGAGAAAAAAATTTTTATCAATATGGTCTCATCAATTTTAGCAACTCTATTGAGTCACATTAATTTTTTTAAAACAGACTAATTACTGACAAAATTTTTCTGATATTTACTAAAATTCACACATGCATTGGGAAAAGGTAGTTTTATACATCTAGTTAGCACTTTCAGTTTCATATTTCACATACACTAGAAATAAAATCTTCTATTTAATTTTGCAAAGAAAATTCTCCAGAAGTCTGCCTCTCTAGCTTGGATTGCTTCCATGAAATACTATTTTCTTTTTGCCTTAGTATGTGTATTTTTACTGTGCATTATGGCAAGCCCTAGTATCAGCTACTAAACACTGCAATTTCTAATGGAGCGAGGAGGTACAAGACTTTTGTTAGTCTCTGAAACTACCATAATAAACTAGGCCAACCAAAACAATTTTACCCCTAAAAGTGGCCAAAAACCTTGGAATTAAAATTATGACCCCAGAGAATTCAATAACTGGAACTAGAATGCTTCTCAGGGCAGATTAAGTTGGATAATTAATTTGCATTGTTCTTAAATTAAATACTTCAATCTCTTGGTTTAAGTTACCATAGGAACATACAAGAAGCATATATATTTATAAGCCTGGGCAAATCATGTGCTTGACAATCAAGGTGCAGCTTCCAGGAGTATAGAATGTTTTACTGTTGGTAAGCCTTGATTAAATACCAAGATTTTTGCCATAGAGAAAGAAGGACCTTTATCCTGGTAGGAAGCAGAGATATATCAACCAAATACAATACATGAACCTGGCTTGGATTCTGATTTTAATAAAGCAACTTAAAAAAATGAAACAAGTATGGATATTTCAAAACTGAATGGAAATCCATGTTATTAAGGAAAAAATTTAGGTGTGGTTATTGTATTGTGGTTTGTTTGGTTGGTTTTTCAGAGTCATCATCTTTTAGAGATGGAAACTGAAGTATTTATGGATACAATGATATAATGTTTGGGAATTGCTTCAAAATAATCCAGTGTAGCTGCAATACAGATGAAGCAAAATTAGCCATGATAGTTGGTGAAGCTGAGTGATGGATATTTGGCAATTCATTACACTATTTTCTCTAAACTCATATATGTTTGAAATTTCCCACAATAAAAAAGGCTTTTTAAAAGTCTACAAGAAACAATGAGATGAATATATATGTACTACCATACCTGTATCACCACACAATAGTAAATAAAAAAAGCAAGTTGTATTATAATACATAAGACAAGTTGTATTAAAATACATAAAGCAAGTCTCCTCCATTTACCACATAACCTTGAGCAGGTTGCTTAACCCTTCCAGGGCTCAATTTCCTCATCTATAAAATGGGAATATAAATGTTACCTACCTTATAGAGTTGTTCTGAGGATTACATTTGATGATTTGTATAAAACATTTAGACTAGTGCCTAGGACATATCAGTGACTCAGTAAGTAAACAATAGCACAGTTCTAGAAGCCCAATGATGGCCATGGCACTGGTTTCAGTGAACAATGCTTCAGTAATTTCAGCACTACTAAGTAAAAGAGAGCTGGAGAGACCAAGGAGATGATGATTTAAAAAAAAAATTACACACATAAAGAATGAATTACAAGTCTCTCTCTCAGGTCTATGTCTTGATATTTCTTGGTTGGACTACTATTCTTTCTTTGGTTCAGACTGAGCAATTGAAGGTTCAAAACAAAACTGCACACGTCTTCTACAGTCTCTCAGTCTTAGACCATAACTCTACTCAGAACCTACAGACTTGAGAGAAATTACCTCTTACAGTGGTATTTCTGAATGTGGGGATATGTGATTATCTTCAGACACATGTCTCAAAAATGTGAGTAATTAAGTGATTACATATACATAGTCATAAACCCATTAGCCTCTTAGTCACTTTATCGGTCCAGCACAGTTACCTGGGGAACACAAAGGACTCAGATCCTACTCAGGAAAGAAAAGTTCTAATCTCAGAAGAAAAGGAAGGGGACAAACAACCAGGCTTTCTTAGGGTCTCCAAGTGTCAAGCACCATTTACACATTACTTCACTTAATCTTTGTCACATCTCTACATGCTAGGTGCAGTTATCCTTTCATACACAGATGACATAACAGGCTCCAAAAGTGATTTAAACACCTAAGGTCACATAGCAAAAAGGATCAAATAAGGATTCAAATCCAATTTAGACAGAGCCCATGTAGGTTCCAGCTACACTCGGTTGTCTCCTGGGTGAAAAGGATTCAACTAAGGCCCAGCTCAAGATATTTTAAGAATGCTATGGACAGGAGGAAATTAAATTAGAAGAATCAGTCTATTCAAAGCAGTTATCCATGAGAAAGCACAGTAATGTATGAGAAAGCTTACATTTCAATAGGATCTATTTAAATATGATCTATTTAAAATATAAATTGAATCCTTCTACTTCCAAGGTGAAAGACTTTTAGAGGTTTCTATGACACTCAAAAAAAAAAAAAAAATCTAAACTCTTCTCCATGGCCCACAAACAAGGCCCTGCTCGATGTGGCTCCTTCAGACTCATCTCTTACTGGCCATTCACCCCCTCACTCACTGATGCTTCAGACACTGGCCTCCTTTCTGTTTGTTGAACATACCAAATCCTATGCACATATAAGTCTTTGCACAAGTGAACCCTCTGTTTGGAATTCTCTCTACCCACCTTTTAGTTCTCAGCCCTAATTATCACTTCCTCAGGGACCCTCACTGACCACCATCTTGAAAAATAATCACTTTTCATTGTTCTGTTTATTTCCTCACTCGACTTAACCACAATCTGCAGTTTTTGTTTGTTTGTTTGTTTTTTAATGTGTGGGCTTTGTTATTGTCTGTCTCATCTTTACCTAGAATGGGAGGTCCTACCTTCACTGAACTCTTCTATCTTATCTACAAACATAGAAACAAGCGTAATGCCTAGACTGCCAGATAGTAGGCAATTAAAAATATATGTATTGGTAGTAGAATATAACATGGCATTTAACAACACTAATTTTCTCATTTTCTCAATTATTTTTCAATCTGTCTTGTTAATCCAAGGATAAAGCCTTCACTATGTTGCTAGTATGCCCTTAATGCCCAAGATTTTTTTTTTTTAATGAGAACTCTATATAGTTTATGGTGAATATTTCATAAACTATAGACAAAGGTTATCATCTTCTATTTCTATATTCTGAAGACGTGAAAACCCTTAATCAGCATGGCTAAGAAAACTATAAATTCCCTCCAGTGTATCTCTTACTGGGCTTCTCTAACTCAAATTATGCTGGGAGGTCCTCTTTTAACTTCAGGTTCTGAATTACTAAGTTCTTACTTTTTAAATTATCCATTTGCTCAAAATTTAATACACCTACATTAAGACTTTGTTTTTATTTCCCCTGAATTCTTTCCCCAACCAAGCTAAGATTATCCTTCCACACTTTTCTTAATGCCCATTAAATTATACAAATATACATATGTTTAAGTATACATACAACATATATAAAGTGATTTTTAGAAAACTAGAATCGTGCTCTATACACTTCTTTACATCTTTCTTCTCTCACTGATAGTACATTGGAAATCTCTCTAAATCAGCTGCAATAGGCCTAACTCATTCTTTTTATTATCTGCATAATTTTCCATGCTATGGCTATTTCATAATTTTTCTTCCACTCCCGGTTGATAGCATTTGTTTCCCCCTATACTTTTTTTTTGTTTTTGAGGAACAACTGAGCATTGTAACTAACAGCCCTGTGCATATACATTCTTATGAATATTTTTATTTCTGAGATAAATATCTCAAAAGTAGGACTGTTTGTTTAAATAGGATCTTTTTATTTTAAACCATTGCCAGAATGCTTTCCAAAGAGTCTTTCTTTCCACAAACACGCTATGAAAGCACCTTTTTTCTCCACGTTTGGCCTCAATAGATGCTATCATCTTTTAATACTTGATCTTATTATAACTGTAATTTTGTGGCACACATCCCACACTTTTGAAAACATAGCTCTAAGCCATATTTCAACAGAGTAGAAGAGTCTTCTGCTAAAATCCCTGCTTAATTCCTTACCCAACCCCAGGTTACTGCCAAAAGTAAATAAATAACATAGTATGTAAACAAATATTTACTGAATAAAAAGCTATGTCTTTCAATTAAAAATGCATATGTTATCATAAAAACCATAAGAATCACTCTTTGCTTTACATTAGCAGCATCTTCTACTTACTTTCTAATCTAAAATAAGCAAGATAAAAAAATGCATTTTCAGAATTTTATATGGGATATGATCTTCATTGTTACATTGATGATGAGTAAAAGAACAGGATCAAATATTACTTGAGTTCTACATCGCCATACATTTTTGGTCTAGCATACCTAATGGTACAGTCTCAACACGTGTTACATATACCATACAATACACTGATAAATGAACAATTGAAAGTCTATTAACTAAAAAAAAGAGAGAGAGAGAGATCTTGAAAAATCATTGACTTAAAACAGTTTTTTGATTAACCTACTTGGCCACCAAGCACAGGCCAAACCAGATTAACTCTTCATTTTGAAAATTTGTCAGGCTTATAACAAACAGCCTGTGACATTTCTGTTGTCCTCACCTCACCTCCCTCTTCATGGCTTCTATTGTCTCCTTTTGCTACTATATACTTCTGATGTAGCAAATTTGGGTCATGACAGTGTGTGGGTGAGAGAGGTAAAAGAAGACATAATTCAAGAAATGACAGTTGTAAGGGTAGTAATAGTAAAATCTTAGCCTAACAGCTGGTTGTTATAATTATACCAGTCTAACACATAAGAATTCATTTATTATGCTCCAGTTTTATTAACTTGGGGAGCAGGAAAAAGCAGAATCCTAGTGAATATTATTGTTCTTTTTTTTAACTAACGGAAAATGTAGCTCATCAAAATTTGAGAAACAATGAACAAAGAAAAAATAAACCTATTTCCCTACACTCAGAACAATAATGCTTTACTTCTATGAACTTGCATACATAATTCCATTACACATAGATATATCAGCCCTATCAACCAGGAATATTTTGCTGTTCACAAAACAATGAGTTTTTGGGCCATACTATTTGTGAGTTTAGAGAGTTAATGCCACAGGTATAAATTTTACAAAAGGGAGATTTCAACTGTATTCTAAAATTCAAAATTAAATCTTCTCTGCAGTCTTCAAGTTGCTCAAATGACCCTGAATTCAAGTGACCTCCAAATCCTACCAAAATTAAATTATACTGGTAACAGAATAATCTAGATTTCAGCCTTTGACTATACCCTTTTTATGAAACTCTGCTTTAAACTCCCATGGGACCAGTCTCCCTAGCTCCTCCTTCTCCTTCCACTTCAGTTGCAGATATCATTTATAAATCAGTCCCTTATTCCTTGTTTTGTCTCTTTTATAATTAACCTCCCTAACTGAAAGATTCATCCACCATCTGTATGAATTTGTATCATCCTGACTTTAACTCATTGGGACACATTTATTTAGCAATCAAACTTTAACTCCTCTCCCCCAAGATTCCCAAAAATAGATGACTTACAAATTAACATCTATGTTAAAAACATCAGATTCACTACTCCTTCCTTTCCTTTCATCTTTAATATAAAATTCAATGGATTCATCCCTTACAAAGTCCCTGGTATTGTCCTTCCTTTTCATTTTCCCAGCCATCAGTCACTCCAGGTCATTACCTCCCACATGAATTATTTCAATAGCCTCTTAGCTGATTGCCCTACCTACTTCCAATCTCTCCACACTTTATCCAACATACACAAAGAGCTGCCAGAATTCACCACTTAAATTTGCCAACTCGGAAACACACAGGGCCTTCAAACTGTTTCTAATCCAAACTCCTTGGCCAAATGTTCTAGGTAGTCACAGTGCAAAGGTACTTCTTTTCCCATCAGCTAAATAACCAGATTTTTATTTTCTTTAACTTCTTAACAAACTTGGCTGCCATTAGACCCTTACATACCTCTAGGTTTCAAAAAGTCACCCCATTTCAAAAGCCCACAAGTGGTACCATATAAGAGGTTAAGAATATGGGTTCTATAGTTTGATTGGATTCCAGTCTCTACCACTTATGAACTAAGTGACGTTAACCAAGTCATTTAACTTCATCTATTTTCAGGGACAATAACCCTACCTCCTAAGGTTGTTATGAAAATATAATGACCCTTACAGGACCAGGTCAATGCCCAGCACACTGCAGAATGTTCAGTAAGTGATAGCCACTATCATTGTTATTACATGGCCACTCTGACCTAGACAAGCCAATTGACTTGTCTTACCAAAGGCTGTGCATTTGCCTTTACTATTCTTGACTCCCTCAACTACAAACTGCTACAGATGAAATGGGTCTTAAAGAGGAGCTAGCCACATGTTCAAGCCTTGGCTCAATCCTCCCCTTTAATTATTCAATAACTTACTGTCTACTACTAAACTAAATACAAGTGCATATACGGCACACAGCAAATAACCCTCAGCAAATAAGTATCTGTTGGGTAAATATGTTAAGTTGTTAAATGAATACTAGTTAGTATGTGTTTCTGCCTATTATCTCTAAAATATTAACAAAGCACATGCATCTAGAACAAAACCGTTTCTAAACAATGCCCTATAGCTTTAAGTAACTACAGTTTGAAGCATTTCAGACAGAAATTTAAAAATCCAACATGTTATTTGCTAACTGCTCTCACATTGATTCAACTAACTATATTGTATCTTTCTACCTGCTATGCCTTCCCGAAGGTAAGTGTCTACGTTCTATCTGCCCCTCATCAATAATTCTTGGGTAAATGTTTATAGTTGGTGCTAATGCATAGTTATGAATCCCACAAATTTTCAATATAAAAATACAGACATCATCAAAATAATGTGTAAAAAGGTAAGACTTTAAAGTTTTAAAAAAGCTAGACATAGTCCCAGCTCTCTTTATACTATCATCCTCCCCTGCCCCCAAAAACCAAATCCAAACAGTATCACAAATTTTTTTCCAGAGGATTTTTAAAGCTGAAAAGACTTCAATTTCCATTCCCATATGTCCAGTTGAGTCCCATATGAGAAGACGTAGCCCAGGAAGGTCAGTAAGTAGCCTACAGGCACAACAACCAGATAGAGGCAGGACTAGGAATTGAACCAGGGTTCCTGACATCTAGGTCAGTGCTCTTTCCACTATGTCATGCATCATTTCAACTGACTTCTTCCATGCCTACTTCATCTAGAAAATAAAATTAACTGTATCACATGAACTCACAAAACTGAGTATATGGTATGGTTAATATGGGCATATTTTTGGTTATTTTCAAGAACACTTGTGGAGGAAAAAAGGATTCAAGCCATGTATAGAGGACTTATATTATAATTACTTTTGTTCTGGAAATGATGCCTCCATTTATCAGATTTTATAAAATTTAAGATTCTCATTTTCACTAATTGGTCATCCACGCAGCCTTCTCCCCAACAATAGCTTAAGCAATCCACATGTCTCAGATAAAAATGTTATCTATTCCAGGCTTGATCTGCATATGTTAGAATCCGTTCCTAATATAGAATCATAGACTTCTGGAGTTGGAAGGAACCTTGTAAATCACCTCTCATTTTACAGAGGAAACTAATACCCAGCAGGGACCTTTCCAAGGTCAAAGTTTCTATACAAGAACCAGGTCCAGAAAAGAAAGTTCTTAAAAGAAGATTTCAGAGAAAAACAATACTTGGTGGAACAGTTTAACTTGTCTCCCTTTACATGTACTTCTTAAGTATAATTTCCTATATACACAACTTTTAAAATTTAAAAAAAAAAAGCAAAGCAAAAAACAAAGCCAATTTTTTTAAGTCCACAGCCTAGTCAGTCACTGATTCTAAAAACTTAGCAGAAGTTAAGGTGGATCCTTCTAAGAATCACAGACAGTAACATTTTGTAACAAAACCCCCAAAGCCTACACATATAACATAAACAGAGGGAGAAAAGGCACACATAAATTAAGAATAGCTATAATATTCTTATCTTTGTAACAAATTACATTGAGAATTGCTTATAAGTAGGAAAACTTTACAAACACAAAGCAACTTTCAAGGAAGAAAGAACTGTAACCGTCATACCTATGAAGTGTACAAGAGTATCAATACATTTTGAATTTTTTTTTGATCAAAATGCTTAAAGGAAGCTGGGAATTCTTTTTAGTGGTTTTTTTTTTACATGTCTTAAGTCATGTTAAAAAAAAACCCAATAATTTGAAGAAAATCTTTTATCAAACATTAGTAAGAGAATAAACTATATTGTCTATTGTCATGTTCCTAAGAATATATGAAAATAGAACATTCCTGAAAGTTAAAGCCTGAAAACTACTACACTTAGAACTTTTTCACCCCCAAAGAAAAAGCACACCAGATAAGCTAATTTACCTGTAGGAATATGTTTCTTAACTCATGAGGATCACCTCGCTTGGTTGTCTGCACCTGTAAGAAAAAAAAAAAGCCAGTTAATGCTTCACTAGAGATCACGTAATCTCTTCAGATTATAGTTCACAGACGCTAACAATCAATGCTCTTATCTTTTATAAGGGCATTTAGTTAAAAACAAACAGAAAGCACTAACACTGATAACAACTGTCAAACTGGAGAGACACGTGTGAAGAGCCTAAGCTATAGCAAATCTACCAGATAGGTTTCCTCTGGACTGGAAAGGGAAAGCCGTGAGGATCAATCTCTTACTTTACTTCACATCCACTAGCAACACAGACAGCAACCACCCACCTTCAAATCAAGAAGCGAGCAAGAGTAGAAACAACAGGAAAGTTGAAACACCCAAATTAATCGCCTAGCCTACTGGCCTTTCTTCCCAATGGAAAGCAATCCAGAATATAATTATTTCCACGCCCCCCTCTTTCTCCACCCAACTTAAAATAATAAAAGCTGCTACGTTTCCAAATAATTTGTACATCCTGCCACCTGCAGTGCAAATGCCAACCACTGCTCCCCGCTCCAGAGGCCCCAAATTACTCATTACTCTCCCCCTCCCCCACCGCAGCGCACAGATGCCTTAGGTATCCCCGGCTTTACTTGCCACTTCCTCCCACTCCCCTTCTGATGTCCTCCAACTCCGGGCTCATATTCCCGTGTCTCTAGGGCAGGATACTACTCTTCTTTCACCGACCTGAGGTCCTCCCAAGCCCCTCCAACTCACAATCCCTCCTCCTTCCCCTCCCCCAGCCGGGCATCCTCTCCCTCCGGTCCAAGCCCCGCATAGCTCTCTCTGGAGCCCCAGGACACGCTATCAAAGAACCAGGCAAAGAAGTAAATGGGAAGAGGTGAGGGGCTGCAAACAGGGTCCCCAAAATGTCTCTTATGCAATAAAGGTAGCAGCAGAGAGTTAGAGTCACCTTGACCGCCATGCTGTGCTCGGAAGCCGGGGACGAGCGAGTGAACGAGCAGGGCCGAGCTGTCAGGGCGCGCGCGCGCGCCGCCTCCCCGGCCGCGCCCGCCCCCCCGTTCGCGCGCCGCGCGCGTCTCTACGCAAATGAGCCTGGAGCGGGCAGGGCCGAGAGAAGGCCTCGCGCCCCGGCCAGAAAGAGCTGGGCCGCCGCGCCCAGGAGAGGGACTCGCCTCCCAGGGGAAGACTGGAGTCCCAACCCGTGGGATTCCGATGCGCCGTGTGGTTGCCAACAGCTGAGTCGCCGCCAGGAAAGCGCTAGGTTTCTTAAGGCCTCTTAGTGGGTGTGGCTTTGGGCGCCGACTTCAGCCAAAGTCGTTTTCCCCTGAGACTTAAAGGAACACTTGGGGACTAGACTGAGCAAGATTTCGAAGGATCAAAGAACATGTTTTAATAATGTTAATAAATGGATTGATGACCACGGCAAATACTGACAAAAAAAACCCAAAAACCACTGGGAATTACTCACTCTGGGGAAAACTTAAGTAAACCTAACTTGAGAAATAGGCCCTTAAATTGACATAGGTTGCATACGCTTAGTATACTTGCGTTCCGTGTACTGTTTATTAGTAGACTCCACATTCTTAATCACCCAAATTCCTTCGTGCAATGAGGTTGAGCACAAACGCCTAGGGGGAAAAAATCCGTTTGTCTTCCACAGGGCTGGCACTGAATCCTGGCCCAACTTGCTCTAGATAAACATTTCCGGCCCCACCTAAAGTAGTAGCTCTAGTTTGAACCAAAATGTCTCCAAAGCTGAGTCTTGCCATTATGACTATACTGAGCCCAATATTGAGTCATTCAACAAACATTTGCTGGGTATCTATTATATGCCAGATACAGTCCTGCTTATCAAGACTACAAAATGAATAACATATAGTCCCTACCGTGTAGGAGTTTACATACAGTCAATGCTTCCCCACCATCTCAGACCCTAAGTGAATTTTTTTTTTGCTTGCGTCTTTAAACCAAGCATACTCCCTGTTTGGAAAAACAAAAAACAAAACAAAAAAAACCTCTAAAATTTCTCTTAATCTTAATCTCATTTAGTGCTATAGTCCCTCTCCACCATCTTTTACATTCCAATGTTGAATCTCACAGGAGGCTTCCCTTTTCTCCAGTCTCACTAATCATAATATTTGTGTTAAGTACGGCAAATAGAAATCGTTGGTAAGGAATGATATATTACTAGTACTCCTAAAATGTGCTTTTCCGCCACAGTTGATTTAACTGTCTGCCACCATTACATCTTCCTTAAGTCTTTTAGCAATGTGAATGGACACAAAGATTTACAAATTCATATTTTGTTCTACTAGCACCTTAAGTCCCTAATACTCTACTCTTGTCTTATTTTATGAAGTTTCTCTAAGTAGGTATCTCAAGATGTTTATTTTATGTTACTTTCCAAAGGAAGGATGTCTATTTGTAGCCCAAAGTCTCTCAGTTTGAATAAAAGTACATAAGGGAAAGGAAGGCATCTATGTAAAATGAAGAGATTATTTTCTATTGGAACACATTGTTGTTGACCAAATCCGTAATGTTGGAGTGAAAATTTAGGGTCAGACTGGCCATTCCTAGAGAAGAAAAAAACACTACATTTAAACAGAGCCCACTACAATAATTCATAGGTATAGGTGCCAGGCCACAATAAAAATTACCTTGAATAAAAAGCTGATCTTTGAGCAAGCTCAAGGATTTCACTGGTGCCAATCTAGTTGCAATGGGGATGATATAATAATTTAAAACTGACGCTGCCATATACAGAAGTTAGAAGAGCTCAGCTACCCTAAATAAAAATGAATTTTACTATATTTTCATCCATCCAAATATAACAAACAATAAAATAGAAGTATTAGAAGGATGTACTCTAGGATGAACTAAGTACTGAAAGGAATACAAAAGCATATGAGTTAGAGCATCTACCCTGAAAAATTTTGCATTCTGTCATTCTGTTATAATGATCGGCTAATAGTATTATTAGAAGTTAAAACAAATTAAAACTTACTTTTGCCTCAAATGTAGACGATCACGATTGAGGGAAAACTTACAGTTAATGGGATATCAAAAGACAAATGTGTCAAATAAGGTTTATGATATATTTGGGAAAAGATGGTAGAACTAATTCAAAACTTTTCACAATTTTTAAAAATAAAATGCCAATATAGTAATTTATAACTCTTTAAATTGCAAACTCTATTTGTAAACAAGAAATAATTTTAAAACCGTGGAACAACTATAAGTTGAAAACTTGATAATTAAGAGTCTAAAAAGAATGACATTTCAGAAAGCAAAGTTGGAAGTTAAAGGCTAAGAGACTAGTTGCAAATGTATTGTCACTAACAGTCACTTTTTAGAGTTGGTTTCATGAAAGATTTAATATGTAGCTTGACTGAGGTGGGAATTAAAATCTGTTTGTGAAGTCATTGCCCATGAAAATAATATATTAGCCCTAGATGCAAACATGAAGTATGGGCTTACTAGACTATCCCACAGAAACACGTCTCCAACTCCCAGGCAGCTTACACTGTATTAATTTGAAACCAGCCAGACACTCTGTAGGTGAAAGTTAGAATTATACTAATGCCTAGTGCCCGAATAAACTAAAATGTAGTTATTAAAACAAGAGGCAATTTCCAATGAGCCTGTTCTGCCACAACTCTTGGCCCTCCTTCTACCTTTAGTAACATATTCTTTCTGTTTATCTTCTAGCCTCTTCTGGTTATTTTACTGACATGAGTACATTTTTGTTCCTGTTTCTAGATACAACACAGCTATAATGGATGCCATCTTGCAATTAGTAAATCAAGGTGGTATACAAACATTTAGTAAAGCATTACGATATCACTGACTAATTAAACCAGTAGTGGAGCTCCTCCTAGGTTAAGGGTACATATGCCATCACTATGATGGGGAATAAGCTGGATTTTGTGTCCCCCTCCCCATCAAGATACTCCTTAAAATATGTGAAATAAATAGCATAATGAAATAGATGGCATACACACACAAAGGATATTTGAACATCTGGAATTTTTAAGTGTATGTTGGTTCTGGCCTATACCTAGAATTATAAAATGGTTCTTTATATTTTATTGAAATATTGCAAAACCTACAAATTTTATAAGCTGTACTTTTAGCTCCTTCCTTGCTGAGAATCTATTTGGGGAAATGGCAGGGGGTAGGCCTGGGGGAAGTATGAAGGATTAAGTGTCCAAATTTGAGCAAATTATGTTCTAGTTGGTAGGCTGACCTGGAAATCAATAAATCAGAAATTATTATTTCAATCCAAGCCATTTACAGTTAGACACTAGATAAATGACACATTTTAGGACTTCTCTGTGTTGTATAAGTATTACACTCCCTCTAGGAACATTTGCTCTAATTGAAATAAATTCTCATTTTGGTAGAGAGGGAAGAGTGGCATATCAAAAATCAGATGAAATGGTTGTACTCTTGCAGTTGCATCTTCCTAAACTGCTCTTCACCACAGTCTAAGTCTTATAAATTATGCAGTAGGGATGACAGTAATCTTATTTTTGGACCACAGTCTTCTTTATTCTCTTGTGGAGGCAATAACAACCAGTTTTCTTTTCAATGGATTTGGGGAGGAATTCATGGAATAAGCTGCTCTAGATGTTTAAGGCTATGAGTGCCCTATTACTATATTAGTCATGTACAGCTAGTATTTAGTGGGAAACCTTATGACTAGATAGAGGATTAAACTAGGTGAGCTTTAATGCTTCTTTTAACATTCTAATGTTATGATTTGGAATGACCCAAATTTTAGTTAACATACATTTTTAAGTGCTTGCTTTTGGTACTAAACTTACTCTTGCAGCTACAGAAAATATAGGAAAAATAAATAGTATAATTCCCAAAACATGAAGAATATTTTACTATGGCAACTGCTATTATTTTTTTTTAATGAATAAAGCTAAGAGAATGATACCAAAACCTTTGCATGTGACAAAGGCCAAGGCAGATTTAAGTAGTAAAAGGGCAAAAACTCTGTAGTTTGTCACATGTTCCCATTCCAATCAAAAGTATATATATGTATATATATATCTGGCAGAACAAATATCCTGCCCAGTCCCTCAGCTGCCCACTCCTACCCAACCCCTGGGGATTTACTTGGATCTGGTTTTTGCCTCCCTTCTACTTAGAGGTCAATAAAGAAGGATGCTTTGGATATGATCCAAAGTAAAGAAAAACTTTTCACTTTAAAAACTGTGCTGGTAGAAAAGCAAAGGCCCCAGGATATCCAAAGCAAACTTGAAAAAGAACAAAGTTGGAGGACTTACACTATCTGGCTTTAAGATTTACTATAAAGCTAAAGAAATCAATATAGTGTGGTACTGGTGGGCAAAAGGATTGATAAATAGATCAATGGGACAGAATAGAGAGCCCAGAAACAGACACAAAATTACGAAGTCATTTGATTGCTAACAAAGGTACCAAAGCAATCCAGTGGGCAAGGAGTCTTTTCACCAAGTAATGCTAGACTAGCTAGATATCCATGTCAAAAAATAAATAAACTGCAACCTCTACCTCAAAACATATTCTAAAATTAATTTGAGATGAATCATAGACTTAAATGCAAAAGGCAAAATCATAAAGCTTTTAGTAGAAAATATAAAAGAATATCTTCATGTAAAGGTAAAGGTTTTTTAGTCAGGACACAAAAAGTTAACTGTAAATTAAGAAATTGATAAATTAGATTTCACTAAAGTTAAAAATTTCTACTTATCAAAAAACAGCATTAAGAAAGTGAATAGAAAAGAAAGAAAGAAAGAAAGAAAGAAAGAAAGAAAGAAAGAAAGAAAGAAAGAAAGAAAGAAAGAAAGAAAGAAAGAAAGAACAGTTGAGTAGGTAAGCCACATCTAGGAGAAAAATTAGCAACCATAAATATATGACAAAGGATTGATATCCAGGATATAAAGATCTCCTAAAACTCAATGATAAATTAGAAACCTAACTTAAAAATGGGCAAAAGACAGGGGGAGGGTATAGCTCAGTGGTAGAGTATATGCTTAGCATCCACGAGGTCCTGGGTTCAATCCCCAATATCTCCATTAAAATAAATAAATAACCTAAATAACCCCCCAAGAATGGGCAAAAGACTTGAACACTTCACAAAAGAAGATATACAAACAGCCAATAAGCACATGAAAAACTGTACATAATTAGTCAGCAGGGAAATGCAAATTAAATCACAGTAAAAAGACAGCACTACACACCCACTAGAATGACTAAAATTAAAAAGACTGAAAACACCAGATGCTGACAAGGATGTGGAACAACCAGAACTCTTATGCACTGCAGTGGAAGTGTAAATGGTATAATCCACTTTGGGAAAAGATCTAGCAGGTCATTATAAAACTAAAAATACATCTACACTATGACCCAGCAATTCTACCTTTCAGGATTTACCCAAGAGAAATGAAAATAGGTGCAGATAAAAAGGCTTGTATAAGAATGTTCACAACTGCTTTATTCATAAAAGCCAAAAACTGGAAACATCCCAGTCCTCCATCAGCAGGAGAATGGATAAACAAACTAAGATATATTCACAGAATGGAATACTACTCAGCAATAAAAAGAGCAAACTACTGATACACACAACAACATCGATGAGTCTTAAAAGTATGATGCTAAATGAAAGGCTTACATGGAATCACATAGTACAAAAGAGCATATGCTATATGATTACATTTATGTAAAGTTTTAGAGCAAACAAAACTAATGTATGGTGGGAAAAATAAGAACCATGTTTGTTAGGGAGAGGAACTGACTGGAAAGAAGCATGAAGGAACCATCTGGAGTGATAGTAATAGACTGTGTCTTGCTAGGGGTTAGGTTATAGATGTACGTATTTTCTAAAACTTAGGAAATGTACACTTAAGGTTTATATATTTCATTGTGTATAAACTTTTCCTCAAAAGAAAAAATCTGTGAATAAATATTGAACTCTAGGTAATGACATGAATTATTTAAGGAGAAGAGTACTGGTATATTGAATTTACTTTGAAATCCATAAAAGAAATAAGAAGATTGAGGGATGGCTAGAGATGGATGGATGGATAGATAGATATGTGATATCTAACTGGGGGGTATTTGGGAATTCACTATAAAAATTTTTTCAACTTTTGTATATGTTTGAAATTTTTCATAATAAAACACTGGGGGAAATTGTGCTGGGTTTTGTGATACTAAAGATAGCTATTCAGTTATGTAATTCTGTTGTTTGACTAGAAATTGTAATGGGACTTGCTTCTTAAACACTGACAGGTCTCTGTGCATTGTTGGAGAGTAGGGAAAAGAAACTGAAAGTGCTTGACAAATAATGTATCTCCAGTATAGGCAGCGAAATCTGTGAAAACTATATTGCATTAAGGGAAAAAATGTTTCCCTTAACATGGGTTCAGACAGTAATTATGTATCATTGGGAGTTGTGTGTGTTTCTATATATGTGTTTGTTTGGTCTAATAGTTACCCACAGGAAAACTAGAGGAAGAACATGGAAGTATATTCTATTCTATCAGTAACATACTGACAGAAACCTTGGAAGGTACCAGACTTGGAATCTGAAGCCTGGGCTGAAACTCTCCTACTGAAACACATGTAGGGTATAAATCTAGACTGAGGAACTCAAGATTTTGATGGGAAATATCCTGCAATGGACTGTTGTGTCCTTGGATTGCCCTATTGGAAGAAGGAAAACTCATCCTAGGATGAAATCAACGTCAGCGAGTAAGGAGCTTCAAAAAACGGGAAGGCAAGTTTGTAGTGGGAAATCTAAGGAAAAGACACATTAAGGAAGAAAGAAACACAAATCTCAAGACAAGGAAGCTAGGAACTGGGGTAGGCCCAGGAAGAAACTCCTTCTGAAGAATTGCTGTAAAGGAATAATGTAAATTGATTTGCATAAAATTGTACTGACTAGAAGAACAATCAGGAAATTTAAGTTAGAAAGTGGAGAAACAGCATGAAAGAGTTAGACTTTGAAGAGAGTTAGATCTTGTGTAAAGAGACAAATCAAGGAAAAGTGGGCAGAATTGTGGAATGACTGGTATTCTTTTTTTTTTTTTTTGGCATTCTTTTGATTGGAAGAGGTCAGAAGCTGAGAACACAGAAGGAACCTGAACAAGAACTGTTAAAGATCTCGAAGTTGTACTCTGCATTTTCCATTCCCAGTAGCCCTGACAATAGGATACCACCTTAAGGTAATAAGGACAATATAATAAGGAAAACTACACGAAAATGAAGTAAGTAGGAATTAAGAGTTGAGTTGTAAGAGGCCTTCACAATGGCACAAGGTCTTTGTGCTTCAAAAGATGTCACAAAGAATAATCAATTTAATGTATAAAAAGAGTTAACTGTAGACTGCACTTCTCAGGAAGCTCCTGGGTAATGCTGACCTGCTGCTTCTTCCCTGACGCTGGTCAAGTCAGAATGGGAAAAAAATCATGAAATAACAGATCTACATGGTCTTGCCTGTATTATCTCTCACTTTCACTGCTTGGAAAGAAGACGGAGGAACAGTCATTGTCTGCTCATCCTGCTCTTCCATCACCCTGGATGGATGGGCTTCCCTGGACTGTTCAGGATGGCGCTGGGTAATAAGCTAGAGAGTTAGCAATTATGTACTTCCTTTAATCATCCCCAACCCTTCGATAAAGCATTCTATGTCAACTAGTTTTGTGTTGATGGTGTGGAAGAAAATTAAGGCTCAGTAATGGGAAGTGTAGCCTTCCTCATATCACCCCTTCACTGAGATTCATGTGGCAGTAGCAGCAACATCTTTTCATCAGAGTGCGGGCTCAGAGTTCTAGGTAGGGAGCCACAACCAAGTGAGCGTAACCCAAGGCATAACTGAGTGATAATGAGGGGACATGGATCACAGAAAAAAACAAAATAGCAGCAGATGAGACAAATTCCTCTATGTTCAAACATACTAGATTACCTTGAAGGGATGGTAGGGCATTTCATCATATAGAATTCTATATGGCTACGAAGTTCTAATGCATCTCTTCGACATGGTATTGGCTTACAATTGATATCCATCAGCAGGAAATATGAAGGGAACATAATTATCCCTCTCTATAAAGATCATATAATGTACTAAGAAGACAAAACATAGGTAAAACCATTAATTAACAAAGCATATGCTTATCTTTGTGGTAAATTTATGCAATACAGATTTAGAAAAAGAAAGAAAGAAATTCAAGCTGGGTGATATACAGAGGGTTTCATGGAAACCTTAATGTGCCATTCCTTGAATTTACAATTTCTCTGTGTTCCTACCATAGTATGTCATTACCCTATCATTCCTCCTTCATCCACACCCTCAGTCCTAACACTTATCTCAATGCTTGACATTAACTGTATAGGTACTAATAAAATGTTTATTGATTATTCCTACCTGGTCACTCTACCATTAGCCATTAGTCCTCTTATATTTCCTAAGACCATTATCAGTGCCTTAGTGGCTCAAGCCAGAAAGCCAGGTATCAGACTCTTCCTTACTCCTCACATCCAAATAGCTACCCAGGCCTGTGTTTTCCATCCCTTTCAGTCTTTTTAAAATCTCTTCTCTTGATTATAATAGCCTTCATTATGCCTCCTAATTGCTCTCTAAGCCTCCAGTTCTCCACTTTCTCCTGTCACTAAGCTCAAATCCATTCTCCACAGTGCTGTCAAGTGTTTGATCTAAAACAGATATTAAATTTTGTCATTTCCCCATCCTTTAGTGGCTCTCTACTGACTTCAGCATAAAATCCAAGCTCCTCAGTATGGTGAAGAGTAGAAGCTTGCTGATCTGGCCCCTTCCTCTTACATCTTACTACCATACTTACTCCTTTAGTCACAAGGATTTTTGAGTCTTCATGCTATTTCCTTTGCTAGAAATATTTTACTCCACATTTACTACAATGTGTCTATTTTTTCCCCCCACAGTTCAAGAATCTCCTTCTCCAGAAAACAATCCTTAACTTACTTTTTTCACCTGGGGTAGGACCCCCATAATATTTATTACACTGTTTGTATCTACTTCTTTGCTTATTGTCTTTTCCACTGGTGGCTTTCAAACTTTATTGACCCAGACCTATATAGTAAAAAATATATTTTTTATCACAACCCAGGTCACACTGAAATAAAAATTTCATGAAGCAATATTGAACTTCATCACATGCAATGCACTCTGGTATTTACGATTCTGTACTACTCTATTTCTTTTTTTTCTAATTCTGGTTTCAACATACTGAATAGATTTCATGACTCATACTTTAAAAATTCTGCAATAGACTGTGAACTCACAGATTCTCGAGCATGGCAGATGTTCAATGTTATTAATTAAGAAAAAGATAAATCAAAAATCTCTGTATTCCTAGCAATTGACACAGGGCTAGGCACATAGCTGTGTTCAATAAAGATGCTTGATAAAAGAACAAATTCACACTTCTGGAGCAGACTATCTTTAGGAATCATCATTTTCCGTCCATCATTTCCCTTTTTAAAAATAAGAGTTTCTAGGGGGTGGGTATAGCTCAGCGGTAGAGCACATGCTTAGTGTGCACAAGGTCCTGGGTTCAATTTCCAGTACCTCTGCTAAAAGAAAATAAATAAATACATAAAAATTTAAAAAAGATTAACCACCCCCACCAAAAAAAATTTTTTACAAGATACTACATATAATTTTATATTACAAAACAGACGTATATGTATGACTAAGACATTATGCTGTACACCAGAAATTGACACACTGTAACTGACTATACTTCAATTAAAAATTTTTTTAATTAAAAAAATAAACAGGTACAGAGACAGGCAAAACTGGAGAAGGGATTTTAAAAATTGTTGCATTTGAAGGGCAAAATGAGATAGAGTGGGATGACTGCCAAATGCCAACTGCTAGTTGTCTTCTCAAAAAAGGCGTAGTGTAGTGAAGTCACCAAAGTCAGGATCTGGTTATCAGTTCTGTAGGTGAGAAAGTATCTTGTTTTTTAAAAAATTATATTTTATTGAGTTATAGTCAGTTTACAGTGTTGTGTCAATTTCCAGTGTAGTGCACAATTTTTCAGTCATACACGAACTTACGTATATTCATTGTCACATTCTTTTTCACCATGAGCTACCACAAGATTTTGTATATATTCCCCTGTGCTATACAGCATAAACTTGTTTATCTATTCTATATATACCTGTCAGTATCTACAAATTTCAAAATCCCAGTCTGTCTCTTCCCACCCCCCTCCCCCCTGGCAACCACAAGTTTGTATTCTATGTCTATGAGTCTGTTTCTGTTTTATATTTAAGTTCATTTGTCTTCTTCTTTTTTTTTTTTTTAGATTCCATATATGGGGAAACTATCTTCTAAATGCCCCAAAGATCACTTAGGCTAACCAAATTCACAAGATACTGATGAATAGTTAATATTAACTAATATTTATTATTCTTTGCTTTTTTCTTAAACTAATATTTATTATTGAGTACTTAATATGTGTCAGACAATATTTTAAGCGCTTTATATGACTCTATCCTCAAAAAAAAACCGCTGTGAAGTATGGTTATCTCATGTTATTATCTCCATTTCAAAGATGAGGAAACTGAGACTGAGAATATTAAGCAACTTTTCCAACATTATACAGCTAGTAAGTGGTAATAAAAAGGTTAATAAAAGGATTGTAATTAAAATGTTGTGAAAAATCTCTCAGAAAGTAGAACAATACATAAAGAAAGGGAAGCAAAATATTTAAATATAGAGAACTAATCTATTGAAAGAATTAAGAATGCACGCTGTGTAAGAAGAGGTAGTAAGAGAATCAAGAGCAGTTAAGGTCAGCTGGGAAGCAGAGATAACCAAAATACAGAGCATGATTCATTTCTCTTCTATTCCTACTTCTATCCCCCAATACCAGAGGAGTTAGCCTTGAAAAAGAAAGAGGAAGAAATATCCTAGAATCAGATACTCTCCCTGGTCCAATCTTTGGGGGCCTGAAAACAGACAATGAATGAAAAATTGACTATACTCCCTTCCTCATTTCAGGTCCCCTATGGCTACATGTCTGGCTAGCAATGGAGGAGGTTTTAAAACACCAAAGTTTTAAACTTGGCCAAGCTAGATTTTGAGTAATTTAAAAGACCAGAAAATAATGGAATCTGTCTGGGGGAAAAGGGTATTCAATACAGCACAATGGGAGCAGTGACTAGAGAAAAATTAAACATTTTATGTTTATACCCCCACCAAGCTCAGATTCCTTAGTAACTTGGTCATATAAAAGTAAAAGTAGCATGTAGTTATGAAATAATGTTAAGTGAATGAATCAGAACTTGAAATGTATGTACGCAGCAAGTACAATTGTATGCGTAATCTGAATATATTAAACAAAGTCAGAAGCAGATTGAATTTTCTGTAAATCACAATTTTGCATAGCGTCAGCAATGATTACATATCTAATCAAACCTACTACTATGCACACTTTTTGCCATTCATTTGTTTCAAGAAGTAAAACAAGTTTATTTAGTAAGATTGTTTTTCACAAATTCAAGTTACACAATGGATACTTGGCCACCCTCGGTAGACATGTAAATTATGGTTTTTGTTTTTTGGTTTTCTGGCTGTTGTTGTTTTTTAAAGATTAACACTATAGTATTTCAAAGAAGACTACATAGAGTGTGATCTCTCAGTTCCTCCCCTTTCTATTAAAAATTAAGTATTATCCTTGACTTTTTCCATTATCTGCAATCATTCCAGTTTGCAGGGAGCCTATACATATAATTGTTAATAGTGCGAGTATTTCAGAGAATATGTCTTTGAGCCCTCCAATGAAGATTCCATCAGGCCCACCCAATGTGAAATCGTTACCCTAACCTATTCTATCTCTAACTCCAATTTCTATAGCATCGTTGGTAATATTTATACGAGGACTCCAATTTATGAAGTCTTCCTCCCACACTGGAATATTTTAGGACACTGGAGAAGGATATGAATTTCCTGAAATTATTTGTGGCATGGTGATCTCATACCTAGGAATGCTCTAACTCCTTAGCTCAAGCCTGATAAAGAGATAAAAAGTTTATGGCTCTCTTTTTTTTTTTATCTCATCTCTATATAACCCCAGTGGAAAATATGTATGAACTAGACAATATAAAAATAAAGTAAGGCTCACCAAATAATGACCTTTCAAATTACAGTTATTGTTCTTATCTGTCACAATGATGATTTAGATAAGTATAAGTATTTATCTACCTTCAATAAATGGATAATGTTAATTACTAAACATATAACCACGCAAATTTCATTTGTGCTTATATGGGTTCACATACAATTAAGCCTCCTAGTAGTAAATAAAATTGTCATTTGGCATTTAAATATATTATCTAATTTATCTTATTTAACAGAAAGCAAAGCAAAACCTAAGATAATTAAATCATACTGATACTATTTAAGTTAACTGGACATTTGTCATCTCCCTGCTGCAGTCCTTCTATGTATTTTACTCAAAAGGACAACGTGAACTTTGGAACTGAGAATAAAATAACTTGAAGGTCTATTTGAAAAGGAAAAAAATAGCAAAAATCTTTACCAAATGAAAGAAACACACAATTTAGCTCAGCAGGGATTCTACATATCCAAGGACAATGTAGAAGTGAAGCCACAATCTTTTGAAAAAGAAAATTTCTTCCTGGTTTTCCTTGTGATTCTGGCCTAACAAAACTTACATAAAACAAAATGTTTTAGTTATTTATTAATATTTTTAAATGTTTTAAGAATCTCGAGATTTTTCTTACAACTTTTTTAAAATGGAAATTTTCACTTCTCAAGCATTGTTCTTGGTTGAGAATATTACTTTTTTTAAGTTAACATTCAGATTTTTAGATAAGATTTCATAAAATGAGACTATAACACAGTATTACAGTAAACAGATAATTCCATTTATATAGGAATTATCCTTAAAGGCCAGGTAGGGATGGGAAGGGAGGCAAACCTGGGAGTGGGCCTAAGAAGAAAGGATATGGGCAAGCTTAAATATTAATGTATTCAATATAGCAGTCAATCTGAACAAAAATCTTTAGTAAATATTAGTTAAAAGAATTTGTTCTCACTTCAACTGAAAACTCAGTGATAAGGATAATGTAGTTCACCTCTAGAAGAGTTATCAATAGGAGGTAAACAGGCTTAAGAGAAAAGAAGGTGATGATTCATAATTACCCCCTAGGAAGACCTATCAGAAAGTGAGGCAATCCTTCTGTGATAAGCAGGCCTACTTTGGTGACTGCACACAGCAGGCCCCAGAGACAGCAGGTTTCAGTGAAGCCAACCAGAGAGAAGTGAGAAGAGTGTAAAATCCTCACTTAGGGTGAACTGTGGGGCTGTTGCAGGTAACAGCATGGGCTCATTCCTGTTGAGGGAAGCAGAGGGAGAAAAGGAGGAAGGGATGGTATATCTACTGTACCACTTACCCAAAACCTTCTTGGACTTGCTAAGCGTATTTCAAAAAGGGCCCAGGTTTGGGGAAACGGCAGCTTACATTTAGTATCTGAACGTTTGGGTGCTTAACTGTCTGAAAGATAGAGAAAGGGGTATAGAGGAGGAAGGAAAGCTCCTGATGAGGAATAACTAGGCTTTCTTAGAGCTAGACCTTAATCTGAATTAAAATTCTCTGGGGAAAGCCAGGGCTATGATGATCTGGGCTTGTCTACAAGAATACCCATGTCCCACACAATCTTGCCTTTGGAGCCACTGTACCAGGAATAAATTTACTCTGGCAAAAAAAGGTCATCTCCTGGTGATTGTGTTGATGATTCAACCTACTTACTCCCTGATGCCATCCCAGAACAATTTAATAGGAGAAAAACGCCTGAGTTATACACATGTTGGTAGTAATGGGTTAAAATAAGGTAGTTTTTAATTGTTTTGATTATAATCACATGCTCAAAGATGTTTTAAAGCAAGGAAATAGCAGTTTTCAATCCCAAGAACCAAAAAGCACTTGAACAAAAGTGGAAGCTTTGTTTTGGGGGGAAATTGCATTCTTGATGGTGTTACTGCCAAAGCATTTAACAAACATTTAATAGATATCAACCATGTGCCAGACACAGCAACTTTCTAAAATAAAGTATTTCATGAGGGATATTAGCTCTTTTTAGAGCAAGAAAGGGAAGAAAAAAGTGGGAAAACATAGGACCAAATTGAGAGACTTAAGCCACAGTATCAGCTTCATCAGTTATTTGTTAAAAAACATCAAGCAAGAGTGTGGAATTAAGTCAAGGATCTTCAGTGTTGCAGAGGTGATCGACTGGGGTAGAAAATATTAAAAATGAGTACTTATATTCTTTTTTTGTCTAAAAAATAAAAAGTTAATAATAGTGATATTTAATACAGGAATTAACAGTAGTGAAATACATTAGATACATATTTACAAGGAAATATAAACAAGTTTTTATGTATATGTTTAGAAAATTAAAAAGTATAACAATGACTAGATGACCTAATTTCTAAAATCACTTTGCAATAAAATTCCTGATTCTTTATTATTCAAAGTGCTTTAGTTGCTCTTAAACTGTATTAAAAATAACACCATAACTATAGTAACATAAACTGCCTCATGTAGAGCAAAATTTAATTTTACAAAGATATGGAAAAGTAAATCTTTTATTCTTTAAATGCATCCTATCCCTACAGACATACTCTTCTTACCTGATGAAGCAGGTTCTCTTTGCATTACATGGTGCCAGTTGGCATGACCCTTTCTTCCTCTTAGCTCATTCAAAAGACTCACAGAGGGATTCCCTGAAAGCCCTGTGTTGATGAGATCAATGACAAACTTAAAGTCTGGATTTCCTCTAGCAAAATTTTCAGAAAGACTTCTTTTAATTTTATTAATTTGTACAGTGATTGGTTGTTTTAGCTTGTTGACAACTATATACACTCCTTCAAAATTCTGATTTGTAAGAAAACTTAGAAGAAATATTATTATGAACCTAAATTTTTAAAAATTTTATAATTTAAGGAACAGGTTTATGAACTAAACCCTTAACTAACAGCATTATATAGCTGGCATAAAAGTTCTTCACTTTGTGTGTCCAGATCATAGGAAGTTAAAAGTCTTGCCTTGCACAGTGATATGGGTAAACAGGTTACAAAGAAGGTAGCTGAAAAACAGTCCATTAAAATGACAAACTTCACAACAATGTGACTATACTTAATGCTACTGAACAGTATGCTTAAAAATGATTAAGATGGTCAGTTATATGTTATGTATTTTTTACTACAATAAAAATAGAATGACAAACAATATACCAGTTTAAAATGAATATTTCTAGTCACACTTTTCACCACTTTCTAGTCTTATTTATTTAATATCAAAGAAGATTTGATAAAGTTTTATTCACCTACTTCCTACCCTGAAGCTCTTCCACATTAAGGAACAACACAAAACAGCAGCAAAAAAACTTTTTAAAGAAGAATAATGGTCATTTTTCTGTTGGCTAAAACTGAAAAAGAATTAATATTTGAAGTAGCATTTTTAACTATGATATGTGAAATATCATAGCCATTATTGTATTACTTACCCTAAGCAGACATACATAATTAATGCCATTTTTACATATATTAGTTTCAAAAAGTAAAGCAGGCATCCCTGGATGGTCATTTTGTAAACAAGTATAAGCAATTATAGTGCTCTTCCAACATTTGGCCAGGCTTTGCTTGTAAATAATGAGAGAATACAACACTAGAAATATTAATTTTCGACTAACTGTTCCTTGTTCCAATTAAGTTGCTCACTTTGATTCTGTGTATCATAATTTGTAGAATGGAAAGAAAAGTGCAAAGAGTTAACAGCCATGTCTAAAAACCTCCAACAAGACCGATTAAGTTTCTAATTACGAAAGACACCAATACATCCTCGCTAAAAGAAGCAAATAGTATTTTTTTAAATCCCTGATTAAGCCCCATCTCCAAATTTCCATCCTAAAAGTAGCCACAGTTAAACTCATTAGTCATGCTTCCAGATGTTTTCTGTTTATATCAAAATACACTTTTTTATACAAATAATAATGTTGCATAACTTATTTTTAACCTATTAAAAATACAGAAAATATTTCCCCAAGTCAGTACATACTAGTCAGCCTCTCTTGATGAATCTTTAGTCTACTTCTAGTTTGCCAGTAAAATTAATGCTCCCTTAACACGAATCACATATCTTTGTGTTCTTGTGCAAATAGCCTTGTAGGACAAATGGCTTTTAAGTGAAACTGCTACCTCAAAAAATATACAAATTGAAACTGTGTTAAATTTGCATCTCAAAAGGTACTAGTTTATACACTCAAGGGTAGTGTATGACAGTTAAAAAATGGAACGTGCAAACTGTTGATAACATGCATCTTGAAGTTATTACTCTAGCAATAGCTTTCTATATGAGCTGGTGTATTTTTATTTTCTTTCTTTTATCCCATAGCTAGGTAGGGGCTTCTGGATAATTGTTCCAGGAACTGAAAATCACACCCCAGTCCCCCACCATTTGCACTGTGAGTTAAACAAATGAGTTAACTAGCTATTGTTATTTGTCTGTAGAGTGGTATATGTTTTGAAATAAAGACACATTAAGTATCTACATTTTTCTTTCAGATGTCAGATTTCCTACTACCACTTTCTGATAACCATCTTTTTAATACCACGTGTTTTTAAAACACTCCCTTCTGGAGGTTTCAAGACAAGATGGCAAAATTGACTAGTTCATATACAACTGAAACTGTACCAAATATGGTTGCTAGTTCATTCCTAATAGTGTAATATGGCCCTTTTTTATGGAGAGAAATGCCTTTTCCAGATGTCCTATTCTACAATGAATTTTATTATACTAATACCATGTCATATTCACATAGAATTTTACAGTTTTCAAACCTTCCTAAATATTGTTCCATTTGATTTTTTTTTTGAGTTTTTTTTAACACCTTTATTGTGGTATGGTTCCTGTACAGTAAACTACATATATTTCAGGTGTACAATTTGATGAATTTTGATAGATGTATACACTGATGAAACCACCACTACAATCAAGACAGCTAACATTTCCATCACTCCCCAGGAGGTGCAATTACCAACTTTCCAATTTATCCCTTTACCCTCTGGTAACCGTAAGTTTGTTCTCTATGTCTGTGAGGCTGTTTCTGTTTGTTCCATTTGATTTTCACAACTTAGTGTAATGACTGGGAAAGTATTACTATCTCCACTTAATAGATGAAACAAGGTCACACAAAGTAGTAAAAGAGAAGTAGGGCATTGAACTTTCCCCACCACTATGCTGCCTCTTCCATAAACACCAGGACAGCATATTCCTTTTGTAGAAATTTTATTCTATGGTGGTAGCATTCACTTTCTAAATCTCCCTTAGAATAAGGTAAAATATAAACTAAAAAAGAGGAGAAAACCCTAAAAAGGAAATGATTTTTTCCTTTTTGGTAATTTTACTATTATCTTTCTGAAAGAATGCATTCTTTGGGGGGGGGATCTATAGCTCAGTGAGAGAGTGTGTGTTTAGCATGCACGAGGGCCTGTGTTCAATCCCCAATACCTCCATTTAAAAAATAAACCCAAATAACTCCCCCCAAAATAAAAAATTTTAAGTTATTCTTTTATCACTTAGGTAAACAGCTAAACATGTATTCTGTGACATTTTTACTGTTCACTGTGTGAACAGTTCTAAGATGAGGATAATTTAAAACTGTAACCTCAATTCTGCAAGCAGATCATACTAAATACTAGACACGATATATAGGTTTCATCACATTTCTTACTCATACTCACCTTATTTCTTATTCGTATTATCATATATGTTTCATCATATATTTTACCTACGACTAACCATAAAGTCACATAGCGTCATAAAATGTTTCAGATTTGCTGCAGTTAAGACAAATTCCTGTAGATTTCTTGTTTTAAGGATTATAATTGCTGGTCAGCTATTGAGTAATCTACAGATAAGGTGCTTTTGGAAAGAAATTATGTCTTGCCATTTTGGAAAAACAATTGTATTATAAAAGGTTGTTTTCCTTTTTTGATCCATAATGTCATTAGTGATAATGATTTCAGCTTTCCTCTTAACATTAAGATTGTAATTTCCTGTGTTTCATTCAGGCTTAAAGAAAAAGGATCTGAGCATTCTGAATACCTTTTCTGATCTTTATATTCAGGAGGGCCATCTCCATGTAGTAGAATATTGAGCTGAGCATCTGGAGAACTGGGCTCTTGCATAGGCTGTATCCTGAGCGTTAATTTGGGCAATTTCTCTTTTCTGGGCTTTAGTTTTCTTATCTCTAAAGTGAGGGAGTGTATTAGTTTTAGACTATCATCCCTAGGGTCCACTTTAGCTCTAGTATAATCATTGTAACACCTATTAACCAACATTTGTTGAGACAAGGCATTCTACTGTATAGACAACAGTGTGGGAGTATTTGTGGATACCTAAACAGTGGCTTATTCTCTGGGACAAACAGTTTCAGCAGTTACTAAATACTAACAAGACCTATGGCCCAACTCAGGTAGCACCCTTTGATGTGGTATGGGCTACTAGGACTTGAGACATGTAGGACCAGATCAGGCCACTTGAGGTAATTACTATGTAGCAATTTCGGTGCATACAGTTCCCTAACGACCTTAGAGAATGAAGGCAGAGTACTTAAATATCACACTGTATACATACTGTTAAAAAAAAGTGAGAGAAAAAGAATGTTAAACAAGTATTTACGGCAAAAAAAAAAAAATTGAAACAAATAAAATAAGGGAAAATTTCTCCCACAACTGCAACTTAATCCCTACATTTTACCTGTAAAACTAGGGCTCAGGTGTTTGGATCTACTGTCCAGGCCAAGGAGAAACTTTTTCTACCAGTCTCCAAAACATCGCTAGAGGTGAACAGAAAACAGCCACAAGGTATGTATATTATTCTAATCAACTCCAAAGAAAGTTCCTCCAGCCAGCGAGCGTCTTTACGGAGAACACCCCTTTGAGGCCTCCGCCGCTAATTAGGGCCTGCGAAGGGGCTGACGGTACCGCTGTGGCTAGGCACCGGTCGGAGCATTCCGCGCGGCGTTAGCCCCTCCTCCAGAGGCGCTTCCGCCACCCCGCGCCTCGAGTCTCCTCCTCTCATTGGTCAGCGACCTGCCAGGGGTGGGCGGGGGAAATGCGTCAAAAAGTGCGCTCACTTCCGGCCAGGGAGCGCGCGGGTTGATTCGTCCTTCCTCGGCCGCGGGTGCTCGCAGCTCGGAAATGGCGGGTAAGTTCCCGGGAAAAGTTTACCAGGGGGAGGGGGCGTGCAGGTTTGGGAAAGAACGACGAGACGGGGGTGACAGTGCCTGTTTTGAACTTTCGGGCTCTAGCTTGGGTCCCAGAAGGCCTGCTTCAGCCTGGAAGCGCGGAACTCTCAGCCTAGCTCCTTATCCGCGGAGGTTCGTACCCCCGCCCCCAACTGCTCGGGGTTCTGCGCCTTCTGCGAAGTACTCGGCCCTTGCGGAGGGCCGAAGAGACCGGGAGAAAGCGTCGCGATTTTAAAGGCTTGTGAGGTGCCAGGTACCTGAAGGCCTGTTTCTCTTCTCTGTTCCCTTTGCCCACTGCTGCCTCAGGTGCTGGTCTTGTTCTGTTCCCGCCAGCTGATTTTAATGCTCGGACCCTCCTCTTCCAGGTCTCCTTCCACCTTCCACAAGTCAACTTCTGAGCTAGCGCATTGCTGCAGTAGGGCTCTCGTTTGAATTTTGATTGACTTGGTTATACTCTCTTCTTAATCTCTCCACACTTTAGTATTACTAGGAACTATTTAGATTCCCTGTGAGCAAGAGGTAGTTCTCGCATTCTTCCTTCATCTAAACTTCTCATTTAGGGTGTGTCTATTATACTCCTCTTGTGTTTATTTTATTCTGCTCTTTATTGAGTTTCTTCATTTTGCAGCATCTAATAACTATAATTGCCATTATTTAGTACATGTATTAAGGCTGGTTTTGTTTGAGTATATGCTTTTTATTCCCAATCAGATAGCTTTTGAAGTGATGGACAGTTTCTTTTTCTTTTATCTTTTCCCAGTGCCTTCATAGTAGTCTCAGTACACTTTTATGGATCTGTTGGATAGACAGGCTATACCTGGCTGTTCTACCAGATAAAGACTAGGATTTGGGGGGTACACTGGTACTATAAAAGAGGGGGGACGTGTAGTGCACAGGGTTGTAACAGAGGGGGGACGTGTAGTGCACAGGGTTGTAACAATTACACCTAAATTCGAATCTCAGCCCCACCATTTAGTAATTGGGTGCCATTTAAACAACCAAACCTCTTTCTAAGCTTGAGATTTTGAATATGAAATGCGGCTGATATGGCATCTATTTGTCTTACAGAATTGTGGGGATTAAGCAAAGGTATGGTTTGGTGCTTAGATTATACATAAATGCCTTGAGGTGGGTTCTATTACGTCATTGTTATAGATTGGGGTCACAGAAGTCCAGTAATGTGCTCTAGTTCATAGATCTGGAAGGCCTGGATTTGAATCCAGCAATTGTGACCCCAAACCATTAATCTAAACTGCTTCAGTTGTTCCCCCATTTTCTGTATACTTGTGTTTTAACCACTTAACCGAAGTTTATGGCATATCAGTGTACCTTATTGTTCATTTCTGCTATTGATCTTTTTTTCCTGAATTTTTCCTAATTTTCGTGATCATTTACCCAGGGGATTTATTGTCATCTTTGAGTGAAAGTTTCTCTTGATGATGATTTCTTCCATTGTTAATTGTTACATACATTGATTAGTAGCCACGTTGTAGTAAAACCATTTGGTTATTCCAATAGACCATGTCTTTACACACATGGTTAAAAAATTTTTTTGTTAATACAGTGAAAATTTTCTTTCCTAACCTTGTCCCCATTACTTCTCTCTTATTCTAGACATAACAGTGGTTACCCGTTTCTTGTGTAGCCTTCCTGAGGTAATCTATCTATGCATTATTAGTTATTGGTTTTTTAATAACTGATCTGAAAGTCCTCTGGGTAGAATTTTCCAGTATTAGAAATAAAATGCTATCTTGTAATTATCAAAGGACATTCTTACCTTGATTCTTAGTGGAGCAGTGGCATCCTTTTTCTATTTCTTTTAAAAAGGCTACTTAGATATAAATCTTAGCAGGCAATTTATATTATTAAATATTCAGAAATGTCAGTAGCCTCTCATATTAATTTTCATGTTTACTCTTTTATGTAAAGCAGGCCTACTTCATAAGCCTCTTATCTCAAAAGTAGTGTTTTTTCTATCTTGTAATGAGACAATCATACTCAGTACATTTATTCAGGAGTATATGGAGATCTAAGATCTATTAGTGTGTTTTAAGCCTTTATTCCACTTCTAGTAAGAACTCTATTTGTAGGTTTCACTATTTAAACCACTTCCAACTAGACTATTACAAACTTTTTTCTTAGGATTTGGTGCTATGGAGAAATTTTTGGTTGAATACAAGAGTGCAGTTGAGAAGAAACTGGCAGAGTACAAATGTAATACCAACACAGCAATTGAACTAAAATTAGGTATGTATGCCTTTTCTAAGTACTATTATGTATGTACTGTGTGCATATATATAACCTTTCTTTTAAAATTTGAAGTAGAATTTATGTAAGAGCATCTTATTGCAGTCATTTGCATAGTTTATTTATTGCAGTTTAGTGTTTAGTTTCTACACTTACTGAACACATTCATAATTTGTTAAGTCTTGATTTATGTCATGGAGTGGGTAGATGTTTGAGAGGTGGCAGAGTTTACATATAGAAAGTACAGTGTGATGGGATTAACAGATACATATTACTGTATATAAAACATAAACAAGGGCTGTATAGCACAGGGAACTATGTTCAATTACTTATAATAACCTAATGGAAAAGAATCTGAAAAAATATATAGATGTGTATATATATGTATAACTGAATCACCTTACTGTACACCTGAAACTAACACTATGAATCAACTACAGTTCAGTAAAAAAATAAAATAAAAAAAAAAGAAAGAAGGTAAAGAGTGACAAAAAGTGACAGGTATAAGTGGTCTCAGCCTCTCAAAAATACTTACGTTCACTGTTTTCCTTAAAAAATAGTAGGTAGTAAGTGTCGGTGAGGATGTGGAAAAACACTCATATATTCCTGATGGAAATGTAAAATGATGCAACGACTTTGGAAAACAGTTTGGCAGGTTCATAAAAAGTTGAACATGTATTTACTGTATGATTCAACAGTTCAACTCCTGGGTATCTACCCAAGAGAAATGAAAATTATGTCCACGCAAAAACTTGTACATGAGTGTTCACAGCAGTTTTATTCACAATAGCCAAAAGAAATAGCCGAGATATCAATCAACTGAAAGTATGATGTATCTATATAATGGAATGCTATTTAACAATAAAAAGGAACAAAGGTCCAATACATGCTGCAATTGGATGAACCTCAGAAACATTCTAAAGGGAAAGAAACCAGGGGAAGAGGAGATAGCTCAAGTGATAGAGTACATTGCCTAGCATGCACGGGTCTTGGGTTCAATCCCTAGTACCTCTTCTAAAAATAAATGAATAAACCTAATTACCTCCCCCTCCAAAAAATAAATAAATACAGTGAAAGAAACCAGACCAAAAAACCCCCCATGCTGTATGATCCGTTTGTATAAAATGTTCAGAAGAGGTAAATCCGTAAAGACAGATTAGTGATTGCCTGGGTCTGAGGGTCAGAACAGAGAATGACTGCAAATAGGCATGAGATTTCTTTTGGGGGTGATGGCACTGTTTTAAAGTTAGATTGTGGCAGTGGTTGCACAATTCTAAATTTACTGAAAATCACTAAATTATACACTTAAAACAATTTAGTTTATGGAATGTAAATTATACCTCAATAAAGCTGTTTAAAAAATAATCATATGTTCATGAATCTGGTTCCATCAATTTCCATTCTTTTATTTTCTCATCTTTAAAAATTAGTACTTTATAGTGGTTGTAAAGATAAATATGAAGTTAAATACAAGTAAAGTAGTTAAACAACTTGACTTAGAAATTTATAATAAATGTTAGCTGCTATTATTATTTAAAACAATAGAAGTGTAACAAATGCAAAGAAGGTGGCAAAGAAGGTAACGGTGCCCTGACACCTCGCTGAAAAGGTAATACTGATCTAGGTTGTTTTCCTTTTACATGCATTAATGTATTTTTCTAAAACTAGGATCTTGTTGTAGGGCTGTTTTGTTGTTTAGCTTAACAATATTTTGAATATCATTCCTTGTAACTACATGTAGATCTACCTCATATCTTTTAAATTATGTAATACAGTATGACTGTATCATAACTTATATAAGTATTCTCTGTGGGAGGTTTGCTTCTCCTTTTTGCTATTATAAGTAATTCTCCAGGAAATAATGTTGCATATATGTGTACCCACTTGTGTGAGTGATCTGTAGAATGTGTGACTAGAATTTCAAGTGTTTGGTCAGAGTTTCTCAACTTTAGGACTGTTGACATTTTGGGTAAGGCAATTCTGGCTTGGGTCAGATAATTCTTCCTTATTCTCTGCTTTGTTGGATGTTTAGCAGCATCCTTGGTTTCTGTTTACTAGATACCACTAACATTCCCTTCCAGTTGTGACAGTCAAGTGTCTTCTGACATTGCCACATCCCCTGAGGATGATGTGTCTTTGTTTAAGAACAGCTGTGCTAGATCAAAGATCAAAGGGATACAAATATATTTAGTAGCTGTTGCTAAATTGTCTTCCCAAAAAGTACCTGTGCTTACACCGAAAATTTTTGAGGTTGCCTTTCTACCCATACCCTAGTCAGTGTTGCATATTATCATTAAAAACAAACAAAACACCCTGCCCCTGTGGTAAGTGAAAAATAGTTTATTCTTTTTAATTTGCATATTGTTTATTAGTAAAATTCAGTAGTTTTTCTTTTTCCCCTTTGGTCATTTTTATGTCTTCTATGAATCAACTGTGTTCTCCCCACAATAGACTTTTTAATTGAAGTAACAAATACATAAACTTAAACATAAATGAATACATAAAACTTAAAATTTACTATCTTTACCATTTTCAAGTGTAAAGTTCAGTAGTGCTGAGTATATTCACATTGTTGTACAGCTGATCTCCAGAACTTTCTTATCTTGAAAAATTGAAACTCTGCCTAGTAAAGAACTCTGTTTTCCCCTCCTTCTAACCCCTTGCTACCACCTTTTTACTATCTGTTTCTAGTATTTGACCTCTTTAGATATCCCATGTTAAGTGGAAGCATACAGTATTTGTCTTTTTTGACTGACTTCACTTAGCAGAATATCCTCAGGGTTCATCCACATTGTAGCACATGACAGAATTTCCTTCCTTTTAAGTCTGAATAATATTCCATTATATGTATATACCATATTTTGTTTATCCATTCATTCGTTGATGGACATTTGGGTTGCTTCCACCTCTTGGCGATTGTGAATAATGCTACTATGAATATGGGTGTGCAAATATCTTTGAGATCCTGCTTCAGATTCTTTTGGATATATACCCAGAAGTGGGATTGCTGGATCATCTTGCAATTATATTTTTAATTATTTGAGGAACCTCCATATTGTTTTCCATAGTGGTTGCCGCTCCAACTTTCCCACCAACAGTGCACAAAAGTTCCAATTTCTCCAAATCCTTGCCAACACTTGTTATTTTGAGGGGTTTTTTTCTGCTGTGTTTTTGACCATTTTTTGTAATTCTAAGAGAAGTAAATCCTTTATCTTCTAAAACATTCAGATCTTTTTTTGTCATATGTTGCAAATATTTTTTTCCCTGTTTTGACTTTGATGAGTTTGTTGTGTAGAAAGTAAAACTTTTTATCTAGGGAAATTTCTTTTTATAATGAGATTTCATTGTGTCTTATAAAAAAGGCCCTCTCTGCTCTAAGATTATAAAAAAATTACCCATTGTTTCTCTTAATTTTTTGAATTTTTTTCTTTTTTAATTGAAACCTTTGAATCTTTATCTGGATAACGCATGAGGTGGGAATCCAGCTTTATACTTTTCCAGATGGTTTAGCCAATTATCTGCCTGCCAGTTTGTTAAATTGTTTTTTCAGTGATTATTTAAAATTTCTTTTTTATCATACTGAAGTATCATATATATATTCTTGAGTTTACTTTGAGACTTTTTTTTGGTCCCTGAGCCATTAGTATACTGTTAGAATAAATGTTGTGATTAATATATGGTATGACTGGGTCCCAGTCATTATTCCCTAAGAGTTTTCCAAGTTTTCTCTAATGGTTATTCTTCTAGATGAACATTTTATCAAGTTCCAGAAAGATTTTTTTGTTAATTTTTTAAAAAATTGAGATCCTATTAAAATTTAAGTTTAATATGGGGAGAATCAACATCCTTACATTGTTGAGTCTTCCTTTCTAATGGCAAGAATATCTTTCTATTTATTTGGGCCTTTTTTATGTCTAGCTGTAAAGTTTTAAATTTTATGTACAGATGATAAACATTTCTTATTAAGTTTATTCCAAGGTATTTCATCTATTTTACTGCCAATATAAGTGGGATTTCCTTCCATTATATTTTCTGTCTTTATTAATAGTGTGTGGGAAAACTACGGAAAATAATTTTTAATATATGTTTTCCCCACATCAAAATCTAGATTCCAAAAGTTCTACACGTATATAACAGAATTAAAATTGACTGGGTTATTTTGTGAGTCTAAACCCTTACAGTCAGCAGCAATAATATGTTTCCCTCACACCAACCTTCTTTCCCTCGCCTCCCCCTAACTTTCTCTGGGCGAATGTTTATTGAAACCTACCATGTGACAGGTATTGTGCTAGATGCATGGCATAACTTTAACTCTTGACAGCATACCAGTAATTCCACTAAGGTTTATCCCAAGATTCTTCCTCCCATGGCAAGCTATTTTCATTTTGTGTATGAGGGATTGACAGGCACACTTTTTCTACAGGGGTCCAATACTCTGGTGGTAGGTTACTGTAGAAAGGGTGAATCTTTTTTTCTGTATGTCATTTTAATTATTTTTAAGTATACAATTAGGTGACTGTGAAAGGTGACTTTCACAGTGTTGTGCAGCCATCACCGCTGTTTCCAAAACTTTTTTGTCACCCCAAACAGAAACTTTATACCTGTTAAGTGGTAGCCCCACTCACCTTTCCCTCTATCTGCTGGTAGCCTCTAACCTACTTTTTATCTCTGTGAATTTACCTACTTTAGATATTTTGTTTAAGTGGAATCACGCAATGTTTTTCCTTTTGTGTCTGGCTTATTTCACTTAGTGTAATGTTTTCACCTTATTTACCTAGCAAATGTTTCATGTTGTAACATGTATCAGAACTTCATTCCTATTAATGGCTGAATAATATTCCATTACACACACACACACACCCCCACACCCACCCACATTTTATTTATTCATTCATCTGTTGATGGACACTTGGGTTGTTCCCACCTTTTGGCTACTGTGAATTTATAGTTGTTTGTTAGAGTCCTTGTTTTCAGCTCTTTTGAGTATATAGCTAGGAGCAGAATTTGCTGAATCATATGGTAGTTGTATGTTTAGCTTTTTGAGGAACTGCCAAATTATTTCCCACAGCAGCTGCACCATTTTACATTCCCACCAGCAATGTATGAGAGTTCCAGTTTCACCACATCCTTGTCAGCACTTGTTTTTTTTTATATATATATAGCTGTTCTAGTAGGTGTGAAATGACATCTTATTGCTGTTTTGATTTGCATTTCCTGAGCATCTTTTCATGTGCTTATCAGTCATTTGTATATCTGCTTTGTAGAATTATCTGTTCAAATCCTTTGCCTATTGTTTGAGTCATTTGTCTTTTTGGTTTTTTAATATATTTTAAAAACAGATAATCTTACTGGATTCTTCTACTGTTCTGGAGAGTGGTTACAGCTGATTTTCTTTGTTTTTCTCAGCCATGCAGTCATATCAGCTGAACATTTTAGTAAATTCACTTTCTTTTCCATATGTATGCCTTTTATTTTGTTCTCTTTTCAAATTGCATTTCAGAACAGTGTGAAAAAATGATAGTGGTCATTCTTCTTCCTTAAATTAACGAGAATGATTCTTCTATTTCTCCACTAAAAATGATCCTGGCTTATCACATTGGAGGCTATTTTTCAGTTTGCAGAGAGTTTTTATTCAAAAATGCATATTAGAGATTATTGAGTGCCATTTTTGTTTCCATGAAGACCATTTTTATTGTATTATAAACAATATAATACATAATATTTAAATAAACTTATTTTTTGATCTCTAGATACTGAACCATCCTTGTGTTTCTAAAATGAATACCTCAATATATTTTGTTTCATTGAAAGCTATTTTATACTATCTAAATATTTTACATCATTGTTTATAGGTGAGATTGGTCTGTATTTTTCTCCTTTGTGCTCTCTTTTTAGGGGAGATGAAGGTCAGCTTTTGTAACTATTTCTCATGGCCTTCCCAGTTTACTACTTCCACTCTCAACAATTTTTAAAGCATTAGATTTGCCTGTTACTTAAAGGCTTGAAGGAATTCACCTAAATCATGAAAAGTTCATTCTTTTATGCCATTTAATGCTTTTTTTGCCTTAATACAATTTAGATAGCATTTTCAGGGGTTTTTTTGTTTTTTTTTTTTTGTAATTTACATATACTTTTTTTGTCCTTCCATTTACTTTTAACTTGTCATTCATTTTAGGTGTGTCTTTTATAGAGCGTATTGGATTTTATTTATGTAATTTTTTTACCTAGTCAGTTTATCTCCTTTACATTTATTCTTTGTTGCTTTTGTCATCTTTTTCTGTTACTTCCTTGCACTGTCTCATTCCTTTTTTCCTATATAGTGTGTGTTTGGTTTTCCCTTACCCCTCACTCTCCAGTATTCTCTTTTAAATTCTACTAAAAAGCCATATAACCTATTTTTAAAATACAGTATGTTGTTAGTTCTGCTGGGATGATCTTTAAGTTCATTCACCATTCAGCAAATACTTATGTAGGTTTACTATGTTCCAGGCTCATCTGTTATTTCTGCCACATTCTCTGGAATTTAGCATGCTCCAGAAAAATGTATTGGTCAAAACACTAAAGATTTCAGTTAGTTAAAGAACACAGGATTATGAATAAATCTTTAGCCTATGTTTGAGACTATGTGACAGCATCTCTGAAGCTGCTTGAGAGCTGGAACCCATTTATATCTACATCATGAGCACCTGTCAGTGGGCTGTAGATACGTTTAATGCTAAAGTATTTATTAAACTTTGAAACTTGATTAACATGCCTTGGTGATTTCTTAATTTTGTTTTTGGCTAAAAGAACATAAGTAGAATGTATCTTTTATGCTTCTTTGTCCCTCCAAAAATTACAGAAATGATTCTGAGAACTAGGAAGTATAGGAAATATATATACAGGAGTGGAAACAATAGGACATATATTCAAAGATAAGATTCATTGCAGGTCCTATGTTGGCGAGAAGGAGCCATTTAGTATTCCAGGCTCTGATCTTTCATTTTTCTCCACGATTGTAAGTGACATAGGTTTTCCTGGAAAGAAAGATTTTAGTGCTTATTTTAAATTATTATAGTTTTTTATTATATATATCTCTATTAAAAGAATACATATTTTGGAGAAGTTTTGAAAAGTTCAGAAGTATATAAGAAATTAAAATTGCCCATAATTCTATCACCCAGAATAACTACTTCTGTTTTATAATTTGGGTTATCTCTTTCTAATTTTTAAAATTATATCTCCGTTTTTATTATTCCTCTTTTATAAAATTGAGGTCACAGTGTCATGTTCTGTTCACCTAACTGTATATACATTGTGAACATTTTTTTATGTCACCAAGTATTTCTCAATAATGTTTAATGATTATATAAGCCACTTCATGTTTGTATAATTTATTTACTCAATCTCCTATTGCTTGATACTTGGTTTGCTTGCTTGTTCTCATGCTTTACTAACATAACTGCACTTTTTATGTGTTCTTATGTACACATGTATATATGTCAGATTGAGTTAGCCTTAAATCCACTACTTACCAACTTCGTAACCTTGAAAAAACTAGTCTCTTTTGCATTATTCATCTATAAGATGGATGTAGTAATGTTACCTACCTTTATAGCTCTTGTAAGGATTTACTACAATAATGTTTGTAAACTCCTTAGCAAATTTCCTGGCACAAGTAAATGTTCAAGTGACAACTAATAATGTTATTAATAACATATTATTATTTTGTGCATGACTGCTCCTTAAGTGTATATAACCAGTGTTGGCATACAGCATTGTTCACACAAACACTTGTACACCAATGTTCGTAACAGCATTATTCATGTAGCCCTAAATGTCATTAACTGATGAATGTATAAACAAAATACAGCATTTCATACCGTAGAATATTATTCTGCCACAAAAAGGGAATGAACTACTAGTATGTGCTACATCATGGTTGAACCTTGAGAACATATTAAGTGGTAGAAGCCAGACATAAAAGGCCTCATATTGTATTATTCTATTACGTGATCAGAATAGGCAAATTTAAAGACCTGGTTTCGTTTCTTTCATTGTAATTATTATTGTGTTTGTATAAAATGTTGAGAGTTTTTAAAATAAGAATAGAAAACTCACATTTGTCCCCTATTTATTTAAAGGCTAACTTACATTATTCATGCCCTTAGCGCCAATTGTTGGTTCCTTTTGTCTAGGCCCAGGACTTTTTACCTTAAAATTCTTTTGAGGAGATAAATTCCATTCTTAATCATTATCAAGTTTAGCCCTTGGCATCTTCTCAACTAGTAATCCCAGGAGCTTTTAGGCAACCTTTTAGAAGTCTGCCCAGTGTGGTTGAAGGTTGTATGGTGAACAAGTTTTCATGTACTATAATGACTAATATAAAAACATCACTTACTGGATATTAAAAGAGTCCTTTATAAAATATATTGGCATTTAAGAGTTTCTCTTGGATTCTTATATATAAAATCTAATCAAATCTTATAAAATCAAATAATAAATATTTATATATTTGCTTTAAGCTATTTAAGTTTTACTTCATTTTAACAAAAGACTCATCACCTTTCTTTTTCTTTTAGTTTCTATCTTCTATGGACTAAATTCCATGCTAAAATAATAAAACCTCTCTAATTTGGATAATAGGGGTGGATATTGGAGGAAAGCCAATCTCAATTATAGAAATAGTCATCATAACTAAGCTTATGATACTTTTCTTATTCACTGCTTGTCTTTTCTGTATCCATGTCTCTTTACCCATCATTACCAAAGTGCTATATATATATTACAAGCAGTAGTTTGAAATTAATTTTTAATAATTTCTGGAGACTTCCAAACATTAAATATTAGAGATGCAGTAGTTGGGAATTCTTAGGTTAATAAGTCTAGACATGTTGAACTACTTTATTTTTTATTATGAAATATTACAGAGATGTAAAAAATACAGAGCAAACTAATGAATATATATTATTCCATCACTCAGCTTTTTCAGATCTTAGCATTTTGCTGGATTTGCCCAGGGCTTTTTTTCCTTTCAGTTTTCATTATAAAAATTTGCAAACACAGAAGAACCGAGAGACTAAGATAATACTCACCTGTATATCCTACACCTAGATTTAACACTTAACATTTTTCCGTATATGATTTAATGTGTGTATATTTTTGCTGCATTATTTGAAAATAGGTTTCTGAACAGCATGACAGTTCATAACACTCATATATGAATATTGACATATATAACAATAATGCCATTATCATACCTGAGAAAATTAATGGTAGTTCTTTGGTGTCATGTAATTTTCTGGTTTCCCTGGTTGTCCTGGAAAGTCTTCAGTGGCTTTAATGAAAATGATTTAAACCAGAATCCAGTCAAGGGTCATGCATTGTGTTTGGTTGTTTCTTTAATCTCTTTTAATCCAGAACAGTCCCTCTCACCCATGGAACTTCCCCCCCTATGCTGCTGACTTATTTGGAAGAGTAAAGTCATTGTGTAGAATTATTAAACAAATCTGCATTCTGGATTAGTCTTACTTTCTTTTGGTAGAATTTAACTTTTCCCCTACCCTCTATATTTTGTGTAAATTGGAAGATATAAAGCTGGATTAGAGCTAGGATAAAACTTTTTTGTTAAGAAAACTTCATAGGCTATGCTGTATGGGTTGTATTGGCATGGAATCAAGAGGCACATAATTTTGGTCTGTCCCACAATGAGTGTTCATAAGTTAGATCACTTGGAAAGTTAGTGACTGCCTGATCTCTGCAGTGAAAAGATTATCTCTCCTTCTAAAAATCGATAATCTGCTAGATGATACTTTGGTACCCTGTGAATGATGTGCTCTATGAGGGCAGTGTTAGAATTTTCCATCTACAATTATCTTTTCATTCTTCAATTGCTTAAGAATTTTTTTTTTGGTAAGATTTTTCTTTATAAGATAAAATATATTGGAGAGAAGTCCAATAATATCAGTACTCATAATAAATGCAAATAAAATTAACAGGATGCCCATTTCCATCTTAGATTGGTAGAAATTAAAGTTGAGCGTACAGAATATTCTCAAGGATGTGGGAAACGAAGGAGTTTAAGTAGCTGATGATGTGTATACAAACTGTTAGAATATTTTAGAGGGCACTTAAGCAAATATTTTCAAATATATTTCAGTACTTTTTTCAGCATTTTGCTGCTAGAAATTTACTCTATATATACTTGTAAAAGTATAGCAAGGTAGTGTATAAGGATGTCATTGCAGTGTTACTTTTCCTAACAAAAAAAGCCCAGAAAACAAAACCAAAACACTGAGAACAACATAAATGTTATCTTGCAGTCATAAAGAGTGATGTAATGATATGAGTCTCATCAAACTCAGATTATTCTTGTTCTCAGAATGTTTCTATAGCACTTTTTGTTTCCTTGATGTGCTGTAGCTTTCTTTTCTCGAAGTATCTTTTTTGGTTTTGTTTTCTTTTACTTTTTTCATTATGTGTAAGCATAACAAAAAATAAAAACTAAATCAGATGCCTCTATCGTACTTAGTTTTCTAATTCTTAGAATCAGTAGGATTTCAACATTAAAACGCTCAAAGGAATATTCTAATTTTCAGTGCTCATTTGTCTCATGAGAATCCAGTATAAATAATATAAGGGAAAGGTGACATTTTAAATAAGGAAAAGGTTAAGTAAGTGAAATTCTTGAAGCAGAAATACCTGTCACCTTTAATAGCTTTAATATCTCCATATTTTTTATTCCTTTAAACAGTTCGTTTTCCTGAAGATCTTGAGAATGACATTAGAACTTTCTTTCCTGAATATACCCATCAACTCTTTGGGGATGAGTAAGTAACTTAGATGTTTGTCAAAGTAGTATAACCAAAGTAATTTTTTTAAATTTATAAATCAGAATTTATTTTCTTTACTGTTATTTTTCATATAATTTATTTAAAAATGTATATTAGAATGGCATTTTTGACATTGAGACACCAATTTACTATATAATACCCATCATTTAGTGCTATGGGTACATGATCTCATCTAATTCTCAATGCTTTTAGCAATAGTATTACCATTTGTAACATTAACATTGGTGGAACTGGATAGTTGCCTAAGGACATATGAATGGCTGAAGTTCACATTCAGTCATTCTGACTGCAGAGCCCATGTTCATTACTACTTTTTTCCTACCGTTTTGCTATACTGCTTCTAGAATACACTCCCCTAAAGCTGGGAAGCTTGGGTTTTATCCTATGACAAGTAGGTAAGCAATTAAGGGAAATTTATTTTTGGAAAACAGCTTTAAAGATATCCTGGGATATTTAGCACAGTTCTTTAATTTCTAACCTTCTTTACATTATTAGAATAGTCAGTTACCTTTTTTCTTTTTACTCTTCATTTGGGAGAAAATTTCAAATTTGCAGTAATTTGCAAAAATAGTACTCTATATCCTTTACATTCATCAATTGTTAACATTTAGTTATATTTGCTTTAATCATTTTTCTTATATACATATATTGATAATCATTGTTTCTTATATACATATTGTTGTTGAACCATTAAAGAGTAAGTTGCACATATATCTTGATCTTTTACTCCTAAATTCTTTAGTATGTATTTCCTAAAAACAAGGACAATAACTATAGTAGAATTATCAAAACTCAGGAAATTTAACATTGATACAGTACTGTTTTCTAATATACAATCCACATGTCAAACTTTGCCAAATGATTCCAAGTAATTCTTCTGTAACAGTTTTCCCCCATCCTGGATCCAGTCTAGAATCACATACTGTATTTAGTTGTCTTCTCTCTTTAGTTTGAAAGAGTTCCTCAGACTTTGTTTTCCATGGTATTGACATTTTTGTAGAGAATAGGCTAGTTTTGTAAACCTTCATTTTGTATTAATTTCTTTCTTCATGATTAAGTTCAGATCATGCATATTTTTGTAGAACCATAATTGAAGTTGTATGTGTCCTTCCTTCTCAGTATATCATATTATCAAGTGTGTGATGACAGTTTGTCCCATTGTTGGTTAAGTTAACTTGGGTCACTAAGTTTAGAGGTATCTGCCAGGTTTCTCCCTACAAGGTTAATGGGTTTTCTCTTTGTTATTTATGTGTAATCTGAGGGGAGTTACTTTGAGACTGAAAATATCGTGCTCCCTGTCAAACTGTCACCCAATAGTTTTAAATTTGTTTATTCTCTCCTGAATCAGTATTTTACTATGATTGTAAAATGGCAATTTTCTAGCTCTGTCACACCTTCAACAGTTATTAGTTGGCATTCTACTATAAAGAAAAACTTCTCTCCTTCCCTTTATGTATTTTTTTTTGTTTGTATCAGAATAGATTCAAGGATCCTTTTTTTTACTTAATGGGTTATAATTTGTTACTGTTATTAGTTTTGATGCTCAAATTATCCCAGATTCAACAAGTGGCTACTCTTTCAAACTGGCTTTTGAGTCCTTTTGATATATAGTCATCATTTTGAAGACACATTACTTTCTAATATAATAAGATGTTCCACATTCACCTTGTACTTTCTCTACTAGTTCTGGAGTCAGCCATTTTCTCAAGGAACTCTATTTTTTTAAGTAGGGAAGTGTGTTAGAGAGTTGACATTTAAAATATTCCCCTTCGTGGCTGTTTTCCTTATGCATTATTTCAACATTTTTGACATTTATTTAATGTGTTTTTTAATTGACAAATGTCTCTTCATGGAACAAATTTCTTGAGAATTTCTCATTTCAGATTAGGCATTTTATGTGCTTTTAAATAATAACTATTATTGATTATACATTGATTCAAGCTAAAATTTGAATCGTTCGTATTTTAACAGGTTTTATTACGTCATAAAAATAAGAATGTTTTCTCTTTGGTCTCTATCTTTAAGGAACTATTTTATTCTCTTCCTCTTACTGCTATTTAAAATCTCTTCCTATGGTAATACCTTGGTCGGATCTAGTTTCACAGATACTGCTTCTTAATGGCATTTTGCACATTCACTTGTCTGTTTTGCATGTCATTAAAAGTGGTGTGCTTGCATACCCCTCCTCTAAGGTAGACAGTTGATAGTCACATAATCATGATAACCCTGTATCTTAGGATCCAAACATGACATTGATCTTGATCCTGATATCATTGCTGCTTCTTTCTACTACACATAACTTTTTCAGAGTCCTGGAATGGACACTGCTCATATTTTGTGTTGCTAGCCTAGACAGGTATGGAAATGACACTACTATAAGTGACACTACTTCTTTCAAGCACTCTTCTTTCAGAATTCACTTCTTAAAAAAAGCTCAATTGAGATAAAATTTACCACATGGTTCAGCTTTTTAAAGTGTACAATTCTGTGGTTTGTAGTATATTGAAAATTGTACAATCATCACCACAACCAATTTTAGAACATTATCATCACTCCCACCAAAATTCTCATAACCAATTAGAAGTCACTCCCTCTTTCCCTTACCCTCCCTAGTCCTAAGTAGTCACTAATCTACTTTCTGTCTTTACAGATTTACCTATTCTGGATAGTTTGGAATTCACTTTTTAGAAGACTTTTTAAGCTGAAAGGGGGAATAGTAAGGTGTAGATGGATAGCAGGGAGCAAGCTGGAAAAATAGCAGCTTCAAATCTGCTTTCTGAGTTCATAAGTGGGGTGTAATCAGACAGGTGCTGTCACCACTTTCAGCTCTGGATATTGGTGATGGATGCACATGGCAAGTTGGAAGGACAGGACTAAGCCATGAATCAATTTAACATTACTTGTCTGATTTGAAATGCCTCCTAGTGGTAGTAATAGTAGCAGCAGCAACAGGAGCAGTAGAGTAGTGGCCAACATTTATTGAGTACTTGTACAATGTGCCAGTCAATAGTATAAGCAGTTTACATGTATTAACTTGTTCATTTAACCCAAACAGCATCCCTGATGTAGGGGCTGTTATTCTCTTACTTTATAAATGAGGGAAGCTGAGGCACAGTTTCATTACAAATATATTTTTTGTTTGTTTTTGATAACTGTAGTTTAAAATTTTGAAACTACCCATGAGGTTAAGCTTGCTTACGTGTAGGGCTAATACTTTGTAATGACTTTGCAAAGATTCATTTTCAGGTCTTAGATTACTGCTGTTTTTTCCCTTTTAGTGAAACTGCTTTTGGTTACAAAGGTCTGAAGATCCTTTTGTATTATATTGCTGGTAGCCTGTCAACAATGTTCCGTGTTGAATATGCATCTAAAGTTGATGAGAACTTTGACTGTGTAGAGGTAAGAATAGACATGAATCTATTTTTAACTCTCTTCCAATTGAGTATAAACCAGATTATAAAATACAGAGGTTTGAGAAGGAGAAGAGAATTTGTTATATAGTAGCTTTAAAACCACATATTTAACATTTAGTTGTGGAGATGATTGTCTTCCTGTCAGTCCAGATAACCCTGTGATCATGAACTTTAGCATGATCTGTTCCTAAGTGGACCTTCTCCATAAAAACCTTCACTTTTATGGTCAGAGTTGTATTTTATTTACCAGCTTTTGTTTTTACTGTGGACATGAAAAGTACTTATTTTCCCAAACATTAAGGGAAATAGCTACATCTTCTACTTTTACTTCATGTAGAATTTGCCTATTTAAATTTCTGTTGCTGTGTTTCTAGTCCCACAAATATTCTAATATTCCTTTATGAACATGGATAATTAAGCTGATTACATTATAAAATTAGTCAAATCGAATGAACCAAAAGTTGGTGAAGGCAAAGAGTATGAACAGTGGCAGGCTGAACTGTGGCCCCCCCAAAAGGCCGTTTGACTACAGGGACCGAGTGATGTGGCCACAGCCAAAGAATGCCATCAGAAATTGGAAGAGGCAAGGAACAGATTGTCCTTTAGAGCTTCTAGAGGGAATGTGACCTGTTAACACCCTGATTTCAGCTCATTGATACTGATTTTAGGTTTTGTGTCTAGACTGTGAGAGAGTAAGTTTCTGTTGTTTTAAGCCTCCAAATTTGTAGTAATTTATTACACCATCCACAGGAAACTAATACAGATTTCGTACCAGGAAGTGAGGTACTACTGTAATAAATAACTTGAAACTGTAGAAATGACTTTAGAAATGTGCAATAGGTAGAAACTGGAAGAATTTTGAGGCACATGATAGAAAATCAGCTTAGACTGCCTTGAACAGACTGTTGGTAGAAATATGGATATTAAAGGCACTGCTAGTGAGGGCTCAGAACAAAGTTAGGAGCATGGGAGAGACATCTATATTATCTTAGAGATTACATACATTGTCATAAACAGAATGCCGGTAGAAATAGGAACGCCTTCTAGTACTAATAGTAGCAGCAACAACAGTAGCAGTAAAAGGTATGTCTGGTGGGGGTTCAGAAGGAAATCAAGAACATATTATCGGCAACTGGAGCAAAGATCTTTGATTTACAGTGCCAGGAAGCCTCACTGAATTGTGTCCTGCATTCATGTGGAAAGAACAACTTACAAGTAATGAATTTTGATATTTAGCTAAGGAGTTTTCCAAAGAATTGACACGGTGGCCTTTCTTGCTGCCTATAGTAAAATGTGAGAGAAAAGAGATAAATTGAGGGAAGAACTGTTAAGCAAAAAAAATTTGGGAGTTGGTGATTTGGGAGATTCCCATCCTATTCAGAACACACTAAAATTAGAAGATTTATTGTCAGGAAAGTGTGCTCTTGAGAGAAAGCCAACAGTGTGGCTAAATAATCTTGTTTTTGCTGAAGAGATAGGCATGTGACTCACTGATCTCCTCAGTAATCTCAGCAAAGCCAGGAACAGGGCTTGACTAGAGATCAGGGAACATCTTTGGAGGACCATCTTGTCTATTGTCATGAACCCTTATGGCATACACAGGTGACCCCCAAGGTTTTTGAAAATGTTATATCAGCAGAAACACTGCCAGTTTGATAGAATGAAGGAAGGCTGATGGACTTCCAAAACTCTATTGGCAGGAAACTGGCTAATAACACTATTCAGCTGCAAACATGTGCTACCCTTCAAGAAAAACGAAGAATGACTTTGAGGGTGGAGCTTCGGGCTCAGACAGTGGAGTCACTGGCCACACTATTCCCAGGTCTAATAGAATTTGACCTGTTAAATTTTGAAATTGTTTAGTATTGGTGACTCACTTCTTCCTACCATTTTCTCCCGTTTGTTTGTTTGTTTGTTTGTTTTCGGCAGGGAGGTAATTAGGCTTATTTAATTATTTATTTTAATGGAGGTACTGAGGATTGAACCCAGGACCTGTGCATGCTAAACGTTCTCTACCACTTGAGCTATACCCTGCCCCTCATTTCTCTCTTTTGAAATGGCAAAAATCTATAACTTTTATCCTGTGCCTGGCCCACCATTGTATTTTAGAAGTGATAACTTGTTTTCTAGTTTCACAGGTGGAAAGAGATTTTGCCCCATGATATATCATACCCAGAGTCTCACCTATACGTGATTTAGATAACTTTAGATGATGAGATTTTGGACTTAAGTTGATGCTGGAATGGTTGAAACTTTTGGGGATTTTGGGATAGGGTGAGTATATCCTGCATGTTTGGGATGGACATGAATCTTTGATGGACCTTAAAAAAATTCTATATTTTAGACTTGTTCTGTTCCTGGGCATTCCTATTAAAACACACTGAAACTTTTCAGCAAGGATTACATCACAGAGAGTTAATATTTCAAGAATAAAAGGCCATTTTCATCACTGAATAACATATATAAAATTGAAAATTGAAAATTGCATTCTTGTAAAATTTCTTGTCCTTTGGGCTTGTAAGTCCAGCAAGTTTATCAAATCAAATCTGTCATATTTTTGATAATGCTGTGCTTCAGACAACTTGGCAGAGCATTAAATGTGAGAAATAAAGATCTTATGTATTACTGGATATCATAGCTTTCTTTTGAAGAAGCAGTAGTTTCTAAAGCATTAACAGTGAAGCCAACTTTTTCAAGGCTTTTACTGACTTTAAATTTCTGACTTAAAAATCTTTTGCCAACCTCATGCCCCACCCTTTTTCGTTGAAATTTTCTCTTATTACTTGGATTGGTTGACTTGCCCCCCCCTTTTATTTATTTATTTTTATTTCTTGAACAGTGACATTTATTTATTTAGGTTTTTGTTTTGGGGGCGGTAATTAGGTTAATTTATTTATTTATTCTTAGTGGAGGTACTGGGAATTGAACCCAGGACCTTTTGCATGCTAAGCACGTGCTCTACCACTGAGCTGTACCCTCCCCCAGCCCCCCTTTTATTATTATTATTATTATTATTACTACTACTACTACTATTATTATTATTAGGTTTTGTTTTATTGCAAAGGACTTGCCCAAAGTCACACAACTAGTAAATAATCCACGTTGTACATAGGGGAGAATCACTTCGTGGTAGTGTGCATAATATATAGTAATGTCCTCTTTTTTTTAAATTTTATTTATTGAAGTGTTGTTGATTTACAGTGTTAGTTTCAGGTGTACAGCAAAGCGATGCAGTTATACATATACATACATATATATACATATATTTTCAGATTCTTTTCTATTATAGCTTATTACAAGAAACTGAATATAGTTTCTTATACTATACAGTAGGTCCTTGTTGTTTATCTATTTTATACATAGTAATGTATATCTGTTAAATCCAAACTCCTAATTTATCCCTATTCCTTTTCCCCTTTGGTAACCATAGTTTTCTATGTCTGTGAGTCTAGTAGTGTTCTCTTAAAAGATGTTAGGCTGTTTATGACCTGTTCTAAATTGGCCCAGGCTTTTGTGCTTACTAGTTTTTATTTCTGTTTTTTACAATGTGTATTTTATTTATTTTTTCCTGCTCCCATACTTTTATTCTGTCAGCTCTCAATATACTACTGGTGTGAGGACCTTCCCTCTTGCAAACAATTCCCTAATGGGTAAAAATACCAGTAAGCCCTATAATCAACAAATCTTCAACAAGGGAGGCAAGAATATACAGTGGAGAAAAGACAGTCTCTTCAGCAAATGGTGTTGGGAAAACTGGATAGCAGCATGTAAATCAGTGAAGTTAGAACACTCCCTCACACCATACACAAAAATAAACTCAAAATGGCTTAAAGACTTAAATATAAGACAAGACACTGTAAACATCTTAGAAGAAAATATAGGCAAAATATTCTCTGACCTAAATCTTAGCAGTGTTCTCTAGGGCAGTCTACCCAGGCAATAGAAATAAAAGCAAAAATAAAATTTGTTTATCAAATGAGACCTAATTAATTTTACAAGCTTTTGCAGAGCAAAGGAAACCATAAACAAAACAAAAAGACAACCCACAGAATGGGAGAAAATATTTGCAAAAGATGAGAATTATAAGGGCTTCATTTCCAGAATATATAAACAGCTCATATAACTTAATAAGAAAAAAAACCCATTCCAAAAATGGGCAGAAGACCTAAACAAGCAATTCTCCAATGAAGACATACAAATGGTCAATAGGCACATTAAAAAGTGCTCAGTGTTGCTAATTATCAGAGAAATGCAAATCAAAACTACAGTGAGGTTATCACTTCACACCAGTCAGAATGGCCGTCATTCAAAAGTCCACAAATGATAAATGCTGGAGAGGGTGTGCAGAAAAGGGAACCTCCTACACTGCTGGTGGGCATGTAGTTTAATGTAGCCATTATGGAAAACAGTATGGAGACTCCTCAAAAGCCTAAAAACAGACGTACCCTATGATTCAGCAATCTCACTCATGGGCATATATCTGGAGAAAACTCTAATTCAAAAAGATACACACACCCCAGTGTTCATAGCAGCACTATGTAATAGCCAAGACATGGAAGCAACCTAAATGTCCATCAACGGATGACTGAATAAGGAAGTTGTGGTATATTTCTAAAATGGAATAGTACTCAGCAATAAAAAAGAATAAAATCATGCCATTTGTAGCAACATGGATGGACATGGAGATGATCATTTTGAGTGAAAGAAGCCAGAAAGAGAAAGAAAAATACCATATAACTCATATGTGGAATCTAAAAAAGAAAGAATAGAAAAAAGAAGATACTAATGAACTCATCTACAAGAGAAACAGACTCACAAACATAGTAAACAAGCTTATGGTTACTGGAGGAAAGGGAGTGGGAAGGAATAAATTTGGGAGTTTCAGATTTGCACATGTTAACCACTATATATAAAAATACATAAAAAAACAGATTTCTTCTGTATAGCACAGGGAACTATATTCAGTATCTTATAAGAACCTTTAATGAAAAAGGATATGAAAACAAATATATGTACGTATGTACATGACTGGGACATTATGCTGTACACCAGAAACTGACATATTGTAACTGACTATACTTCAATTAAAAAACAAACAATAAGCTTAATGGAACTGTAACATGAATCAGATATAACATGAAAGAGGTCTGAAGTAGTCTCTTATATCCATTATCAGCTTCAGTGCCAGAAATATTTTGAGCATTTACTTTTTTTGTTCCCATTTCCCAGCCCTATTTGAGATGACTAAGCTTGTCAGATATATAATGTGTAACTTAATATTTGTTTTATTCAGTAGTTTGTGTCCCTTGGAAACTTGAAAATTTGCAGATATAACAGTGATTGTGAATAACACTGTAGTTGTGGTGATTTGATGCTTGAAAAGATTTAATCTTAGATAAACTAGCACTTAACACAGACTTACTAAAATGGAGTTTTTTTATAATCAGTATTTCTTACTAGATTATTAAATTTTCAAGCCCAACTAGGTAGTCTTTTTAAAAATGCAGTGGTATTTTTTTCTTGTGTTATATAAAAGTCACTGTTTGAGGGTTTCGGTGTTTTTAAGTTCCAGCTGGTAGTGCTGAATTGATATCTTCCAAAGGGACTGTTGACTTAGTTATTGATAAATCTTTCAAATATGATGCATAGTGAAAATAGTTATGTATTTGTATTGACTTCTAATTGTCCCATTCTTGGAAACCAGGTTTCTCTATTTAGAAGTACTGTGTTAGGAGTAAGGAATCAATCTTTTATAATTCCTTTTGTAGGATTATTTGTTTGCATCATGATCGAAGATAATTTATTTAAATTACATGCTCAAGCTAAGACCTCTTTTTCCCCTTATTAAAAAAAAAAAAAAAAGAATGGGTAGTGGACGTGGGGGGTGCAGACTTGTCTCTTCTATCTCAGTTTGCAGAGTGTTCATTCCACAATGGCTTCTATGTTCTTCATGCCTGGGATATAGTGGCAAACAAAGCAAAGTCACTGCTCTCATGAAGCTTACATTCTAGCCAAGAGGAGCAGTCAATAAACAAATAGTAAACAAATTAAATTCAGATAGTGTATGAAGAAACATTTTGCTAGTTTCTGAATGAAGAGGAGCCAGCCATGTAATACCCTGAGGGAAGAGTTCGGTTAGTAAAGGGATCAACATATGCAGAAGCCCTGAAATGAAAACACCTGGCATTTTTGTAGTCCAGAAAGATCACTGTTGTTAAATCATTGTGGTGATGGGGAGAAGGGTAGGAGATGGTTGATGGGGGTTGGCAAAACTAGGTTATGTGGAGTAGGAATACTTGTAGCCTTTAGAGGTTTTAAGTAGGTGGGGGTTATATGATAGGGTTTATATTTTTAAAAGATGGTTCTGGCTGCTATGCAAGAACACACTGTAGGGCAGAAGAGTGAAAGGGGAGACCGAACATTGCAGTTTTATAGGCAACACTGCATTTAGTTGCCTGGTTGAAGATGTGTTTTGGAGGTAGAGCCACTAGCATCTGCAGTTGAATTAAGTGTGATTGATGAGGGAAAGAGGACCAAGGAGAATCCCTTTGCTTAAGCAATAGTGGTACTACTGACTGAGTTAGGGAAGATTGGAGAAGTTGATTTAAGTGGGGAGAAAACAAGATTTTTGTTTTAAATGTATTAGGTTTGAGACTGTGTTATATCATGATTGAGTTTTTGCAGACTATACT